>NC_068326.1:34818734-35121118 GCF_000147395.1 Oryza glaberrima | reverse complement strand
GCGAGAGCGAGCGGCGGCGGGCGAGGGCAGGCGGTGATCTCCCCTGTCCCTGGCCTGTCGCGGGGTTCCGATCTGCGGGTTCTTAGATCTTCGAGTTTGGATTTGACGCAGGGATAAGAAGGCGCTGGAGGAGAAGGCTGCTAAGAAGGTGGCACAGGCTGTGGGCGGCGGCGGCGGTACCTCCACGGACAACAAGAGTAAGGCCGGCGGCGCAAAGAAGTAGCCGGCACCGCCGTTTGTACGATTAGTAATGCCTTATAAGCTTTGTACCTCATGCATCTGCGGATTCCGGGCTCCCCCCGCCTCGCCTCGACCTGGCTCCCCCCCCCCCCCCCTTGCCGGAGACGACGACCTCGCCACCGCCGCCGCCGACAACACGGATAGCGGATTGCTCGAGCTCCCCCTGGATTTTCTCTCTCTACCTCGGAGCCCTCGCCTGCCGCCACAGCTCCGGCCTCGCCGCCCGCCGCCGCTCGCTCTCGCTGCCCTCCCGCCCGCTGGCCGAAGGGGAATAAGGGGGGAGAGAGAGAAGGGAGAGAGGGAGGAGGAAGAAGGAGGACTGACATGTGGGCCCCACATGTCAGTGGGCCCACATTCTCTTTGTGTGAATGACTAATGGGTCCCACTCATATTTTTTAACTCGACTGCCACGTAAGTGCCACGTCAACGCCACATACAACGAAGACTCGGTCAATATCGCCATGTAGGCGCCACGTCAGCGAAACCGCTCTCTAAAACCGCCCAGGGAGTCAAAATGTACCGGTTTTAGGACTTTGGAGGTCAAGATATCTGGTTTTGTGGTTTAGGGTCACGGATTAGATTTCGATACCTTTGGAGGGTTACAAAGTGAACTTATTCCAAAAAAAAACGCTATCTAAACTACATTGGGCTAGTTGGATCGCAAAGATGGTGAGGCCTGCCACCATCCTGCGGCCCAGCGCCGAGTCAAAGAAAGCGTCTGTAGTGTATTTTACTACGAGTGTGTTTACCAATAAAATAATCTTAACGGTTGATTTTTAAGTTTTATTACCAGTATAAAAAGATATTATATGAACAAAATCTGTAGTTGACGTAGGGTATAAATAGATTCGGTCAATTGAACGAGAAAAGATAAAATGTTTAGATTTATGAGTAAAACACATGATCGGTACTTAAACTTTAGCGGTGATGTCATTTTAATTGTAAACTTAAAAATTACACGGTTAAATCTATGATCTCAGTTTAATAACCTTGTTTGGCCGAGGTTAACTGCTGACGCTCCACATAGGCAACAATTTTACATCAAGCCTCCTTCCGCGGGATAGCGCGGTGGTAAAATTGTACTTAACCCATTCGAGCTACAATATACCCTCCCCCCCCCCCCCCCCCCCCACACACACACACACACACAATCCCCCAAATCCCTCCTCCTTCGCATTCTCCAAATAATGGCAACCCAATCAACAACCAACTAAACCTTAGATCAAATCCCTACTATTTCAGTAGTATCATGCCGTATTGCATAAAGAACCAAACTTTTACCACTAAAACCCAGCTAGATGAATGCTATAGCTCAAGAAATAGGTGGGCAGTACTCACGATAGACAGGTGCCAGTCACCTTCTCCTCTAAAGTTGAGGTCCATTGCTGTCGTCACATCGACGATGGAGCCCTACCATGCGGCGCCTCTTGGTGCAGCTCAAATCGACGGCTGAAGTAGGGTGAGAAGGCCAACGATCACCAACATCACCCTACTAGGGGGAGCTAGGGAGGGGTTTCTAGGTAGTATCGTCGCTCAAAGGGGCAAAGTGTTGTGGTAGAAATTGTCTATGTGTCACGTTGGTTATTAGCTCCGGTCAAACGAGATTTGGATCTGCTGTGGTTTATTAAACTAAGATCATGGACACCTAAACATGAAATTTTTATGTTTAACTAAGGATGATCATATATTTCACTCTAGATTTATTCTACCACCAATAGATATAACCGCAAATTTTGCCTTGCAAGATTTTTTTTTTTATACATCTACCTTTTCCAAATATACAACCGAAGGACAGGTTAAGGTTAAAAGTGCTTAACAATCGTTGTACTACAGCTCTAACAGGTTTAAGAGCACAAATGCTGGTCAAGACAAAAAGGGCCAGACAGGGGACAGCTCCAGCCACTGCTTTATTGTTTCTGTCCAAGCAGCAAGGGCCCCTGCATTTGTTTGATGCCATGATCAGTCGACTCCTTTTATACTCTAAGCTAGTTTAATCTGTCCAATTAGGTGCTTAAACTAGTACTCGGGTTATCATCGTATACATGATGATTCCTGAATCTTATTAAGTGCATGCATCTGTTTTATCTATCATATATACTAGTACTACTCTTCTGGAGCTTTAAAAAAAAAAAAAGAATGGCCCTCCATCACAAAGGCACATTCGTGAATCCCTAGCCATTGCTTTTCTTTCCTCTTGGGCTAGGACCGGTCAAATGGAGAATGTAAGCATTCTGAAAGTTATTAGTGTGATTCTATATGAACCCCAAATCATACTGAGTTTAAGTGCGGATGCTACTATGATCTAATGCACTCATTCTTAAGAACTACAAATTAATTATATCTCCGTTCTTTTCAGCCTGTTCAATGGATTAATATCGCCCCAGATTATTTACTCCATATGCTTCTTGAAAATATGATTTGTTCTATGCTGTAGTATTTGTTAAGTTTATTTCTTATTTTATATACTTTTTTCTATAATCAAGTAGATAATTCACAATAATTCAGTGAACATCTGTTTCAAACACTACTCTCTCCGTCTCACAATATAAGGGATTTTGAGTTTTTGCTTGCAACGTTTGACCACTTGTCTTATTCAAATTTTTTTTGTAAATATAAAAAACGAAAAGTTGTGCTTAAAGTACTGTAGATAATAAAGTAAGTCACAAATAAAATAAATAATAATTTCAAAAAAAATTGAATAAGACGAGTGGTCAAACGTTGCAAGCAATTATGAGACGGAGGGAGTAATATCTAATCCTGAACAGTGACATATGGGCTTGGGCGCTTGACTAAAGTTGTCCTTGGATGCTCTTAAATCTCATGATACATTGATCAATCGAGGTCCATCCAACGGGAGATGAACAATGATTCATGGCCAAGTGGACTCCGAAAAGAGGAGATACCGAACCTATTCCATGGAACCAAAAAAAGAATGGACGAAAACTCCAAATCCCATCGCCGTGAGAGGCACAGATCTGCATGCAGACAGCCTTAAGCAAAGCACCCTATATAAACCCGGCCTAACCGCTGCAGATGAAACACACACCACACCAAGCTCTCACCAAGCTGGACATATATATCTTGCCATTTTGCTGATCCATTTTCTGCTTAATTGCTCGGTTAATCCCTGCAAGGGGAGTAGAACTGAAGCAGGAGATCGAGCAGCTATCTTCTTCAGAGAAAGGTAATTTAGCTAGCCATGCATTGGAAAGGATCTGTAAATGTGTTGCACGCACGCACTGAGGTAGCAAGTGGTAGAATGCAGGAGACTGTTGCCATCTTATCTTAGCTCTTATGATGCGAAAATCGATATCTGTTACAGTGAAGTTTTCGGCTATCTGACTGACCTTTGCGCGTCAGAGAAATTGAGTGGTGTTGCCGCGCTGTGATGATCCTTTTTTTTTTTGTGTGTGTGCTATATGCGTGTGAGGACCGTTGACTCGGATGCTGGGGTAACAGTGTGGTGTGGCAAGTAGGTACACCCTGTTCGCCCGTTGACCCCCATAAACACATGAAAATCGTAGTGCCTCAAGACTTCAAGAATAGTCAAGTCTGAACAAAATTGTACACCTGAACAGTAACCCTTTAGGATTTTGCCATTTGATGTCTTCTATCATATCTTTGCCAAAACCAGACTATCTGACATAATTGCCCTTGCGACTCAGCGATCACATTTATCTAGCTCTATGTCAGATGATCTGGTTACATTTTTATCCATCATCTCTATGTCTATGTGAACTTGTGAAGGAGATATATAGATTTTTTTTTTCTTTTGATAAAAGATGATATCTTTTTATGGGTTTATTTGGTAGAACTATAACTCCTAGATTCTGGTGGAAAATAGGGCTAACTCCAGCTTTAAATTTTTAAGAATCATATATTCCTCTTACTCTTAGACCAGCGTTCAATGTCCACTCTAGCTGTGCAATTTGCAGTGTATCACCTTTCTCCCCAACAAGGCCACCAGCCACCGTTCCCGGCAGCCGCCGCCCGGCCCCTCGTTGCCGACATGGTCCTGCACCCACTTCGCTCGCGCGCGCGCGCGCGCCGCCGGCGCCTATAAATCGCAACCCCACCCCGGCCTCACCCACCACCTCGCACTTGCATTGCAGAATTCGCACATGCATCTACGTGCATAGGTCACAGCCTCCTGCTGCTGCTGCACACTGCTTGCTGTGTGTTACTGAGCCGTGCACTCTGTGTTGCCAGCTGATCAGCTGAGACCATGGGGGAGAACGTGGTTGGCACGTACTACTACCCGCCTTCGGCGGCCGCCATGGACGGCGTGGAGCTCGGCCACGCCGCCGCCGGCTCCAAGCTCTTCGACGACGACGGCCGCCCCAGGCGCAACGGTAAGCGCATGCACGCAGCACACGGCGTACGTGATTAATCAAGCTTCTTGCTGATGGTCGCTGACTGACGGCGGTGGGTGCAGGGACGATGTGGACGGCGAGCGCGCACATCATCACGGCGGTGATCGGCTCCGGCGTGCTGTCGCTGGGGTGGGCCATCGCGCAGCTCGGCTGGGTGGCCGGGCCGGCGGTCATGGTGCTCTTCTCCCTCGTCACCTACTACACCTCCTCCCTCCTCTCCGATTGCTACCGCTCCGGCGACCCCGTCACCGGCAAGCGGAACTACACCTACATGGACGCCGTGAACGCCAACCTGAGCGGGTTCAAGGTGAAGATCTGCGGGTTCTTGCAGTACGCCAACATCGTCGGCGTCGCCATCGGCTACACCATCGCGGCGTCCATCAGCATGCTGGCGATCGGGAGGGCCAACTGCTTCCACAGGAAGGGGCACGGCGACCCGTGCAACGTCTCCAGCGTGCCCTACATGATCGTCTTCGGCGTCGCCGAGGTCTTCTTCTCGCAGATCCCCGACTTCGATCAGATCTCCTGGCTCTCCATGCTCGCCGCCGTCATGTCCTTCACCTACTCCGTCATCGGCCTCAGCCTCGGCATCGTCCAAGTCGTCGGTACGCACGCCATGATCCATCATCCAAAGCTTCTTGATCAATGTGTTCGTTGCGCTGACAAGCATGGCGTCGCGGTGTGCAGCGAACGGAGGGTTGAAGGGAAGCCTGACCGGGATCAGCATCGGCGTGGTGACGCCGATGGACAAGGTGTGGAGGAGCCTGCAGGCGTTCGGCGACATCGCGTTCGCCTACTCCTACTCGCTGATCCTCATCGAGATCCAGGACACCATCCGGGCGCCGCCGCCGTCGGAGTCGGCGGTGATGAAGCGCGCCACGGTGGTGAGCGTGGCGGTGACCACGGTGTTCTACATGCTCTGCGGCAGCATGGGGTACGCGGCGTTCGGCGACGACGCGCCGGGGAACCTCCTCACCGGGTTCGGCTTCTACGAGCCCTTCTGGCTCCTCGACATCGCCAACGCCGCCATCGTCGTCCACCTCGTCGGCGCCTACCAGGTGTTCTGCCAGCCGCTCTTCGCCTTCGTCGAGAAGTGGGCGGCGCAGCGGTGGCCGGAGTCGCCGTACATCACCGGGGAGGTGGAGCTCCGCCTCTCGCCGTCGTCGAGGCGGTGCAGGGTGAACCTGTTCCGGTCGACGTGGCGCACGGCGTTCGTCGTCGCCACCACGGTGGTGTCCATGCTGCTGCCCTTCTTCAACGACGTGGTCGGCTTCCTCGGCGCGCTCGGATTCTGGCCGCTCACCGTCTACTTCCCCGTGGAGATGTACGTGGTGCAGAAGAAGGTGCCACGGTGGAGCACACGGTGGGTGTGCCTGCAGATGCTCAGCGTCGGCTGCCTCGTCATCTCCATCGCCGCCGCCGCGGGCTCCATCGCCGGCGTCATGTCGGATCTCAAGGTTTACCGCCCGTTCAAGGGTTACTGATAACTGATCGGATCACGTACGCACCCAGAACAACACGTCAAAAAAATCAAAAATGCCCTTCTCGTAGAAGGAAAACCAAATTCACTTCACACGATTAAACCCAAAACGAAAAAAAAAGGAGCAGTGATCAGACGCTAAGGGAAAAAAAAGTGTAAGTGCGTGTCACTGTTGATGTACTGTAAAAGATAATTTATGAAGGAAAAAAGATAAGGAAATGGAAGTGCCTCTCTGTACTATGAACTCCTCTTATCAGTCATGTCCTGGCACCAACCTCACAATCTCAGCCAACTTTGGCGCTAAAATGCACTCACCGTTCCTTTTTTTTTTTCAAGTGATTGAATCCACCAAGATGAAAGAATCTTCCTCTCCTCTTCCTTCCACCATAGGTAAAAGAAAGAAAAGAGAGAAGAAAGCACCATGGATACTGCAACAAGGAAGAATCTCGGAGGCTCCATGGCACGTAAAAAGCTGAGAGATCCCAAGCAAGCACACTTTGAGACGGGATCTCGCTTTTTCTAGTGAGTTGGATTCTGCCATTCTGCCATTGCCAAGTCGACACTCTTCAGTGGGTTCGTGCTGGCTCTCTGCTCTTCATGGAGCCTGGACCTCTGCAGTCGCCATCAATGGAGAGTGGGGGAAGAAGATTCTGCGGCTGGTACTAAAATGTTTATCGCCTTTTCCTTTTCGCTTTGGTGGTGCCCAGTTAGCAAATGTTTCTGTCACGTGGTTGTATTTAAAGTCTAAAACCTTCATCTCGCACTGAACTCTGGAGGTTAGGGAGTGATTAGGCAGGCATCTTTTAGGTGCTCTTTTGTTTAGGAAAAGAAAAACACTCGAGTATGTGCTAGGACGAGAAATTTGCGTACCAGGTTTCTTTTGTGCAACTGTAGGCCACTGATACGAGATGGTTAACCAAGGCCAGAGAATGTGCGTATCACACGCATGCCCAAAAAGTTAACCGTAATTAACGAAGCTACTAATCCTCAGGTACATCCCCACGGACGACACGGGAGGCGACCTCGCCGTCGCCTGTCTCCCCTTCCTTCCTCCTCCACCTCGCCGCCACTCGAGCGGTCACCGATAAAGCCGCACGGCCGCAAGAACGGCGGCAGCGGGACTTCGTTTTTTCCTCGTCGTGCTCAAGCAATGGGGGCTGGGGGCGGCGGAAACCGCGCTGATCTGTGCTGCCCGGCTAGAGATGGCAATAGTGAATTCACCGTCGGGGTCATGCCCGCGTCCCCGTCACCGCGGTGAAAATATTTCACCGTCCCCGCCTCCATCAACCACGACAGGGCTATAATTTCTCCAGCCCCGTTCACCACGCGGTGAATTTTTCCTTGTGGTGAACCCATCCCCGGTTAAAACATATTCACAGTCACATTATATCAAATATATCCAAAATGCTCCACTCAACAAATCAGCAAATTACAGAAGGAGGAGGCTGCTCCTGGTGAAGAAGGAGGCTGCCGGCGGCGACGGCGGCTCCCGGCGACGGAGGCTGCCGGCGGCTCCCGGTGAAGACGGCTGCAGGCGCCGCGCCGGCCCGGCGGCGCGTTGACGAAGGCGGCTAGCGACGGCGGCTTCAGTCCATGGCGACGGCGGCTTCAGTCTCCCGGCGAGAGAAGGCAGTGAGTGGAGGCACGCGTGGTGGCTGGCGAACGGCGGCGCGCGCGGCTCCTGGGCTTCCGGCGGGGCGGCGCGTGTAACATCCCGGCCTAGGGCTTAATAGGATTAATAGAATATTTATATCAACAAGTTGCAACTTCTTTTCCAGAAGCCAATCTCCAAAGAACTCCAAGGTTAAGCGTGCTTGGTCTGGAGCAATTTGGGATGGGTGACCGACCGGGAAATTCTTCTCGGGAGCACACGAGTGAGGACAAAGTGTGCAGAAAAGACATGTGTTGGTCTGTGAGGGCAGTCTATGACCTATGAAAGCTATCAGATGTAAGTGGGCTCGGCCTGGGGGAAGGCGGGCCGTTACAAATGGTATCAGAGCCGGTTTCACGGGCGCGTGTGTCGCAGTTGCGCAAGCATGGTGCGCATGGCTGGTGTAGACTGGGAGTGGTTACACAGCATAGCACATGCGCTGGCACTGGACACATGGACGTGGCCAAGAGAGGACGTTCCTGGCCTGGGGTTGATCGACGGGGGCGTCGATCTCTCTTAAGGGGGTGAGGGTGTAACATCCCGCCCTAGGGCTTAATAGGATTAATAGAATATTCATATCAACAAGTTGCAACTTCTTATCCGGAAGCCAATCTCCAAAGAACTCCAAGGTTAAGCGTGCTTGGCCTGGAGCAATTTGGGATGGGTGACCGACCGGGAAATTCTTCCCGGGAGCACACGAGTGAGGACAAAAAGACATGTGTTGGTCTGTGAGGTCAGTCTATGACCTATGAAAGCTATCAGATGTAAGTGGGCCCGGCCTGGGGGAAGGCGGGCCGTTACAGCGCGTCGACGAAGGCGGCTGGCGACGGCGGCTTCAATCTCCCGGCGAGAGAAGGCAGCGAGTGGAGGCGCGCGTGGTGGCTGGCAAACGGCGCCGGTGGTGGCTGGCGAATGGCGGCGCGCGTGACTCGGGTCGGGTGGTGTTTGGCCGCTGGTGTGGTGTGGATCTGGATGGGTGGGAGTTTGACCTGTTGACTTAGGGTTAGATCATATATATGCCTGTCAAATGGGCTTCAATATTATGGGCCAATACATCTAAAAAGTCTAGAATTCCTCCCTTGTGACGGTGAGAGTGGAGGGCGGGGACGGGGAATGGTTCACCGTCCCCGCCCCCGTCATCCCCTATGGTGAGAGGTTTTTAACCATTTCATTCCCCATGGTGAGTAGATATTAACCATCCCCTGTCACCTAATAGGTGAATTCACCGCGGGGAAATGGTGAACGGGCCCCCATTGCCATCTCTACGCCCGGCTGGATCTGGCGGTGGGGCAGAGTGGTCAGGCGCAACGATTGGAGGTGTTGGCGGCGGCGGAGGAGGAGACCGCTAGATCCGTGCCTGGATCTAGCTGCGGCGGGCGAGGACCGGCGCCACTACGGCCGGATCCGGACAGCGACGATTGTGGGCGACGGTGACGGTGACGGAGGTGCGGGAGGCTGCGTGAAATCCTAGCCGGTCTTGGCCAGACCAACAACGATGATGTTCGAGCGTCATTCCCCTCCTAAGGCCGTTGTTATGCCGTCTCACCCTCAAGTGTAGTTGTCGGGCGAAAGCCTAGTCTTGGTTCGATTTGAGATCTTGATAGACTGTGGCGGCGATGTTTCATCACTTCTCTCCGTTTTCGTGGTAGAAACTAGAAACATCGTCTAGGCATCACCTTGTTGAAACCCTCAAGCTTTTGGTGCAAGCTCACTCTAGATTCTCATTCTCTTGTGACAGCGTTCTAGTTTCTGCAAGTACTTGGCCATGTCGGAGGGACTTGCGTTGGTTGTAAGGGTCGGGTTTGGGCAAAATCTCGGCTGTGTTTCGTTGGTGGCCTAGTGGTGGTCGGTCACGCTTAGCGGCGGCTGGCCCGGTGATAGCCTTATCTTGATTTTGTGTTGGTGCTATCAGTGTGTGGGTGGTGATATATTTTTTTTTATTTTTCTTGGTTACAATATTACAGCATTGTAATCTTATATTTTTTTTTTCTACTCTATCAATGGAACTTACGGGTTACGGCTTTCTGGTGTTGGGGTTCGTATTTGGGCCTGATCTAGCGTGGTTACATGCTTGGGCCACGTCTCGGCCCATCCGCTTGGGTGGACTCCGCGGAGATCACCGCTCAGTTGAACAAACTGGGCGCACGACACCGTCTCCGAGTCTTATCCGCTCAACGCGGTCAGTACGCGCGCGGCTGTTATCTTCCCGCCACAGGCTCAAACAAACGACACCCACCCACCCACACACACTACACTACAGCAACCAGCGATGTGGTCGGCGGCGGCGGCGCGCACGGTGACCCCGCTGCCGGCGGCGTCGCCCCTGCAGCAGCATCAGCAGCGGCGCGGGGCGTGGGCGCGGGTGGGCAATGGTCGGGCGGCGAGCACGACGGCGGCGCGGGCAGGGCTGTGGGACTTCGTGGGAGGGGACCTGGTGAAGCCGGACATGGGGCGGTGGCTGGACGACGTGGAGAAGCACAAGTCGCTGGCCATCTACCCGCCGCACGAGGGCGGCTACGAGGGCCGCTACCTCAGCCGCCTCAGCTACCAGGGCTACTACTTCCTCGACCTCTCCGCCCGCGGCCTCGGCGACCCCGAGACCACCCTCACCAAGATCCACCCCGTCTGCCCGGTCAGTCCACAAAACAATCCTCTCTCTCGATCTCGATCTCGAGCTAGCTAGTAGCTAGCTGCCTCCGATCATGGCTGACACGAGCTTGCTTGCTTGATTGCTCTGATGTGCGCAGCCGAGCCTCGGGAGGCAGCCGGTGGCGAGGTGGTACTTCCCGCCGGAGGTGGACTACAGGCTCAGCTTGCTGCACCCGGACGCCAAGGGCCTCGTCGTCTGGGTCATGGAAGCCAAGGTCTCCATCCATTGATCCATCGATCTCACCATCCTGTTCTCTAGCTCAGCTCTGCAATTTCCCGTTTCGTTTCTGCGTCCCGTTAATTTGTTTGGTGGTTTCTATTTCTGCAGGTTCTCTCCAAGGCCGAGCTGCAGTTCCTCGCCATTCTCCCTGACATCCGCCCCAAAGTCAGGGTGATCGCGGAATGCGGCAACTGGTACGTAAACCTGAACCCCGAAATTAATGATGACGATGTGTTCTTGTGATCTCTGAATTAAATTCTGTGCCCTGTTTGGCCCAGGAGGAAATTTGTGTGGAAGCCGCTGAAGCAAATCGCGGGCCTTGAGCCGGACCCTGACGCAGAGGAATGAACAAGATCAAGACCATTAACAGGCAGCCTGAAACAAAGTTACTTGATATATATCTCATCCAACACACATTGTTTCCCGCTTTGTACTTCACTTGAGAGAGGCAATGAAGAATGTACATACATTTTGGCTCAAATTACCCCAAGACAACCATGTAAAATCAAACTTTCACATAATACAAATCCATCAGAAGACCATGCGATCCATTTCGTCTCATCAGCGGCGTAGGTAGACAAGGTCGGTGCTGAGCAGGAACGGGTACCCGATTCCCCTCCTCTTGGACGGGAAGAGCACGAAGAGGAGGCTGACCACGAAGCCGATCACGAGGGGCACCGTGTTCACCACCTTCCTGGGCACGCCGGGGTAGAAGCACAGCACGATGTCGTGGTGCGACGCGGCGAACGTGACGAAGGCGACGAGGGCCAGGGCGGTGTGGAAGAGGTCCGACCACCGCAGCCTGTACCTCTCCGGCTCCCTCGGCCCCGCCTTCCCGCCGCCCCGCCGGCGACGCCGGCCGCCGACGCAGAACGTGCGGATGCCGCTCGGCGTGGCGATGCCGTACCGGAGGCGGCCGGTGGGGGAGCGGAAGCTGTCAGTGAGCGTGAAGAAGACGCAGGAGGCAGCGCAGAGGAGCATGAGGGCGCCGGTGAGGGCGCGGTTGAGGCGGGTGCACTTGCCGTCGTCGGTGAGGAGGGGCGCGAAGATGGCGAAGGCGAGGATGGTGGCGGTGGGGAGGAGGACGTTGAGCCGCGCCGTGCCGCTCAGGATGAGGTTGGTCAGCAGGATGAGGCTCGAGCTATCGTCGTCGTCTTCGTCTTCGCAGTCGTCGTCTTGGTGTGGATCACCAGCTTCGTTGCTGGCTTGATCGATGAGCACCTTGCATTCTTCTTTCTCAGCCATTGGTAGGGGCTGTATGAGTGTATGCACGAGCTTGTTGGGGAACTTGGGATGATGAGAGAAGGTTAGTTAAAAGAGTGAGCTGAAACAACTAAATAAACAAGAAACTGAAAAGAATCCACCTTTCGGTACTCATGAACTTAGGCAAGGAAGAAAGGATTGCTTCAGCAAGAGTACCGAGCCAACCGAACCTTTGCCCCCACATAGAAGCTAAGAACATCACAGCAACAGATAATGAAAATAGATCCAGCAGCCTGAATGAAGGGGAGGTAAAAAAAAAAGGTTCTTGACGGAAATCAGCAATGGTATCTTCTTGGAGTTGCTCTTCCTACTTCTAATTGTTCATTTCAAAGAATACAACAGTTCCAAAGAACGGCATATGCATCTATCAGACCATCACCCGGGATTTACATCCAAAAAACCTTTTTGATTCTAACCCATTCTGGGTATCTTGAGATGTATAAGGGGTATCTATCCCCAATCTGTACCGATGTCTCAAAAATTACAGGGGAGCCGAGCTTTTACCTTATAAGACCTAAAGTACATCTACAATTTGTATGGAATGAAAGAATGGCTGGGATTGCTTGCAGTTCGCTGGTCAAAATCATTCTGCTGCTCTTGGTGACCTAAGAGGGAGGCCTTCAGCAGCAGACCTGAGGGGGATGCCTTCAGCCGCATAGCCATCTTCATCATGTTTCGGTATTCGGATAGGTAGAGTTGGTGGGAGTCCTACGAGGCAAGAGTGAGAATTCACAAACATATTTTTTGCAAATTAAAGAAAGAGTATGAAATCATACCATCGACCATATCTTTCGTCTTGTGAAGAAGAAACGTCCCAGAAAGGATGGTAACAAAACCACACATCTCTGTCACAATTTGAGTTGGATTTTGACGATCCCAGTCCTGCATGCAAGTATATTAGTTATCCACAACACAACTTGAGCTTGTTCACTAAGCACAGCAGGTTTCCACAGCTACATGTATAACTGATAGGACAGTGGACAGCAGTGATAGTTTATATTTAAGTTTTGCAGACTGCAAGAAGTATTTTATATTTTAGTTTATATTTAAGTTAGATGGGACAGACTGCAAGGCATAATATTGACCACAACCACAAGGCTCAAAATTATATAAAGATTCTATGTCCATGTAGCGTAACAATTCAGCCAACAGCCAAATCAACTGACTAGCAACAAAGTTAAGGCCCTGTTTAGATCCCACCCCAAAATTTTTCACCCTGTCACATCGAACATTTGAACACCTGCATGAAGTATTAAATATAGGCTAAAAAAAATTAATTGCACAGATTGCGACTAATTTGCGAGACAAATCTTTTAAACCTAATTGCTCCATGATTTGACAATGTGGTGCTACAGTAAACATTTGCTAATGACGGATTAATTAGACTTAATAAATTCATCTTGCGGTTTACTGACGGATTCTGTAATTAGTTTTTTTATTAGTGTCCGAAAACCCCATGCGACACCCTATATAATACCTAGCGTGACACACCAAAACTTTACACCCCTGGATCTAAACACTCCTTAATCAAGTTGAACAGGTCAAGCATTGATAGCAGGATTGCCTAGGGAACTTCAAAACAATAGCTTTGTCATGGATCATACAGTTGGTTCAATGTCTACAGCTTCAAATAATAATCAAATTTATCAGGTAATGGCCAGTAAGTCAGTGACTGCCCTCAAAAACAAAATATTTGGGGATGATATGAGTTGGACTAATCTTGATAGAAGAGAAGGATTGTAAGTGTTAACTTTGATGCCTAACTTTCCATGCAATCTTAGTCACACCACACATTATAAGGAGTTTAGTCCACTGCCACAGTTGTGGCTTCCAGACTCTAAGCCATAGCTGTCTCAACCCATCATCACAAAGTTGGGCATAAACCAAACATGCATTACTGGCACTGAGTACAGCTGTCAGCAAGCTGAGCTCGAGCAAGCTTAGGTCCCAGGCTCAAGCTCCACATAAACTAGAGCTGAGCTCAATCTGAGCCTAGACTAACCTTCAAGCTTGTAATTAGTCTAAGTTTCGACTCGGATGAAGCTCAAGCCTGCTTGAGCTCGGCTACACAAAGCTCGGAATCTCACCAGGACCGCGGTGGTGATGGTGCCTGGAGATGTATTATCCAGCAGACCAGCAGGGGAGTACCCTGCTGCCCTGGTCACACTAGCAGCTCACAGAAGGAGAAATAGAGAGAAGGAGCAAGGAGAGTAGACAGGCGGCTGCCACCAGTATGAATAAGATGATGTGTGGCATACTGGCATGCAACTAGGATGCATTGCAGATAGCTAGCATTACTGCACTAGCCTTGGGCTTGACATTGAGGAATTGAAAACTTCAATGTAGAGCAGGTAAAGCATGAGAGATTGACAGGCTATGAGAAGAGCATAATCCTTATGCATGCATTAGAGCTTGGCTCAATGCGGAGCACAAGCCTTAGGCTTGATCTCAGTTCGTTTTAGGCTTGAGCCAAGCCCAGAACAAGCTGAGCTCGAGTAGCTCACAAGCCTTAAGCAAAGACTGTTAAGTGCCCTCGAGTTTTTTTTACAGCCTTAGCAGAGTACTAAGCACACAAGTACATACTCCATATTAACTAGGAAAATGTGGTATAGAGTGAATAGGATCGGTATTTCTGTACTCATCTAGCAAGAAATGCCACTTAGTTTCTACAGAAACATGTGCCCTTGTATTATGGGGTGGCCACAGAAGCAGATGGCCAGAATGGTAATAAATTTCAGCAGTGTATGCTTCAGCAAAATCTTACAGCATGGTATTTGTCCCGACAATGCTAATGATAGAAATCTCACAAAAAAGTTGAACAAATAGAACGGCGATGAGGTTCAGGACAATAGGTGATACTGTAAAGAGCGGTTCAAGAATCAATTGTACGTCACACGCTCAAACTATTGGAGAAAGAAGGGAAAATAAATGAGAAACATGAAGGTGTTAAAGCTCAATTCCTAGTTTCTGATTTGTTCTGATGAGACTCAGTTATCTCCCTTATTTATCATAATTCCTATGTACAAATATGGAAATAAAAAAAAGCATATTGCTGTTGACAAAATGCAGAGAAGGATATACTTTTGTGCTGAAAAATATAATCTGACAATACTCCGAGTAGCTAACACATTACATTAGCATCTGAAAGCTATATATAAGCAACCTCAATGTAAAATTCTAGTCAAAACAAGCTTTGCTTCATTTATGCCAAACTTGCAGTTTTAAAAGTTAAGCTAAAGAAATGCCTGGCATACATCAATGCAGAAGGTCATAGAAGCCAAAAGATGTTACCTTGAACATTATCACACTAGCCAAAATGGTTAGTGATGTAAACATTGTATAATATATAGGCGAAACAACTGCAGTATTGAATGTGTCAAGAGCCTGTAAAAGGAAACAGAGTAAGCTTAGGGCATTTAACAAGCTATATTGAACTGTAAAGTGATGGACATTGTACAGTCATGCATGTATATCAAGCCTGAGTTCTAAACAGGCAGAATCAGGTGTTGTGATACTAATTTTAATAGCTAGCTAGTGTCCATTATGGCATGTTATATTCCAGTACAATTTCGTTCATGTTCCAATTTCGTTCATGTTCCTTGGACCTTGGATGACATGAAAACATATTATGATATAATGATAGTTCACTTTTAGGCCAGAAATCATGGTTACCTTGTTTAGATAGTTCATCTGAGTTAGTATACATGCAACAACAACAATGGTGAACATCCATGTCTGTGGATAGATTAGCTGGTTCATTCCCGAAAAAGTCAGTTTCAAGGCTATTCCAAGTGCTTTCACACTCATGACCTGCCAAAAGCAGCAATATACACAATTTTATGAATAGAGGATACTAGAACAGCTTAACTACTCAACAGTATTTTATGAATATCAATTGAAAAGAGTTATTAACACATGGAACACATACCGAGAGAGACCCTACAAGAGAACAAACACCAATATACACCATAATGTGTGTCTGACCATATTGGGGGATAAAGCGGAATATGAGCACAAAAGTCGCAGCAAGCACAGTGACTGCATAAAATAGAAAGGCTGCAAGGCAAAAGCTAAAACCTTAGTACAAGATAAAAATGTGGCCAGTAATGTTTTTGAGATTCAATTGTCAGCAACACAGTACCTGGTTCAGTAGCAAGAGCCCACACTTCAGCTACAGAATCAATTTCACGCTCCTGCGGCGCATGAAGCACAATTGTTGTTGAACCCACAACACAGAGGACACAACCAAGTATACCAAATATGTGAAGCTTCTCCTTCAACATAATATCTGCAAGAACAGCACTGTAGAAGAAATATGCTAAGATGAAGAATGAACAGACTGATGAAAATATAAACAGCAGATCTCAAGATTAGGGAAGTGTAGGTGCTAGCTGTTACCTGATGATGATGCTTAGTGCACCAAGTGGGGTTACTAAGATAGCAGGAGCAAAGGCATATGCTGCAAAGTTAGCTACTTCTCCAACAATCACTGGAAAACAGCACTGAATACTGTCAATATCACACTGATAAGTATTAGCATGAATACTTACTTATATTTAGAAATTTTGACTTACTTGTAATCATTCCAGCCCACCACAATGGTTCATACAAGTAGGAGTAACCTCCAACGCCTGCAACCCAACCAATGTAAACATAGTCAGCGAAAAAGAACTATTGCCCATCCAAACTAACAAGGCACATATGTTATAACTATATTGTACACCCAAACTAACAAGGCAAATATGTTTATAACTATATTGTACATCCAAACTAACAAGGTATGCATCTTGCAGCCAAGCCAACAATAACCCCTTAAAAAGTTCAAACAATAGAGTTATGGTTTCTTCCCAATCTTATCAGGAAAATTTAGGCCATTCCCACTCTTAGCTGGACTAGGGCATCTAAAAATTTTACACGCTCAAATGTTCGGACAATTATTATAAACTACAATTCAATTATAGAACATGAAGCATAAACTCAAGAGTAAGAAATAGTAATGCATCATTATTGCGCCAACATATGCCAACTCCTCACCATCTAATTCCATGCCGTTGCCAATCAATTTAGTATCTAATCCACTCTCGCTATGCCTAAAATGCCTCATCATGGTGTACCCATAGGCTCACCACTCTCCCTAACCCTAATACAGATCCGCAGTACTTCCCCGGAGAGATCGCATGTATAGAAGTATAAAAGAAGACCAAACATTGTGGTTCGGATCAGAAAACCAAAAAAAGGAGCATAAACTACACACAGGTCCGGCACCGAGTAAAATGGTGATGTTAGGACGAGATTAGGTCACCTGCGCGGACGCCGGAGGCGCCGGCCTTCTTGAGCCCCTTCTTCTTGACGATGAAGCTGGCGCCGATGAAGAAGCTGGAGGAGAGCGCTAGCACCAGCCCCTTGATGTTGTCGGCCGACATCCCCTCCACCCAGCTCCCGCCCCCGGCACCGGCGGCCGCCGAAGTGGACGCCTCAGTCGCCATACCCCCCGGCGCCCCCAAATCCCGGAAACCCCTCTACAACCTCCGGGGGGTGCGACGCCGCTAGATCCCGCCGCGGACGTGGCGCATGCGGAGATCCGGATGCGGCGAGGAGGGACTGGCTGCGCTCGCCGTTCCGGGCCGGGGTAGGCTACGGGCGGCGAGGGCCACGCATTCGATCCGCTCTGGACTGCGTGGGGGGCGGGGAGAAATCGAGCGGCGGAGACGGCGGCGACGGCGACGGCGACGGCGAGGTTGGGTGGGAGGGGAGAGGGGAATTGGGGTTCGCGAGTCCACGCCACGGGGATGTGTGTGTTGTGTCTCGGTGTGGACTTGGCCGCTACTACTACTTTGGCTGCCTCACCTCACCGGCTCACCGGACTCGTCTTGCTTAGCATCGAGGCAACTTGGGTGTACGCGTGTGCGGCGTGTGTGCTGGAAGTGAAAATTTGGACAGAGTGAAATGGATTTTGTGGATGTGCTTTACCTGCTATTTTCGGGTGTTACTAGTACACTCCAGTAGTCCAGTGTGTGCTTTGGATGACTTCTTTTTTACCAATTACAGGAAATATGCTCATGAACATCATGCGAACATTATGCTCACGTATTTAAAGACCAGTGGTAAATTCACTAATTTTTTACTGAAAGTTTACTCACATTTGTAAGACGGATCGCAAGCAAGCTGAAGTGCTGAAGGCACTTTTATCTTCACGTGATATTAGCGTAACAAATGAAGCATTCTCTCGAAAAAAAATAAAGCGTATTATTAAGCCAAATCAAACATGCTTTTCAGATAGCTGAACAAGTCAGATAAAGAGCCTTTTAGCGGAACTCTAGCTCTACTTTTGCAGCTAGAGCACAAACAACGGTTTCAGCTCCAATGTTCCACCAAAAAAGGAATCAGAGTGGGTTGGAGTACTCTCACAAAATAAACTAGAGACATGGAGCGTGGTTTCAAACTGCTCCACAACTTCACTCTAGATACATCTCTTAAAGTTAAATTTAGAAGTTGAATTTCTACCAAACAAGCCTAAAGTGGCAGAAGAAATGAAGCATTTAGAACTGGTTATGTTAAGTGGTCATCTTAAAGAGATATATATTGTATCTGCCTCAAAAATATAATAATTTCTAGAGTTCAGATGCTGTTTCAAATATAACTATCGAATATGTAATGCTCCGCTTTTCGTGAGGCGTTAAAAAAACTAATTCGGCAAAATCTTATATGCGAAATTTTTCATTCTTTGTGTGCGAGTCTAAGTCGTGCCGTGGATCTCAATTTAATCTCCTTGTCCTTCTCGTCGCCATCAAAATCGTCCACCTCAAGATTCCAATTCTGATTCGAGTCTCCGAAATCAAATTCCGAAAGTCAATCCCTTCCTTTGAATCCTCTCCAAATAATTGTTCCCATTCCCGAAAGTATCAAACACCCGCTTTGTTTCCTTCCTCGTCTCCTTGAACCCTTGTGTACAAGTATCAAATTTTGATTCAAATCCAAGCTCCAATTCTCTCCAATTCAAATTCTAAGCAGAAGTCTATTTTGCCTCCCTCTGTTTTGGATGGACCAGTTTCCTTCCCCTTGGCCCATCTCCCCTCTGCCGCTCCCCTTCTCGCGTGCGTCGCACGTGCCCAGAGCGAGAGCGTCGTCTCTCTTCCTCTCTCTCTCTCTCTCTGTCTCGATGCCTACGCTCTCTCTGTTTCCTTTCTCTCTCTCCTCTCGCCACGCTATGCGCCGTCGCCGCGAATCGATTTTCGCCACCGCCTTTGAAATCCCGCCGCCGCCTTTCGAATTCCCGCCGCGCCCTTGCGACCACGCGCGCGCTCCCGCGTCGTGGCCGACCGCCCGGGCGCTCGCCTTTTGCCGTCATCCATGGCTCCACCGCTAACTTCCAAAGCAGAGAGGCAGTGCCACCCTCCTCTCTCTCTCACACACCAAAATGGCAAGGGACCGAGCCTCTTTCCTCCCTCCCCTTTTCCTTTTTCTCTTCCCGGACCGGCACCCTGCTCCGCCAATGGCGCCTAGCACCGAGGACCGCGAGCCCGCGACTGCCTCGTCCCCTTGACCGCCCCAATGTCGGTTCCTTCCCTTCGAAGCCCCATCCGCGCCTATAAAGCCCACAGCCGAGCCCCTCCTCTCAATCCCTCCCGCTTCACTCTCTACCGCTGCAGCGCCATTGTTGCTGCCAAACCACCATCGCCGCCTTACTGCCGCCATCCTCGCCTTCCTCCGCCGTCGCGTGTGCCGGGAAGCCGGCTTGCGCGCGGAGCCGAAGAGGACTCCGGTCGCCCTCTCTCCCTCCCCTTCCCCGGCCCGAGGCCGAGGCAATCCCGCCTGTGCCGTCGGACGCTCTTCCCGGCGACCTCCCGACGCGGTAGCCCCGTTCTCCCTCCCCGCTCTTCCTCTCCCTCCTAACTTGCGCGATTGCTAGCCTAGGCCATCCCGAACGTGCCTAGTCACCGTCCAAGCGTCGCCGCTGCTCGCTGTGAGCTCGCCGCCGTCGACAGCCGCTCCCGGAGGCCGCCTCTCGTCGCCGGACCTCCACGGCGCTGCTCTGCTCCATCCGACCACCATGGCGAGTTCCCTTGGTCCCGGAGATGCTCCAGACGCCGCGAATTGACCCCATTCCCTCCCGGCGCGATTTCCCCTTCTTCTCCCCGCCGGCGTGCGCCGCCGCAATCCGTCGCCTCCGTCCAGCCCCGGCCGCATCTGAGCCGAGGAATGGAATCCGTGCCTCCTTTCCTCCCCTCCGGTAGTCTCCCTTTCTCCCTTCGCGCCTCGCGCCGCTCCGTCGACGCGCGCCGCAGTCCGCCGTTAATCCCCGCCGCAGGCCGTCTTCCTCCTCTCGCTCGCCAGCGTGGCCGCCACCTCGGCGCCACATGGGCTTGTCCCGGTCAGCCGCTCCCTCCGTCCCCCGCTCGCGCGCGCGGTCCACCGCGAGCCGTGAGGCTGCGCGTGGGCCCGTCGCCTCCTAGTCCTCCGCGCACCGCGCCGTGCACCGCTCCCCCTCCCGAACCCCAGCGCCGCCCTTGCGTGCGCCCACCTCTTCGTGAACCGTGTCGCCGACATGCGAGCCCCACCAGGGACCCGCGTGGTGGACCGCGTCCACCCGGACCGCCCTCCCTCTCTCCCCGCGCGCCCTAATGGGCCGCCTCCCCGTGGCCGCGCTCGGCCCAATGGCCGGCCAAGCCTTGTGAATCCCTCGGGCCGCGCCTAAGCCGCCCGAGGAAGTCTAAATCCGATCCCTCCTTCCTTTTCTTTTCCAAGGGAATTAATAATTCCTTTTCCTTTAGACAAAAAATCAAATAATCCTTAGAAAATCCATATCTTCCCAACCGCTCATCCGATTGATTTCGTTCAACTTCCAGTAAATCCATAAAATTGAGATCTATTCAATGGCACTATTAATTAGTCTAAATAGATCTTTCTTTTGGTCTTTTGTTTAGGTTTTCGATTGTTTGCGTATAGTTGCGGTTACCGGATTTTCGTCAATCGTGGGATTTCTCAAAGATACGTGAAGCTTCGTGAAGACCTTGAGCAAGGCAAGTCACCCTTTGACCAATTGCTCCTATAATTGGAAAATCATTATTATTTTGTTTGTAACTTGCATTATTAGAATCACCCGTTTAACTTGCTTGGCCTCGGTTTGCATGCCAAACCGACGGACCTACTAGTAGTCGCACTAATTCCTGTAGATTGTACTACCCTGACTCCTTGTCGCTCCACCTTTGTGGTACCTCGGTATTCGTGCTATCTGAGCGCGTATACCAAATATCCCACATACATCGTTGTTTGTCGAAAACTTGGGAAATGGGTTTGAAAAGCCTTGAAAACCCGACATGTGGTATCGGCGTGTTTAAAAATAAAATAAATTGTGAAAACTCGCGATGCGGGGGCTGTGCCTGTGTGGCACTGTCCCGTATTTGCATATTAGGATCGATTCCTGTGGGAAATTCATCCGAGCATATAACAAGTGCGACCACACGGGTGCAATGAGACGCCCCTGGCTGAGTAAATAGCAAACCAGGGAAGCCTTGATGCCAAGAGACATGTGGATTCAATGGGGTGGTGTCGGGTAGAACCCTCAGGCTTCCTGGCACAGTATGGTCTGGGACCTAACCTGTTGTCGGTCTGGGACCCCTCTCGTTGGCATATGGCGACCCTGTGTCGGCTTTCGAAATGCCTTGTCATGAAAGCCTTAAGGTCACCAGACGTGGCTGTTCTCCACGGGTTGGATGATCCGGGTTAGTAATGTCGTGTGGGTAAAGTGTACCCCCTCTGCAGAGGTTAATTAACTGTTCGAACAGCCATGCCCACAGTCATGGGCGGATGTGAGGTGTTTCCTATAGCGTAGATTTGTTTGCCTGTGCTTTGTGAAAAGTTGTTGTGGTGTGGGAATCATTACCAGAATCAGCCTATGTGGCAGATGGATGACCTGAGTGGTCAAGAAACGAATCTGTGTGATTCGGGATGTCTACGGGCATCATAGACTAGGCTTCCCAAGTGGAAGCGGATTGTTGTGCTGCTGGGCAGTTGGACTCTGGGAGTCCGAGAAAATGAAAAGGCTCTGGGAGCCGCTTAATCAAGTGAAATGACTCTGGGAGCCGAGAAGTAATGATCTGACCCAGGAGGTCGGTACATTACCAAATGAGCTGTTGAAAAACATCTCTTAAAAGTCGAATCGAGACACAAGTCTCTTTTCGGCACAAACTTAGAAAGAAGTAGACCACTTAGTGATTTCAAAATGATTTCAAAACAAAATATTTGCAAAACAACCTTGCCTCTCTTCCAAGCTTGCATTAAACACCTAAATTCCCGTGACTTGCTGAGTACGAAAGTACTCACCCTTGCTCTATAAAAAAAATATATATATAGTTCCTCCGTCTTGAAGAGAAGATTAAGTGAAGCGAAGATTAGGGTTTCATCCTGGTTTCCAGCCGTCGCCTGTGGTGTTGGGTGTTAGTCCGTTGTTTTCGCTGCTGCTGCCGTTGTTGGTGTTGCCTCGTCCGTGTCGTCGGTTGTAATCTCGGGCTGTCCTGAGCTGCAACCCTAGTTAAGGTAAATAAGTCATTTATTTATTTCAAGGATTGCAATGATTCATATTTGTCACCGTGGGTACCAGCGCTATGTCCTGGGATTGGTACTGAGATCGCGGTCTCGTAGGAAGCGGTTCGCACCGTTTTTCCGACGACACGCCCCTGTCAGGTACCGTTGTACGGCGGTGCCGGATTGGGGTGTGACAGAATACTTGTAAGGGTAAATTTTTATCACTAAACTACCCATACTAGAGTATCACTGGCCTTTTATATCATCCCAAGATCCCAACTAGTCAACAATTCACCCATCCCTAAGGAGACAAATAAAGTATTTTTATCTCTGTCCTTGATACTCGGCCGAGGGCTAAAACTGGCTATATTGTGGGACAGAAGGAGTGTACTACTTTAAATGCTATTCCATCCGTCTCATTTTAAGCGCAATCATGAGTTTCTTTTTCCAAATTTGATCGTTCATCTTATTTATTTATTTTATGATTAGTATTAGTATTATTATTATTATTATTATTATTATTATTATTATTATTATTATTATTATTATTATTATTATTATTATTATTATTATTAGATGATAAAACATGAATAATACTTTATGTGTAACTTATATATTTTATTTTGTTAAAAAAAATAAATAAGACGGACGATTAAAGTTGGACACGAAAACTCATGGGTTGTGCTTAAAATGGGACAGAGGGAGTAAAAATTAGGCTCATATGGTTTTACTAGCATATGTCATTTTTGTAATATTCATGACCTATCTTATGTTCCATTATCTCCCTCATGTCTTGGCCCTGGTTGAATCATCTTCCTCAATCGTAAAACCAGGTATAACGCTTCTCGCATATTTGAAAATCGATGCAAATCAACTTTTTTAGCGGTTGCGAAGACGGTTTTGTCCTATGTGAGACTCATAAGACTCACATGTCGGTGAGAAAAAAGATTAAAAAACGGCCCCACATCTTAGTATTGCGGCCGTGAGTGGGGCACTCGACTGGTGCGCGCGAGAGAGAGAATGGGAAAGAAAGAGAGAGAGGAAGAGGAAAAAGAAAAGGAGGTTAATTAGGATGACTAACACATGGAGCTGTTATTTTTTTTAACTTTTTATCTCGCTTACATGAAGTCCCATGAACGCCATACAGGACGGAAACTCTTTGGAAACCATAGTAGGAATTTGATTTGCACGAGTTTTTAAAGATGTGGGAGGGGTTACAGAGAATGCTAATGGGCGGGTGATTGCTCCCCCGTCCGCCCAGCGATCACCCGCCCGCCCTCTTCCCTATACGATGCACTCCTCCCTCCTCTCCCTCCTTCCTCCTCCCCTTCTTCTCTTCTTATTACAGTACACCACACAAAATTTTTAAAAAAACCAAAAAGTTAGAAAAAAATATGTATAGAAATACTATATATAAAAAATTTGAATTCAAATTCAAATTTGAATCGGGTATGTAAACTTTTGACTTATAAACTTTGGGTCTATAAACTTTAGGTGTATAAACTTTTAGATGTATAGAAATACTATATATATAGAAAATATTTGAATTCAAATTTGAATTTGAATCGGGTATGTAAACTTTTGACTTATAAACTTTGGGTCTATAAACTTTAGGTGTATAAACTTTAGATGTATAGAAATACTATATATAGAAAATATTTGAATTCAAATTCAAATTTGAATCGGATATAATTCAAATTCAAATTTGAAACGGGTATGTAAACTTTTGACTTATAAACTTTAGGTCTATAAACTTTAGGTGTATAAACTTTAGATGTATAGAAATACTATATATAAAAAAATATTTGAATTCAAATTCAAATTTGAATTGGATATATAAACTTTTGACTTATAAACTTTTGGTCTCTAAACTTTATATGTGTAAACTTGAGGTGTATAAACTTTAGATGTATAAATTTACTAAAATAGAAAAGTAATGCGGTGCCAAAAAAGCAAACCAGGTGGAGGGGTGGAGGGAGGGAGGGGAGAGGGGATCGATCGCTACCCCCCGTCTCTGGGTGATCGATCGCCCATTAGGATCCCCCAGGGTTACACCCGGTTTTGCGATTGGAAAAAGTACACCGAACGTCCCTCAATTTGTCGTCGAGTTACAAAACGTCCCCCAATCACAAACCAGATATATGACATCCCTCAACTTACAAAACTGTTTGCATTAGGTCCCTCAGTGGTTTTCACCGTGGTTTTGTCCGACGTGGTGGCCAAATCAGCGTGGGACCCACGTGGGCCCCACATGTTAGGATGCCACGTTATCACCCTCCCTCTTTCCCCTCCTCTCCCTTCCTCCTCCTCCCCCCTCTCTCTCTCTCTCACTTCTCTCCTCTTGGGCAGGCTGGCTGGTAGTGGTGGGTGGGGAGGAGGTCGCCGGGCGAGGCGGGTGAGGTGGTCCGACGGAGCGAGCAAGCCGCCGCTCTTCTCCACTGCCTGCTACCGGTCGCGCATGCACCTCCGGTCTCCCCTGGCCTCCAGTTCTCTTTCCCCTCTTCTCCCCCTTGCTCCTCTCTCTCTCTCTTCCTTGGGTAGGGCAGCCGGCGGGGCGAGCACGGGAGAGGAGGAGGGCGTCGGCAACACACCAAGCTGCAGAGGGGGCGGGCTCGAACGTGGCGGCGGCACGGCCGACCAAGGACCATGTGTGGTCGAAGCAACCGCCGCCGGGAGCTAGAGCGGCAGTGACGATGGTCTTATTGATCTGGATGTCGCCGCAGCCGCTGCTGGAGATGGTGAGGCTGCCGCTGGTGCCTTGTGACGGGGTAGCTGATGCCGATGAGGAGACCGCGCTTCTCGCCGCAGACGCGCGGGTAGCTCGCCGCCGCCCGCGTGTACCCCGATGACATCGTCAACGGCGGCGGCAGCGTGAACGCACTGATGAGCGAGGACGAGCTCCGCGTGCTTGTCGATGCCGTGATGATGCACTACGACCAGGTGTTCCGCCTCAAGAGCTTCGCCACCTAGTCCGACGTGTTCCATGTCCTCTCCGGCTTGTGGATGAGTCACGCTGAGCGCTTCTTCATGTGGCTCGGCGGCTTCTGTTCCTCTGAGCTCCTCAAGGTTTGACACGAGTGATCACCCACTCAATTCAGTAACAAGCAAAGAATCTGAAGCTACCATTGACTGCTATTGTTGAATGATGATGATGATGTTGTTTGTGCAGGTTCTTGAGAGCCATCTTGAGCCACTGACGGATCAGCAGTTGATAGGCATCTGCAACCTACAGCAGTCCTCGCAGCAGGCCGAGGACGCGCTGTCGCAGGGGATGGAGGCTCTGCAGTAGACGCTGGGAGACACATTGGCATCGGCGGCCGCCACCGCGGTCGTCGGCGGCATAGGCGCCGACAACGTCACCAACTACATGGGACAGATAGCCATCGCCATGGCCATGCTCACCACGCTGGAGAACTTCCTCAAGCTTCGGTCAAACATCAATGGCGAACTAAATTGCTTATTACCATGGCGTGATGCGATGATTTTTTTTGTGTAGGCTGATCTACTGAGGTAGCAGACGCTCCAGCAGATGCACCGGATCCTGACCACGAGGCAGGCAGCGCAGGCGCTTCTCGTCATCAGCGACTACTTCTCGTGGCTCCGGGCGCTAAGCTTGCTGTGGCTGGCGCGGCCGAGGGACGCACGTCACGGCGTGGCAGAGCGCGTATCGCACCGACCGCGCCCCCGGCGGCACGGCCACGTACGCGCCGCAGCCACTGCATCCCGCTGTCGGCGACCTCCTCCCCACCCACCGGCCGGCCTGCCCAAGAGGAGAAAAGTGAGAGAGAGAGAGAGAGGAGGAAGGGAGAGGAGGGGAAAGAGATAGGATGATGATGTGGAATCCTGGCATGTGGGGCCCACATGGATCCCATGCTGATTCAGCCGTCACGTCAGACAAAATCGGGTCAAAACCACCGAGAGACCTAAAGTGAACGGTTTTGTAAGTTGATGGATGTTATATATCTGGTTTTGCAGTTGGGGGATGATTTTGTAACTCGATGACAAGTTGAGGGACCTTCGGTGTACTTTTTCCTTTGCGATTTAGGGGCACGATTCAACCGGTGGCAAGACATGAGGGAGACAGAATAGACTTATTCATCCACAGTTCCGTCGTGGCATCGTAACATGGGCCCGAACTCTCTTGGGCCAGAAGGTTAATGGGCCGTCATCCAGCCAGGCTACCGTGGTTTAGGCCCAACCGCGGCCGAAAAATCCCGAGTCGTGCTCGTGCACCTCTCGGTTCTCGCAGCCTCCCCTGTTCGCCCGTCTACTCCCTTCAGCAGAGTGGGACGGATATATATTGCCAACTTTTAAATCTACTACTAGTACTAGTAAAACATCAAATTTCATGGAAAAATCATCAGCTATTTAATTGTACAATGTATGTATGCACTACGCACATGCCTGCCTGCTGCAAGCTTAGCTAGCAGGATGGTATTATATATCGTCACAGTTTACTCGAGACAGCGAGATACTTGGTGATCCGGCCGTGCGCCAGCACCTCGCCGGCGCCCTTCCTCCTCACCTCCACGGTGACGCACCCGGTCGTCTCGCCGATGCCCAGAACCCTCGCCTCCATCTCGATCTCCTCCTGCGACCACGCATGCATGATCGATCAATATCCATCGCGAAGCAGCCGAAGCTCGATCACGGGTACTGTACTTACGTTTGCACGGGCTGCGTCGAGGTAGGAGACGGTGATCTCGACGGTGACCCCCGTCTTCGGCGAGCCGCCGGCGAAGAACACGGCAGACCCCACCAGGTCCACCAGAGACGCCACCGCGCCCCCATGCATGCGTTTGCTCCTTGCATTCTTCACTCATTTTTCGAGTCGTAAGCATACGTATACACATGTAAGCGTAGATGTGTGCTACTCCGTCCCAAAATATCTGAGCGGATGATTTTTTTTTTATATATAACGTGTAATCATTCGTACTATTCAAAAATTAGTATAAATATATGAAAATATATGTTAAAACTATAGTTTCTTTTATGATAAACAACAAGTTGCGACAAAAAATAATATTTTTGTAACTTTTAAATAACTAGTAAAATGTCCGTGCGTTACAACGGGTGAAAAAATTCTAATGATAATATAAGTTTTTCATCCATAATCATGTCAATGACAATGTTTGTATTTTAATGAGCGGCTTGTTTTTTTTTTATAAACGGTGTTTTTTCTTGCTCGATTTTCTCAAACTATTTTTCAGAAATAGCGCATTTATTTCTAACAATTTTTTCCTAGCATGTTTTTTCCTTTTTTTACTGATGACGAAAACCATATTTTTCTCCCCTTTTTTGTTTTGCTTTTCTTGCGTGTTTTTTGCCTATTTTTTCTGACAATTACTTTCTCGCGTGGTTTTTTTGCCTGTTTTTTCTGAATGTTATTTTTTACTTTTTTCCAATACATGAGAATATATGACGAAATAAAAACCGTGTAGTAGATGGTAAAAAATCGATGGATCCTATCCGACTCAAGCGTCCATCAATTTAGCTTTTTTCTGACAGTTTTTTCAGAGCGATTTATACTGATTAGAAATTGGACTTTGTTTCGCCCTTTTCATTGTTTTTCTCGCGTGCATTTTTTATTTTATACGAACCAGCTTTTTATTTTTTACGAACCATTTTTTGCCACTTTCTTAGGGAATCGGACAAACTTTTTTAGATTTTTTTCAGATTATTTTCGCCTTTACAGGGATCAGACTTTTTTCCGTTTTTAAAGGAATCGGATATAGCGTTTTTTTTCGCCACTTTTTTTTGCCTTTTATACGAATTAGATTTTTTTTTCCGTTTGCATCTATAGTTTTTTTACCACTTAGGGGAAATAGACTGTTTTTTGTTTATTTTCATTTTTGTGTGGCTTTTCTTTTCCTTTTTATGCACCTTTCTGCCTTTGTTCTATCCCTTTTATTTATTATTTTTTTCAAAAAAAAAAGACCAAAAGCACCTTATTGCAAGATTATAGGGACTCAAATGTAAATATAAAAATTACAGGGACTCAAATACAAATGTACAAACCCAAAAATTAAAATCATATAAAAATGAAATGCTCTCGACATGTAGGTTCCGTTTTTGCAAACAGATCTTCAATCCGGCACATCAATTTTTTTTACCAAGATGTATGGAATATCACGCTATAGATTGAAACTGAGAGAAGCGGTGCCTAGTATCTCGGACTCAAACCGAGCGGAGTGGGACTCGGATCTAGAGTTGGACTTTTTTTTTTTGTTTCTGAGAGGGAATCGCAACGAGGAGTCGGACTTTTTTTTTATTTTTATCGCTATTTTTTTACGGGACCGAGTCGGACTTTTTTATCGCTATTTTGTTTTTTCTTTTTTTTACGTTTTTGTTGGCCCGGTTTTTTTTTTGGGATCGGACAATTTTGGTTTTTTTCCCGGTTTTTCCCCCCTTTTTTCTGGATCGGGCATATTTGGTTTTTCTTTTTTTTTCGCACTTTTTTCGCCTGGTTTTCTTTATCGGGCAAACTTGTTTTTTTTTCGCCTATTTTTTTTGACGGACGATGGAAGCACATCTTATTTTTTAAGTAGTATAGAAATGAATAGTCAAGCCTTATGTAAAAATGTTAATGGCGTTGTTTGTTTGGGGACAAAGGAAGTACTCCCTCCGTTTATTATAAGCGTATCTAGGATCGATTGTGACATTTCATAGTAAAACGACTATGGACAGTTATCCATTTAAACTCATTGTATTATGAAGGGACTGTTCAAATTGATGCTATTTTCAACTATACTATTTTTTTTGTAAAGTTGCAAAAAAAATGTCTACGTTTAGTTTGTTGTCAAATTTAATAAATGCATAAGAAATCCTACCAAAATTTTGGCAATTTGTCAAATTTTGGTAAGGTTTATTTTCGCTACAATCTAAATATGCCCGCAATATTATATACAATTCTAGATGCATGTATATTGCGACAGAAAGAGTGTTTACTACTCACTACGTCCTATTTTAAGTGAAGCCATAAGTTTCCGCGCCCAATTTTAATCATTCGACTTATTTGAAATCTTTTTATAATTAGTATTTTTGTTGTTATGAAATAAATAGTACTTTACTCCTAACTTATGTTTTTAATTTTTTTCAAAAGTTTTTTAAATAAAACGGATGGTTAAAATTGGACGCGAAAAAACCAAAACTGTATTTAAAATGAGACGGTCGTAGTAGCTAAATGAGACGGACGTAGTAGCTACTAGTAGCGTACCGTGAGGCGAGGAGGGACGGTGAAGGAGCAGAGGACGCGGCCGGGCTGGATGGCGTCGACGCGGAGGCCAGAGACGGTGAACGTATCGTAGAACTTGCTGCCGTGATGCCGCCACTCCCGCAGCGCCTCGTCGGTGGCGCCGTTGCTGCCGCGGCCTGCCAGCTTCGCCATCGATCGCGGCCGCGCGCCCCACCGATAGATCGATCAGCTTCTCTCCGATGCCGCGTAGATCGAGATCGTGAATGTTTCAGTACTCCGTAGGCTGAATTTATAGGCGGCTGCACCTCTTAATCAGTTCGGCCACACACTGTATTAATCACAGGCCATAAATGGCTAGAAACTGGCCACGATTGCTGGTCGTCAGGTCCGTGTTGCAGCAATTTCTCACCTATCCACACGTGCTGCTGCTATAATTTATAGTGATTTACGATCTGACTCGTTTGCTTTGGTATGATTCTCCGTCGGTGGTGTTTCGTGGTTGGTCGGATCTTCCATTTCCATTAAATTGTTGGATTTAGTCCCATACCGTTAACGGATGATGGAGAAGCACGACTAAAAGGTAAAAACAATTCTCACCCATCAGACTAATTTATTAGATTGTGCAGACCAGTATCTAAAGTTTTAATTCCGGTTAAATCTATGATAGAGCATATCTCAATGTGATTTGGGTGACCCACGTTTGATGGGTAGGGCTGCACACTCTACAAGTGAAGAGGTATTAGAGCACTTAATTGTTGGATTTACTCCCACGTTGATAATCGATAACAGAGGACACCAAAATGTTGCCTATTATATTTCGTGCATGGGCTTTCTTTTCTCGAAGGGATGGGCTTAGTTGCTAAATCGGCCTACGATGCTCAGCGCGAGCGATCGGATAGTCTTCGCGCAATGGGCCCTAAAGTCGCTGGGCCGTGTCCGGCCGACGGCAACGGGAAAAGTTCTTCGTCTCCGCTCCTCTCCGCCGCCTCGTCTCGTCGCCTCCGCCGGCGAAGCCGAAGCCGTCCGCGCGCGCGCTAACGCGACAACCGCAACCTGCTGCGGGTCGCCGCCGCGGGCGCCCTCGGTAGAACCCCCCGCGTCGCCATCGCCCGCGAGATGCCCCACCATATATCCCGCCCCGGCGCCTTCGAGATGCCCCCCGCGCCTGCAGCAAGCAGGGCGGCGGCGGCGGGATGTACTCCGCGCTGTCGCGAATATACTCCGCCGCGCGCCGCCGCCTCGGCCTACTAATAGCCTCGCTCCCGGGCGGCCACGATGGGGGAAGGCGGCGGCGGCGGGGGCGTGGGGACGACCGGAGCAGCGCCACCAGCACCCCGGTCAGCACGCCCATGTCGATGTACTCGGTCATCGCGGCCGGGGACGACCACCCCACGCCGGCGTCGTCGGTGGCCGCGGAGGCTGCCGATGGGAGCGCCGCCGCGGGCGGCGGGGCAGCGGTCCAGCCCGCGGCCCTGCCGCCGCTGCTGCCGCCGCCGCAGATGGTGGTGCTGGCGCTCGACGCGACGAGGGACCACCGGGAGGAGGAGATCAGGATGGCGCTCAGGGCGGTGGTCACGCGCGGGGACATCCTCCGCGCCGGCGGCGACTCCCTCCTCGTGCTCGGCGTGCTCCACGCCATCACCAATCCCAGTGAGGGCCACGCTCCCCCTTCTTTTCCCACGGGTTACCTTCTCCCAGCTCTTTCTCCTTGAATTAAAACTCCCTCTTTTGTTAACTCCTACAGCTCAGAAATTGTACTTAGACGAATTAACCTACCCGAAATGCTGTCTAGTTGCATTTTGCATTTACATAGTACTCCACAATTGAAGTGGTATTACATGAGTACAAGTGGAAGCCTAAACATGTGCAAATTCTAGAGTGGGAATGGATTGTAGCACACTAGCACTTTTATCGTACATTTAGATAGAATTTTTATAGTGGCATTCTTGTTTTGTTAGTGAAAGAGATGTAAAATAGATGTGCCTAATGCAATTCTGTGCTGTTGGTCATCAATATTGGGGCAACATCTCGTTGGGTAGGACAACCTATAATGTCATGTAAGGGAAACAGAGTGACGAAGAGGAAAAAAGAAAATAAAAGAAGAAAAAAAGAAGATCCATGCATTCTTTATTCAGCGAATCACTGAAGACAAAGTTGGATTTCTGAACATCTAATTCCATCACAAGGAAACTGTTAGAATTCCTCTTTTCTTGTTTCAAAAACAGAATCCTATTCATTTATTCAAGAGATAGTCCAGCATTAATACGATGATATGTTTAGATCCTGCTTTTGTGAAATTTCACATTGAATGTCAATGATAACAGTTCCATTTTAAAAATATCTAGTCTGAAGCTGTAATAATTCGATTTTAAATAATGGTTAGCTAGTGCACCCTTATCCATCTTAGTACAGGTATGTTTGGAAATATGGATTCAGTTCCTGTTTGAGTGTTTGTGCTACTTCGAATGTTATATGTTAGCAAAGTAATGATTGCATTTACTGAAAACTTACTAGTTCTTTTTATTTTTCCTTTGTTTAGTGGGATACCAAACCAAGGCATGTATTGATTCTTTTGCCGGGACGAACTTGCGATTACTAAGTGATCAGGTTAAGGCGAAAGCTGAATTCTACCAAAACAAGCTCCATCATGACGTGGAGGAGCTAAGCAAAGTCGGGGTACCAATGCTTGCATTTATGGAGTATTTCATAGAGAAATAAGTCTTCTTTTTATGAAACAAAACTGCAAGTAGTTTCGTCTCTAATCCAGTAATCCCTGTCCAACCTTTTTCTGTCTGGATAATGAAGTGCTTCACCGATTAGATTGAAAACATGCACTAAAAATTGTGTTACACTCTGATGCTCGTTGTTTTTATTTCAGATTAATGTGACCCTTAAGGTATCTCCTGGATCACCAGCCAAGTTTGTCATTATCAATGAAGTCAAATCCAGCAAAGCTGCTTGGGTTGTACTAGATAGGTATGCACATTATGTCTTGTTTAACATTGTTACAGACTTTCTATTCTAGCAGCAGAGACAAATTACTGTCCACACAGTTCCTCTCTGCATTACAGGAGAGGATCTGTGTGACAAGTCTTAAGCCTGTTTGGTTCAATACTTGACGAGGTACTTATTTTGTAATTTTTTAGGCACTTCAGGAGAGATTTCAAGTACTTAGAAAAGCACATTGCCTGCAAGGTGGCAGTATTTCAGGATAACTTGGTGGTGCAGCCATTGAAGATAATTAGGACAATTCCACCGAGCAAAAGCATGGGGGAAGTAAAGGCTCTGCAGCACCTAGCAGTATCACTCGACCTGCGTTCGGAGACATTAGATACTGACACTCATAGTGTGTTGACCAAGTCATCACCTGTAAGTTATTTTGCCTCTCTAAGCTATCACGAGATGCATGAAACATCCAGTGTGGTCGGGAGCAGCATGTCATATTTGACACCATCAATGAGCGCCATGTCTCTCACAACGATTGACAGAACTGATTCCTTGTCCAACGGTATGGCATGTTTCTTTTGTAAAGCAAAAGCGTAAGTTAGCAACTAGTGTACTTTGCTCAAAATTTCAAACTAGATAAACGTGTAAAGAAAGAAAAGGAAACACTGTGTCCTGGTTGTATTTCTGCTATTTCATACAGATAGAATTAGAGAGCTTTTGAAAACCTTTTCTCAGAGTTAAAATTGTGCAATTTTACCCTCCAATACTTGATTTTATACAGCCCATGTACCATACCTATTTGCGCACATTACATATGCTCCTGTTGTCCTTACAGGTAAAGGTGTTGAAGGAAACATGTTCTACCACTATGATTCATCAGAGCGACCAGTTCTGTGTGCTGGTTGTGGTCTAAAGTCAGTTCTTTACATAAAGGAATCTATGAAATTCCCCTTCTCAGAGATTCAAGCTGCAACGTCTGAATTCTCAAATGAGAATTTGCTGGGTGAGGGTGGGTTTGGGCATGTTTACAAGGGCCAACTCAAGGATGGCCAGGTCATAGCAGCTAAAGTACACAAGGAAGCAAGCTCACAGGGCTATACCGAGTTCTTCTCTGAAGTACAAGTTCTCAGCTTTGCCCGGCACCGAAATATTGTCATGCTGCTTGGGTATTGTTGCAAAGAAAGCTACAACATTTTGGTGTATGAGTACATATGCAACAAATCCCTTGAGTGGCATTTATTTGGTAAGAGCTTAGTTGATGTGCAGAAAGTAATTTATATTGTGAAGATGAAGGGTGGCTAATTTACTTTGCTCGTCACTTGATGAAATAGACAAGGACGCAAACTTACTGGAATGGCACAAGAGGCATGCTATTGCCCTTGGTATAGCAAAAGGGCTGCGTTTTCTACACGAAGAATGTCGTGCTGGTCCAATTATTCATCGGGATTTGCGCCCAAGCAATGTACTTTTGACACATGACTTTGTTCCTATGGTAATCTGGAGAATACTAGATCTCAGTCACTGCTTATCTGTTTATTTCAAGATGCAAATGCTTCATGCAATCTGACTGTGATTGTATATGTTATACCATCACAGCTTGGGGACTTTGGTCTTGCAAAATGGAAGGCTAGCAATGCTTCTATCCATACAAGGATTCTGGGGCAATCAGGGTTGGAATAAACTCAAATTATTTCACCGATAAAACTTTATCTTCTAATTTATGCTAACATTTTGCTCCTGTTTTCTAAGGTCTAACAGTACCAGTATTTCTTGTCATTATTGTCAGATACTTGGCTCCCGAATATGCTGAATATGGCATAGTTTCTGTCAGAACAGATGTTTATGCCTTTGGGATTGTTCTTTTCCAGCTGATATCTGGTCGCAAGGTGCTTGATGAATGTGGAGGGCAGTGTACACATATATTACAATGGGTATTCACTTTAGTAGATCCTTCTTATTGTTTTTGTCAACCTACTTACAGTAGACCTGCACCATTCATTTCTGACACCTCAAAATTTTCAGGCTGAACCTTTGGTCGAGAGTCTTGCACTACATGAACTAATTGATGAGCGCATTGCAGAAACATACGATACGTATGGGCTGTATCATCTAGCAAGAGCTGCATATCTTTGTGTCAGGACAAACCCAGAACAGCGGCCTTCTATGGGAGAGGTTGTTCGTCTTATTGAGTCAGAAAATGAACACATCAGAGATTTGTCCCGGCAATTCATCCCACACTTTACCAAGTGAAGCAGTATTCAGAGAGAAATCGTCTGCTTTGAGTTCACCCTTAATAATACTCTGCCACTGTTGTGATTTCTTTTTCCATCTCTCTCCCGTTATCTGTTCACATGCATACAACGCTGTATGTTTGAGGAATCAGCGCTTCACTTTCTGATAGTTCTGTCTTATCTTTGTAAATGAAAGAAAAGCATCTTGTCATGTCATTGTCCTTTGTGTTACTAACATCAAATTTTGGGGCTACTGTGTAGGTGAAGAGTGTGATCTGTAGAGTACGAAAGAAGAGTGAGCCGTGCTATGTTGTGACCATTTTATTAGCATATATGTAACTCAGCAGTTTAGTTTCTGCTAATATAAAGATATGCAATCTAGGCAGCTGTTTTCCTTCAGTTTCTCCATCCGTTGCCGTTTTTAGGTGAAAATGAGTACTAATCAGATAAGGATATGAGCCATCTAAAATGCTGACATCTGCTTTTGATCCCAGCTGAACAGGTTTCTGCAGAATATAGTTTATGGGGCCATTCCAATCACTAACTTACAGAAGAAATTAAAAAAAAAACTTCTGATTAAAAAGACATTCATGCTTATAGGGAATGAATTGACCTGTGGATTGCTGTCTGCCGTCCTTTTCCAGCCTCTACAAGTTGGCAATGGAACCAGCATTCTGTTGAATGGGAAGTCTGAAATTCTGGGTCATCATTAGGCGGCCGAACCGTTTCAACGATTTGAGTTCGTAGGGGGAATAAAATGCCTTTTGATTGGATGCCTATTCCCAGGATGCAATTTCAGAAAATAAATGAGGGCAGAATGTTAGTATTACCCAAGAAGCCAAGAACCTGCAAAAGCATATATGTGTGCGCAAGAAAAGTTGCTGTTCTTCCCTCCTGGAATACTATAACGTTATCCTACGAAACTGAAAGGTGTTGTGTACTAGGAGGAAAGGTGCTTTTCCTACTAATGAAACAACAAGTTACGAGTAAACAACATCATTGGCAAAATTTTCTATGTTAATTAGAAGGCCGTGCTAAAGTTGTACTATGTCAGTTTAATGAAACAAATTTTATCTTAGGAATCTCTGAACAAGAAAAAGATGAGTAGCACTCCACTCATGCATCGTGTTGTGACAGCTTTAATGTTGACAAGGAACCATTCCAATTTCCTTTACTTGATACAACAGTTAAAAGAGAATCTGCCAAGAGAAGGATTAGAAGGAACTTGTGTTACGCTCAGGTCTCATCATTAATCTAATACTAATGGACCCCAGCCACCTCTATCAATATCAGAACTCGTCAGATGCTGACTCACACAGTGTTTTGATCAAAGCTGTTCTTGATATCCCATAGCATAGCCAATTGTTGAAATCAGCAAGCAAATGAGCAGCAGACGCCATTGCTGTTCCAGCTTGTAGGCAACCGATCAAAAACTGCAGAAACAAGGAATTCAGGTACAAGGATTTTTGCGTCCACATCAACTATAATTAAAAGCCAAGCTTCTCCATCGTTCGGGATTAGCAAAGAACACATATTCTGAATTGATAGTTCTGTACATTAAATGAGGAAAGGAATCATGTGTGTCATGTTAAGCGTATTGCGTCAAAAAAAAAAAAAATGCTAAACATACTGTACACATAAGCAGGAATTTGTTCAGGGATAAAAGCATCTCGAAATGTCTGCGAGTATCCGGAGAAGCTCTTCCTGATGACTTCCTACTCTGAACATGGTACTTGACTAGGTTTTAGCCTTTTCTGCCTGCGGTTTCTTGCTGAAAGATGACATAAGTCACAGGATTATTACTGTGAACTGATCAACGTCAGGAAAAAGACCTGTGAACTGATGGCTTCTGCAGAACCAAGGAGCCCATGGAATGAGATGGTCAGATGTTTTTCTTTTTAATAAACTCAACTTTACATGAAATTAACAATCCTTTGCGTGGTAAACTGGTAATTCAGTCAGAGTTTAGAAGGATACATCCAAGTAAACATCACACACACTGAAAGGCTAGATAACTATGGCCATTATTATAGCTTAAAGGTTGCGTCTACTTTGCTTGCCGGATCATCCAATCCAACCTTTGCCCTGAGCAACACATAGAAACTCTGAAACTGAGTAATCCTCTGTATTAAGACCACAAATTAAGCCAATTAACGGGGTCCATGCATGCTTGCGTCAACCCGCATGAGAAGATGCCATGCGATTTGGTTAACCCATCTATTAATAAATTAATCTCTACAAATCGATCTACGTCGTGGCCGATCTCTGCCAAAGCATCTCTGTTGATCTTATCACCACATTGCCTCTGTCTCTTGCTCGTCGGGTGCTTTCTGCTTTGGGAGCTCCGGGGATGAGTGCCAATTTGGGCTAGATTCGTGGCTAGGTTCATGGCGACTGCAAATCGACAAGCGAGTGGGTAGCAGTAGAGCATTAGCAAGGACAAATCAGCATGTAGAGTGGTGAGTGACACTGCCCACTAAGGGAGCAAAGATTGATCTGATCAGAGGCCGGTGTCTCGCCTGTCTTTTGGGATCGATCAATCAATCAATGGAGGCATGATTGGTCTCATGCCGTACTGTAGGTTCATTGGTTTAGTTCATTGAATCTGGACGGCCATCTGGCATTCTGGCTGGATAATCTACTCTAATCTTCTGTAAAACTGGCAATGTAAAATGAAAAGTTTCTAGCAAATGCACAGCTGCTCGAATATCTGCCTATCCGAAAAGTCTATATTCATTTTTTTAGTATGCAAAACTCAACGGTAGGATTCAGAAAATGAATTAGTAGAATTTAGAAGCAATTCGATACATACCAGCTATTTCTTAATATTTCCGACTCAATTAGATAGCCTTATTACTTGAAAATGAATTAGTAGCTAGAAGCTAAGATATCTTAGCTTATCAAGTGCATGTTCACTTTGATTCAATTTTTAACCCTACTATTTTTTTCGCAAAGTTACTTAAAAAAAATGTCTACGTTTAGTTCGTTACCAAATCTGGTCAATACATAAGAAATCCTATCACTTGCCAAAAATGTATTGCTAAATTTTTTGCATTACCAAAACTTGGTAAGGTTTATTTTAGCTATAATCTGATCAAGCCCCAAGATCCGATGCTTGGTTGTTTCTCATAAGGCCTATTCCGCTGTTAGGGTTGTGGTTGCGCCGTATCCAGCCAGAATAGTGTTATAAACAGCATGCATAATGTGCGACTGCAGATGCTACCACTGCTGTCGAACATGCCAAAATTTACAGCTTGATCGAATAGCCTCGCTGCTTGAAAATGAGTTAGTAGACAGAAGAGGAAAAATCCACATGCTAACCGTTTTTCAAAATTTCTAGCCCTTGCTATTCAGGTTTCCTTTTATTGGGTACTAGTGCTATAGAATATAGACACACCTAAATTAATCTTTGCACAGCAGGAGTGTGCATTACGTCTATTCCAAATAAACCAATCTAGATTGGGACGCCTAATACAATAAATCCGGGTTATGTCTAAATTCAGGTTAGCGGATATAGCCATAGATGCAGAAGCACAAAATTTCTGCTGGGCCTTCTACCGGCCAAGCCCGGTAAAAAATAAATAAATAAATCGTGACCTGATAGAGCAAGGCGTACGATCCCTCCCTTCGGCCCTTCCAGAGCCTTCCCGGGGGCAAAAGCTTCCAGGCCTGGAGTCCGGACAGCGAACTCCTCCCGTTTTCCCGTCCCCGCATCCGCAAATCAACGGGGATAAAAATCCCGGGGCCCTAACCGCCCCCGCCCCCCCGACGCCACCGCCCACGTGTCCTCTCCTTCCACCCGCCACGCGCCACCTCGGGCCGCGTCGCTGCCCTCCCCGGTGGCGTCCTCCTCCCCTACAAGAACCCGAGCCCTCCTCCCCTCCCAACCCAGCCGCCAGTTCACAGCTGCGGCAAAAACCAAAAACAAAATTCTCCCCCGGGTTATCGACTGCCTCATCTAGAGTTTCTTCTTTCTTCGCGTGTTCTTGGAGGAGGAGCGAGGACTAGGTGAGTAAGAAAGGAAGTTTCACGTCTTATGGGGGTGAATTCTTTTGCGGGATTTCTTGGCCTTTGTGTCAGGGATTCGTGGTAGATGCTGATGAGGAGATCGCCCTCTCTCGTGGTTTGGATCCCATGTAGTTTTCTTGGATGCCGTATGAATCTTTGAGCTTTACTCTGCATTTCGGGAGGAGCTGTTTTGTTTGTGTGGCTGGCTGTGCGCGAAAGCTACTGCGATCCTTAGCGATGGAGTTGTTTTCTTCTTTTTTCTCCCTTTCTTGAAGATATTTAGACCAGGTCACTATCAGTCTTGAACGGATGTTATCTGCGTTGGAGATTGACTCCGTTATCATTCGCTCATTCATCTCGCCTCCAAATGATTTGAGCTTTTTCTTGGTGAATTTTCCTGGATTAGCTTCTCGTGGCCCGGAATCATCTGAAAGCCTAGCTTTGTTGCCTACTTGCCTCTTGTTGATTGGGATTTGCGGTGCCGGCCACGCCTCTGGTGTTTTAGCGACAGAAGGGATTGAATTTTTCGGCCAAATCAAAGGCTGGGCAGCTTGCGCCTCGCCTCCTCCTTGCTTGCCGACTCATCTGCATTTGGGTTTAATGCGGTTCTGACCTTTACAAGGAGCTCCTTTTTTTATACAAAAGGAAAAAAAAAGTTCGGTTTCTGCTCAAATTGCCACTTGCAGAGAATACGTGCTTTTTTAGGAGCTCCTTTGAGGTACCTTTCTGTGTGTTCCCTATAAGTTTCTCTAGGAGATTTTTATGATAATATTCTCATCTAGATGGTGTAGAATTGTTGATAGTAAGGTTGCTCTTTCTGAATTATCTCTCCATTCTTAGCTCTATTTCGGTTCTTTTGAAGATTTGAGTTTTTCAGTTGCAAAACGACTTTATGATTGCTCCCATCTGTTTTGTTGAGTTTTTCTGGGATTAATTTGCTATATTCTGGTAGCATCAAGTTCAGATTGGGATTTGACATCAGTGCAGAGTCCCTAATAACTTCACTGTTGCTTGCAGGTTAGCTGTATTCGGAGCTTCAGATTATCCAAAAAAAAAAAAGAATGGACGGTGAGCAGCTGATGAGTGGTGAATTGGACAATTCGTTCAACGCACTTATGGTTTCTGGAGAGGGTGAGAGTGGACAGGCACATCATGAGGGCACAGGGACTACCTTGTTAGGTTGGAAGGACCTTCCCATGGAGCTGCTCCTGCGGATATTATCGATGGCTGGAGACGACAGGATGGTAATCGTGGGCTCTGGTGTTTGCACCGGTTGGCGTGATACATTAGAATGGGGAGTCACGAATCTTTCTCTTTCGTGGTGAGTTTGGCAATTTGCCTTCTCCTCCCATTCCTGAATATGATTCTCACGAAACATTTATATTCTTCGTGTCGTCTCTATCTGACCTTTTATGGGTAGATGGCTCACATAGTATTGACATGTTGAATATTAGAGACATAGAAGAATTGTTATGTGATAATATCACAAAATAGTTATGTAACTTTTAAATTGGATGCTTTTATAGCTAAAGAAACTCCGGATTTTAATTTTGTAGTGTTTATAGAAACTTGCCTGTTTGCCACTTATGATGTCTGACAAAAATATTCTGACTGGCTTGTTCCAATGTTTTCTATTGAGTCATAAACATCTTTTTTGAAAGAACCCAGCGAGCTGGTTTTATATTATAGAAGAAGTTAGAGAACACAAAAACTATACAGAACAGAAGGCAGGAGAGGCATTCGTGAAGGAACTCTTCCTGCCTGCACTCCTGAGAAAAAACAAAAGCCTAATCTCTTAACATAAATACACTTCACTCCCTTGGCACCTACCATTTCCCACAAATGAAGCTCATCTATGATCTTGCCAGCAAGTGCTGATGGTGTAGACTCCTTCCCTCTGAAAATGCGATTGTTTCTTTCCGTCCAAATCTCCCAATGGTCAAGAAAACTGAACGTAGTCCTTTCTGTTGCAACTTTTCTGCCTCATCTGTTTGCTCGCGCCACCAATTGAGAAGAGTATTATCTGTGGTCACATTGAGTCATAAACATCATTTGTTGTGTTACTAGTTTTTTGCAAGGTGGTGCAAATGCTTGTTTGATTGAAACTTTTGATACTAAGACAGTCATACGAGAGTTTAAGAAGCATGATCAGATAACTTTGTATTGGCAATATGGTTTAGGAGTATGTTTTATTCAGACATATTGTTTAGTGACTGCAAAACCTCGTCATTCTGAACAAAATTTTGATTGCATCTGTGGACAATAGGCTGTTGGTTAACCATGGAGAGTGTTGTTTTCAGGTGCCAGGCTCACATGAATGACTTGGTGATGTCACTTGCTCAGAAATTTACGAAGCTGCAAGTTCTTTCTTTACGGCAAATCAAACCTCAGCTCGAGGACAGTGCAGTGGAGGCTGTAGCAAATAACTGTCATGATTTACGCGAGTTGGATCTTAGCAGAAGCTTTAGGCTTAGCGACCGATCGTTGTATGCTCTGGCACATGGATGCCCCCATCTTACAAGGCTCAACATCAGTGGATGTTCCAATTTCAGCGATGCTGCTTTGGCCTATCTCAGTAGCCAGTGCAAGAACCTGAAATGCCTGAATCTGTGCGGGTGTGTGAGGGCAGTTTCCGACAGAGCATTGCAGGTACCAAAGTAGTTGCGCCATTGCTCTCCATCGAATTCTTTCTGATCTTTATAACCTTGATGCAGGCCATCGCCTGTAACTGTGGTCAGCTTCAGTCTTTGAACCTAGGCTGGTGTGATAGTGTAACTGACAAGGGAGTGACCAGCTTGGCATCAGGGTGCCCTGAACTTCGGGCTCTGGACTTGTGTGGCTGTGTTCTGATAACAGGTAATCTCCGATGTTTTTTTTCCTTGATCAGAGGGCCTATTTGGTTCTCTACACTACCAATTAATTGGTAGTACCAAAATCTAGGTAAATTTTGGCACTATCAATTTTTTTGGTAGGGCAAAGTTAGCTAATCTATGTTTGGTTTAATACCAATATAAAGCCAAAATTTAGTATGAGAGTGAAGAAGATTATAGAATGTAGCCAAATTGAGCGTGGTCACTACCAATTGTTTGGCTTCAATCCAAATTAGCATGTTTACTATTAAAGTTACCAAAATTTTGGCAGAATGTTAAAATTGTTCAGTTTGAATTTTGAATAACATTTGCTTTGACATGCTGATTTACTCTAAACTGTACGAAGCCTGACAAAATGGCATCTGATCAATTTCTTGATCTGCAGATGAGAGCGTGGTCGCTCTTGCCAATGGCTGCCCTCACCTGCGGTCGCTGGGGCTCTACTACTGCCAGAACATCACCGACCGGGCAATGTACTCGCTGGCGGCGAACAGCCGGCGGGTGAGGAGCAAAGGCCGGAGCTGGGACGCGGCGGCGAGGAAGAACGCCGGCGCCGGCGCCGACGGGCTGGCCAGCCTGAACATCAGCCAGTGCACGGCGCTGACGCCGCCGGCGGTCCAGGCGGTGTGCGACTCCTTCCCGGCGCTCCACACGTGCCCGGAGCGGCACTCCCTCATCATCAGCGGATGCCTCAGCCTCACCTCCGTCCACTGCGCCTGCGCTCACCACCCGCACCGCCATGGGAGGGCCATCCTCTCCAACCATGCCTACTAGCAAGCTCCCTCTTGTAGAAACTAGAACAGCTCGGATTTGAGGAAGATGTAAATTAAAACCCCAGGATTGCTTACGATGGACTGGGGAAAACTGCTTCTGTGTTTGTGGATGGATGGTGTCATGGATCATATGTTTCTTTTGGATCAAAATCTCTGAAGAGTACATGCATGAGGAATAAGTTCACTTTGTGACCCTCAAAAGTGATCGAAATCTAATCCGTGACCCTAAACCACAAAACCGGATATCTCGACCCCCTAACTCTTAAAACCGGTGCAATTTGACTTCCTTGGTGGTTTTGGAGGGCGGTTTCGCTGACGTGGCGCTTATGTGGCAGTATTGACTCGGTCTTCTGTCCACGTGGTGCTTACGTGGCAGTATTGACTCGGTCTTCTGTCCACGTGGCGCTTAGGTGGCATTATAAATAAAAATATATACGTGGGACCCATTTGTCATTCACCAAAAGTATGGGTGGAACCCACTGACATGTGGGGCTCACATAAATCATATTCTCCCCTCTCTCTTTCTCTCCGCGAGTGTGGGACGGTGGCCAGCGGCGGCGGAGACCTGGGAGTGGCATTGGAGCGGTGACGGCGGCGTGCGGGCGAGGGCCGGAGCGGCGGCGGCGGCGGAGATCGAGCCCGCCGTGGAAGGTTGGCCGTCGGAAGGAAGAAAACGGGCCACGAGAATGGCCGTGTCCTCGCCACCCTCGGCCTCGTGACTGCACTATCCACCACTGTGCTCCACGCCCTCTCTGCCGGCCACGACGCACCCGTCTCCGCCGTTCTCCCGCCGCGCCCACGAACGCGTAAGGGCCGCTTGTGTCTCGCCACCGCGACTCGCGTCGGCATCCCCTCGAAGATGGCAGCATCCGGCGGTGGCTTCTCCTGCACTTGCGACGGCGGCGGCGTTGAAGGCGGGAGGAGCGGCGCGGGCGGGGGAGGCGCCGCCGCCGCCGATGGACGCGGTCGGCGTGCTGAGCCAGCCGACAACGACGCAACCACACGCGAGTTGGGAGGCATCTGCGTTGAGCATTCTCCTGCTGGTTGCCGAGGCAATCGGCAAGGGGCGACAGATGAGGACTGGCTGGACTGCGGCTAGCAAGCACAAGCGGTAGCAACAGGCAGTGCATGTGTGTACTAACATCAAGCGGCAAGCCAACAAGCAAAGGGCTGACTGGTTCACCGCGTTGTCCTCGACCATCTGCCTCGTCGCCGCTTCGCTGATCAGTGCCCAGTGATCCGAGTTGAATAGCCAGCACCTTCCCGGCGAGCACGTTCCTATACGTAGCACTGGCTGTCGAGCTCCCCCGGCGTGCCGTGGTCCAGGTGCACCCACGCCGTCTCCTCCGCATCCGGCGGGCACACGGCCCGGAGCTCGTCGCCGTACTGCGCGTCTTCGTTCACCATGGGTATATCTGCTGCGAGAAGGAGGAGCAGCGCGAGCGCGTCGAGGCGGTCGGAGCGGACGGTGTAGCTGATCGCCTGCGGGCGGCGGCGGTGCCCGGGCTGAGCTCCACCGCGGCGAAGATGGAGGAGACCACAGCGGCGGCGGCGGGAGGCACACGCGGCGGGGTACGGCGAGCTCGGCCGCGCCCTGCTCGACCTGCAGGTCGCCGCCGCCACACCCGCGTCTCCGTCGCGCCGCTCGCAGGCCGCCGCTCCACACCTGCGCCTCCGCCGCTCGCCGCAGTCTCCGCCAGCCGCCGCGACACCCGCAGAGGGGAGCTCGGCCGCCGACGACATCTCGATGCCGGCCGTCGGGTGGTGCGGGTGGTGGTGGCAGCGGCACGACATGGACTCCAACCTACCTCCGCCGCCGCCGCTTCAGCTCCCGCCGTACGCCGCTGCTTCAGCCCCCGCCCGCCTCCGCTCGCTCCCCGCGGACGGCTGTAGGGGAGAGGGAGAGAATAGAGAAGGGGGGAGGGGAGGAAGAAGAAACGGATAAGATGGCATGTGGGGCCCACATGTCAGTGGGATCCACAATTGTGTGTGAATGACAAACGGGTCCCACGTATATCTTTTTAATTTAAATGCCATATAAGCGCCACGTCAGCATACAGACTAGGTCAATACCGCCACGTCAGCGAAACCGCACTCTAAAACCGCTAAGGGAGTAAAATTGCACCGGTTTTAATAGTTTGAGGGTCGAGATATCCGGTTTTGCGATTTAGGGTCATGGATTAGATTCCGATCACTTTTGAGGGTCATCAAGTGAACTTATTCCTATGCATGATCATGATCTACTTCCATTCGTGATTAGAGGCCTCACGGAGGCAGAAGCAGCAGACGGCCATGGGCATCGGGAACGGGCCGGATTGAGGAGATCGCACGGGAACTGGACACCGGCCTGCTGTGCAGTCGATGGATCGCGAAGCTCTCGATCGGTGCCAGCCCAATGGGCTCACGTTCGTTTCGGGCCCATTGCAAGCGACACCAGCCCAACACCTGCCATGGTCTTTCCAGGCCCAGGCCATAAATTTTATGGGCCGGCACGGTGAGGAGAAGATGACCTCTGCTCCTTGTTACAGTAGTAACAAAGATCAAAAAAAGGTTTAGTGTATTATCAGATTGGCTGCCACTTGTATGTATTAAGATTGTTTTTACTGTACGATTCCAATACTGAGATGCTGTCGTCGACGAGGCGTGGGGTGTGCGTGTGTCACGGGCTGTTGCAGCTTCCGCACGGTCGCACGCATGGGCACCACCATTCTTGTACGAAAGATTCTCCTCTATGTCTGAATGTCTGATAGATGCAAACCAACATGCGTGCCGTTTCGTCGCATGCAACGTCGCAGCAGAGGGACACACACACAGATCGCAAACCGGGCACGGATAACACAGACGCCCATGCCTAGCCAGCCAGAGCAAGTTGCACGCATGCTTTCTGGATTCAATGTCGGATATCAGATTCAGTGTATTGCACCAAATTGCTCAGCAGTCACCGGCAACAAGCAGAACAAATCAGGGACTCAAAAACTCTCAAGGCTGCAAGGCGAAAACAGAGATGTTTTGATGAAGTAAAAGAAAAAGGAAAAAAAATACTATAGTACTGTAGTAAAAGCACCTTAACCGATGAGGATTAATTTAAGAATGATATACATTTTAGTGTCCTTAGTTTTGGTATTATTTATTTAGAGGATGATTAAACTGGAATAGAGAGAGTAGAACTTAAAGTTTCTGAATGATTGGTGATATGTTACATGTATGCACACGTCTGCAATTTGACTAACATGATCACACGACAACAACATTGCTTGCTTGGCCATGAAAAAAATAATCTCACTACTCTAGTGGACTACCAGCTGCAAGCAAATAGGACTATAGGAGGGCAAGGAGTCAAAAGGCCCAGCACGAAACGACACCTCCAGGCGTGCCTAATCTAATCCAATCTTGCATGACATTTGTTAGCAGCACACGTACTTTATTTACCCTTATTTAATCGCCTAAAAAAAAGCTTTTTTAAGTTTGCTGGAAAGCATTGCACGCTGGATTGACAGAGAAATGGTTTTGCTGGCTTCTTCAGCCCACGGGAATCCCAAGAAAAAAACCGCCTTTCACACTGGGGAGAGAGAGTGACTACCTGAGAAAATGAACACGGATTAGTTGGAGCTTAAGGACCTTAATTAATCTGAGAGTTTATTTTTACATGAATAATTATCCAAAGCAGGTAAAAACAATCTTATCCTAAGTATGTACCTCCAGCATTTCGGAAATGTGGATCACAAACAAATAAACGTGGTGATAAATTAATCCCGGTCAAAAAGTCAGGCATGGGCCGGTGGTGACTTTGATGAACTGGTAATGATATGCTGATATGTTCAGATGATGATATGTGAAGCATGCGTTAATTAAGTTAGAATTGTATGAGCTTATATTACGGATTACTAGATGACCAGAAAAATTACTTTGGATTAGCACTTAAGATGACCAGAAAAGGTAAGGGTTTAGGATTACGGAAAAAGTGGGTGATAGCTTTGCAACATCAAGTACGGTAAGCTGATACCTGTAGAAGTTTCTGTTGGATCAAACCTTTTAGACCAAGACAATACGGTAGATCAAGCCTTCAACAAGAAGGCGACGGCAATTTCGTAGAAATTAACATTCATGGACCCACTAATTTGTACAGCTACTTGTCTATTTCTATTAGGTTATTTTCTCCACTATGGTTTATGCGCACTTAAAATAAACTTTTCCATAGTTTTCAACGGTCAAGCTGTGAAATGATCAGCTGCTTTGGTTTGGTTTGGTAGGGACGCGGTGAAGCCGAAAATGCCAAAACGTACTCCACACCAAATGGATAGGATCCAGTGTAAGCAAGCATCTCCATTCAACGTTTTGTGGCTATCTGTAAGACTGAGTACTCAATAGTCAATGTGAAATATCATCAAGACTATTTGAGAAAATTTGACATATAGCGCAAATAAGCACTTGGGGAGTTGACCTGCAAAATTACATATTTGAAATGGAAGAAGGAGTTTTGCTTTGTTTTTTTTAAAAAAAATCAAAGATAGAAAAGAAATAGTAAGTTTACAGCATTCACCAAAGCTCCATCCAACCGATGCCAGCGAACAAAATTAGATACTAGAGACGATATTACTAGTAAGTGAAATTGACAACATATCATTGGAGAAAATTCTAGTTTAGCTTAAAGTTTGCAACGCTTTCACTGGTCCACATCATCTTTGATAGAAAAGAACACTCCTACCTCAAGTTCCTCATGTGGAATGGTCCTCCTATTACCTGCAAAAATATTTAGGCATGCGTGTTTGGTCCATGCATAGAACATCATCAGAATAAATGATAGATTGCCTCTATATTTTGTTTCCTTCTAGGATAATCTGATCCAAAGAAAGCTGGCAAGTAGGAGAGACAACGTCATTTTCCAACGGATAAGGAAGTCGATGATAATTACACATTTTTCATATTCCGATAATGACTTTTGACTATTTGGTACTAGACCTCATGTTCTAGATTTTTGTTGGTGTGGATATTAATATTATTAATCTCACCATCATATGGAAAATACTAAACACTACATTTGGAAAATTCATCTCAAGCATACTATTTCTCTTTTACTTTCTGCTCATTCATGAGGTCATAGTCACATGCATTAATTACATATCTCTGTATTTATACCTTTTTTTTGAAAGATGAAATATTGATTCCACTCTTTAAATGACCATAATATCACTAGCCAAATACTACTCATATTACGAACTTGAAATAAACATACCACAAATTCTAATATTGGAAAATTTTATGTAAATTTCAATTGAATGTCAATCCACAAATAAATCTATTACTTACCACATGCACAAATAACATACTCCTTTACTACTATCCCAATAAGTTTTAATAGAATGAATGAATAAAAAAGAATAATTTATAGATAACCTATTTTAGCTACCCTTCATAAGCCATCAAGCAAAAAACAAGAGGCTAAATAATACACGTCATAGACCCATAGAAGATTCTCCCTTTGCCTTGAAATAAATTTACTTTTATTTATACGGTAGTACGGATACTAAGTAGTTAATGTTTTTATAATAAAAAAATAACAGCATGTCAAAAGTAACTAGAAGTACCAAATGTTCCTTACTTTCTACTGCATCCGTCTCAAAATAAATTAATTTTTATATTTGTGTGTCTAAAATTTAACCGTCCGTATTATTTGAAAAATTTATGAATTTTTTTTAAAATAATTAGTCACACATAACTATTGATGTTTTATTATCTAATATGAATAAAAGTGTTTTATTATTTAATATGAATAAAAATGTTTTATAATCTAATATAAATAAAAAAACAATTAAAAATGTTCTTAAATAAGATGTAAAGTCAAACGTTGTATTAAAAACTGAAAAATAAACACATTTCATGGGATGGAGTTAGTACGTCATAGATTCGATAGTCCATACGTATACGTATAGCAGTCGGCAACAAGAAGTCATCAAAGGAGAGAAGCAAAACCGGAGGAGCGGGGCCTGCTGGTTCCCGTGGGCGGTGGCGCAGCCGCAGAGGATCCCGGCGGCAGTGGCGACGCGAGCAGAGGCAGAGGCAGCCGCAGCCAGCCGCCGGTCGCCCTGACCGCGTCCGTCCCTCCACCGTATGACATCTCGGACTTGGCTGCCCACTCGCTATCCCCAACCAACCAAACCAAACCAACCAACCCATCTCTTCTCCTCTCTTCTCTTCTTCCCCTTTTCCTTCCTTCCCTCCTGCTCCCTCTCCTTCCCATTTCCGTTCTCCGCTTCCCCACCTCGCCTTCTCCGCTCCTCCTCCTCCTCCTCTCCTGCCGCTCTCCTGTGTGTGCTACCGGAAGCAAGCTACCCCCTCCTCCTGTAAGTGATTTTGCTTCCTCTTCGGCCTCCTTCTCCCAGCAACTGCAAAGATTTGTTCCTTTTTTGCTGGTTGTCTTCTTGGTTCTTGCTCGTCGTGCTCTTGTTTTTCTTGGATTTTGGATGCTAATTCTTGTGTTAGTATATAGCATGATGGGTGGTGTTGGTGGTGTCGTTTATGTGTTCTTTGAGATTGGGCGATCGGAAATTGGCTGGGGAACAAGAAGAGCCTGGTCAACTTCTCTGGTGTTTGTGTTGCTTTGCATGTAGAGGAGCGCAGGGCTTTGGGGGCTTTGGGATGTTACAACATAGAAGGGGAAAGGGAAATCTTCTCTTTTTTTTTTGTGCAGTGTTAGTGATTACATCATGTTTCTTGGCTGATGCTGTCTGTGTGGATTGGAGGTTTATACCTCCAGAAAATCAGGTTCATGAACCACGGCAATTTGATCGGATATCGGTAGTATGATCATAGCTTGAACGGGACTCTGTAAAGATTTTTTTTTCTTTTTTCGGGGTATGTCGTGCTGGTGAGGTTTTACACCAATATTTTATTTGTGGCGCGTATGAGCTGTACTTTATCTCGATATTTTCTGGTGTTTGTATTCTTGAATGTGGTTTTTGCGTTCTAGGTCAGCTTGATTAAGGTTCCAGAAGCATGGCAATCGGTCAATATTGCTAGAGTAATTTTAGAACATGACTTTGCTCATCGTGCCCTACAAGCTTCTCGTTAGTTGGTACTGATTGGACAAAAGGAACTTTTTTTTTTGGCAGTGTCTGCTCTAGAGATTTAACTCTATCGATTGAGTTTTGGCATGGCTGGATGCCTGGATTACTCGTTGTAGCATGAGATCAGTTGGCATGTAGGTCAACATCGAAACGGCAGCCTGAATAACCCCACAGAAACTTCAAAATGACATTCTAACTCATTGCAATTTGCACGTACTTTCGCCTTTCGGTGTTTGTTTCAATCATAGTTGGTGGAGATGCTCGAAGTTACTTCCATTATCTAAAAAAAAAAATCATTTGCTTTGCTATTAGTTTGCATCAGAAGAACAATCAAAAGAAGCCGATTGAGTTTGTTAAATAGCTCCATGTGTTTCGAATGCAATGATAATGGTGTTTCACTCAACATATTGATGTATATTGTTTTATTTCAGGTATTTGTTCAATATCCATAATCAGAGGAAGCTGTGCCTTGAGTTTGAGTATTTAGCCTAGTAGGTTTAGAAGCACTAATGTCTTTTATCAGGCGAGCAGACCCGTCAACCACTTACGCAGATAATCTTTACATACATAAATTTGGCACTCCAAATTCAAATTTCGCTGCACGAAGATATGCGTCCGACACACAGCTGTTCCGTTATGGGCCTGAGCCATACAATCCTGAGAATTCCTTTTACAATCAACAGGCCTCACCAATGCCGTACATGGTAACAGCTGATGGCCATTCTCCATCTTCTGCAGACAATTCCTGCTCAGATGTGGCAAAAGACTCACCATTGGTGTCCAATGTATCTCAGCAGAATTCTCAGTCTATATCAGACAATCAGAGTTCTGAACTTGAAGTAGAGTTTGATGAAGATGATATCAGGATGAAGCTTCAGGAGCTGGAGCATGCTTTACTTGATGATAGTGATGACATCTTGTATGAGATTTCCCAGGCAGGTAGCATTAACGATGAATGGGCTGATCCAATGAAGAATGTCATACTCCCTAACTCACCAAAAGAATCGGAATCAAGCATCAGTTGTGCTGGTAGCAACAATGGAGAACCACGGACCCCAAAGCAGTTGCTCTTTGACTGTGCAACGGCATTATCTGATTATAATGTAGATGAAGCACAGGCAATCATAACGGACCTCCGGCAGATGGTCTCAATCCAAGGGGACCCTTCTCAGAGGATTGCAGCCTATCTAGTGGAAGGTCTTGCAGCAAGAATAGTAGCTTCAGGGAAAGGCATATACAAGGCCTTGTCGTGCAAAGAGCCCCCGACTCTTTATCAGCTTTCGGCAATGCAAATCCTCTTTGAAATCTGCCCGTGCTTCCGATTTGGTTTCATGGCTGCTAATTATGCTATACTTGAAGCCTGCAAAGGTGAAGATAGAGTGCACATTATAGACTTTGACATTAATCAGGGCAGCCAGTACATTACACTGATACAGTTTCTGAAAAATAATGCAAATAAGCCTCGTCATTTGAGAATAACTGGTGTGGATGATCCTGAAACGGTACAGAGGACCGTTGGCGGTTTGAAGGTCATTGGTCAACGTCTAGAGAAACTTGCAGAGGACTGTGGGGTATCTTTTGAGTTCAGGGCAGTTGGTGCTAACATTGGGGATGTTACACCTGCAATGCTAGATTGTCGTCCTGGGGAAGCACTAGTTGTCAATTTTGCATTCCAGCTGCACCACCTTCCTGACGAGAGCGTTTCAATTATGAATGAAAGGGACCAACTCCTTCGAATGGTGAAGGGTCTGCAACCAAAGCTCGTCACACTGGTTGAGCAGGATGCCAATACCAATACTGCTCCATTTCAGACAAGGTTAGTGATGTAAAATATCTTCTTAATTCTTTAGATCCACTTTAGAATGTTCCAGCCAAAGCTTACCTTTTATATTTTGTCTACCAACCTGTGAATGTACTTCCATCGCCAACTACTGACTCCTTATGAATCATGATAGCATCAAACATCTGAAACATTTCACCTTTGGTAGGTTCCGTGAGGTTTATGATTATTATGCTGCACTTTTTGATTCACTGGACGCGACACTTCCAAGGGAAAGTCCGGATAGAATGAATGTGGAGCGGCAATGTCTTGCTCGTGAAATTGTCAACATCTTGGCTTGCGAAGGTCCTGATCGTGTGGAGAGGTAGTTCCCAGTGCTATTTTCTACTCATACATTCCACTCTCTCCTTTTTTTTTCCCTGAAAACATGCACAACCTGCAACTCCCAAATAGCTGACCGTGAACTTATTTATGCTGCAGATATGAAGTTGCTGGAAAATGGAGGGCAAGAATGACAATGGCTGGCTTCACACCATGCCCATTTAGTAGCAATGTCATCAGCGGGATAAGATCGTTACTGAAGTCGTACTGTGACAGATACAAGTTCGAGGAGGACCATGGGGGACTTCACTTCGGCTGGGGAGAGAAAACTCTAATCGTCTCCTCCGCATGGCAATAGAGCTTACAGAATGAGTTGGCATTAGTCTTGCTGTTATTTAGGAGCATCTGATGCAGAGACTGTAAAAAATGTGAACCACTGAACTTGTCAACTGATCTTACCTAATCGTAGATGTCTGCTTGTCAGAATAATCGAGTTAGTTGAACTATGTTGTATTAGAGAATTGGCACATGATCGTGTTGTATTCTGGGGTAGAATTATCTTGTCGACTCTGCTTCATGTATAAAATTATGTGTTGCTAGAATATGCCATATTTATCATCTTGGGAGCCTAAATGGTATTTGAGCCTGTGTTATGACAAATCGATCGCAAAATCTTATCATAAATCCAGTCATGAAAAAGAAAGCAAGCTCACAAGTGTTGCTTACATAGATCAATGGAAATATTTATATATACCAGAATGGCAGAAGAAATCATATGTTTATCGAACAGACCGATCCTGTAAAATACATCAATTTTCTCTACAACATTTGAAAATTGTACAATGCTAGTAACTTGTATAAGCTTAAAAGACAATACATCGATTTTTTTTTCCTGAGAGGTACAATACATCGATTTTCTCTACATCATTTTGAAAATTTGTAAAATAACATGTAATCTGGGTGACCAGACTCTGGTAGTTTCTGAGAGTATGAATCGTGAACACAATATGCTATACATGATATGTGAATGTCAATCTTATCTTCAGTGGAAAGCACAATCTTATCTCCTAGGTAAGGTGTGCCATGAATTCAACGAACTACCATCACTGCCAGGTTGCATTTTCATCCGTTTAGTGGATTCCAAAAGTCCAACAAGGGACGGGAGAGGTCGTGGGACAGGGACATTCCTTGATCTGTACAGCCTCTTCAAACTTGCATTCAAGCATTTCGATGATCCAATAACGCACAAGGTACCCCTTTCACAATCTGTTGTTTCTTCTCCTCTGACCATGCAAAGGTTTGAACTTTCAGCAAGATTTGTTGATTCTGACTCTATAACAACTTCAGACTTTTCAGGTTTATCAGCCACCGGTGACAAACTGCACTCACCAATAGGTGAAGACCGGATTGAGAGTTTTTCTAATTGCCTTGGGGATGCAGCACGCTGACAATCATCTTCAGATCCTGAATAACCCCTTCTGACCATGCAAAGGTTTGAACTTTCAGCATGATTTGTTGATTCTGACTCTATAACAACTTCAGACTTTTTAGGGTTATCAACCACCGGTGACAAACTGCACTCACCAATAGGTAAAGACAGGATTGAGCGACTTTCTAATTGCCTTGGGGATGCAGCACACTGACAAGACGGGTCCTCATCTTCATATCCTGAATAACTCTGTTGGGACTTCGATGCTTGCACTATGACAAAATCAGTCCGTGAATTTGGACATGTTTCAACTTCACTGCTACCATCACAGATCAAATATGTTGTTGAATATGCCCTGGCTTCTTCAACAGCAATGCGCTGATTGCACAGTTCTTCTCTCATTATGTCAATTTCTTCAGAGCCAAATCTTGCTCTTCCAAACAGTGTAATATCTGGTTCCTGAACTGGAGGGGATGGCATGAACTTCAGTTCAAGTGTGCAGATATCAAAGTCTGTACATTCTTCACCACTAGGAGAGGCTGAATGATCATGATCATCATCGACAGAAATCGAGTGATCTTCATTTGTGTGTGTGTCGGAATCCAGCAATGTAGAAGGGGAGGACACTGACTTTCGGAGAGGATTCTTGAATATCTTCCACAGTGGATCATCAGCAGTTAAGCAGGTCTTGAAACATTTTTTCTTTACATAGCTCAATTCCATGGCAAAGCATGGTGGTGTTGTTGAAATTACCCATTGAGGATGGAGAAGTTCCAAGGCCTGTTCTAACTCATCACGAGAGGAATGGATGGAGAAACAAATGTGCCAGACCCCACAACCATCCAGCACAGCTTCTGTTAGGCTAGGTTTCTGGCTTTGAGCACAGTGCGCATACCACTGTGTTGAGGGACGGATAAATAGAGGTTCAGGCTGAAGGCTAGCCCTTGCCTCTTCAATCTTTGTACATGCTTTGTCATACAAGTTTTGGAATCCAAGAATCTACAAAGTAAGAAAGTTGCAAATGAAAAAGAATAAAATGAACCTCTCCATGCAAAACATAGCACAGACCAGACTAAAATGAACCTCTTAGATCCTGTACTAGCCAAGGTTGATTATAATCCTGAATGTACTGTTCTGTTCTAGCAAACAATTTTAGTATGAAATGTAGATAGAGAGGCTGGAATTGACTTTATCGGTTTCTTTCCTTTTTGCAAGGAGACTGGAGAGTGTGCTCTGTCATATGATTGTTCAATAGGCCTGGCAGCAACTAATTTTGCTTCAGAACAACAATAGGACAAAGGTCACATACAGTGTGTACTACCATGAGCATAGACTATGTACTCATAGGGATTGGATCAGACTGGGCCAACCAATTGTTTAGTTCCTTTCCAAGAAAATACTTAAGTGCATGCGCACAAGATTATTCACTACTCGCCCTTTATCCTTGCCAGACTGCTATCAATATTTTTTTGACGAAACAGCAGCTGTCCCAAGATCCCTCTAAATCGCAAGAAAGGTAGTAAAGTAGGGCTTGGGGACGACCACTTGGGGTCATATGTGAAACTGGGTACCCACACTCATTTTTGCCGGGTTGGCCGAAGGATTAGGCAAGATTGAAACAGTTACAACATCGACAGGATGCTGTCGAAACTGGGTACCCACGCTCATCACTACATGTAGATAGTCCATGCAGTATAAACTATAAGCCATCTTTCCCTTCACATGCAGGGTTCCAAAATGGAGATAATGGAAGCTAGTGGAGTGTAAAAAAATTACAATGGAATTTATTACTTGGACTAGCCTACCATACCTGGAATCGACAAGATGGATCTTCAGTGATGATTTCTGGGGCTATGAGAGATAGAGCTCGAAAACAGTCCGAGTTCCTTCTCTTGTCAACATAAATCTTTGATCCAAATGTCCTTGACACCTCAATTAGGATCTCTTCGTGACCAAGAAGATCACATGCAAGATAGACAAATGGAGCATGAGGATGCTTCCATATGCAAGCTATAACCTGCAATCACTGAAACATTTCTCAATGGTGACCATCCATGTTGTCATATGCACACTCCTACAGTTACCAACAAGCACATTTAATCTAAGCGCAGAGGAAAACCTGCTGAATAGCTGACTCCTTGCTTGGTAGCTTGAGGAAGCATTTGGAAAATGTGCAGTCCAGGAACACAAAGTCTAAACGGCAAATGTTTTCTTTCCCTTTCTTTGCTATGTACTTCAGTGGCAAATTCTGTACACAATCTGGCGTCAGCCGACAGTCCCCCGTGTGCAGAATGCTACCGAATTGACCCTCGAACAAGAACATAACCGCCCCTGGTATCACGAACACGCAAGCATTAGCCGTGGTCAACCCTTCCCATTTCTCAATATACAAATTCAATAATGTTGCGCTGAAAATGGCCTCATAGAACGATGAATCACTCCGCCTGAACAGCGGAGCAAAAACTACAATTCCCATGGATCTGTTAAAAAAATCGGCCGCTGAATTGAACAATCACTCCCACCATCACACCCTGATCCCTGACAACTAAGTAATCTACTATTTCTACCAGCAAATTATCAACTTATATATAGCACGGTAAGCTGTAACACGACGGTATGCAGAACTGAAGAAGCGGAACCAGAATTACCAGGGCAGTGATTGGCGTCGTACGCCGTGACGGAGAAGGCCCCGGCGGGGTCGTCCACCACCACCGTCTTCCCCACCTCCATCTCCACGAACTCCCCCCGCTCAAGCTGCGACACCACGAGCGACCATTCGATTAGCACGGCACCCACCACCACCACACGGGAACAGAATCGGCTTCCGCGAGTCGGGGGGGCAGTTTTACCCGGGGAAAGTGGCGGAGGGCGAGGTCGAGGGTGAGCCGCGTCGCGTAGACGGCGCCGGGGCATTCCCCGGAGTCGGCGGCGCCGCCGGCGGCGACGAGGTGGTCCCGGTGCGCGTGGGTGAGGAAGCGGTGGCGGCGGCGGCGGGAGGAGGGGCCCCACGTGTCGACGGCGAAGGGGAGCCCCCGCGGCATCTCTATCGGCATCCTCCCGAGAACTTTCCGAAATTACAGTTCAGTCCTCCGCTCCCCTGAACCTCGCCGCCTCGTTTGGTGGGACCATCGGGTTGAGTTAGTTGTGCCCGTTTATATACCCGCGGGAAGTGGCGCCTTCCAGAGGAAGAAAGGTTAACGGGCTAATGGATGGTAACGGGTTTTATTTTTTTACATCCATCCATGACCCGCTAATAAGTAGTACCAGTCTGATTTTGAGGGGCCCAAGCGTTGGTATGGGCCTTCACAAACCGGTGGCTTGATACACTTTCGGCCCAATAACAGTACGACAATGCAATGTGAGATCCATAAAGATGCAGCCCAATTAAACTAGATTTTTTTTCTTCTTTTTATGCATTTCTGCTCGGATTCTTCTTCATTATGGGGGCCTGGGGGGCATACAGTATCGTACGGTAGAAAAAAAAAAGGGAAATGGCTTCACGCTTGCAAGAACAGAACGGGAAATACAGTATCATACTCTCTCGATCGGGCACGAGAGACAGAGATCAGTAAAAAGAAAAATCAAGAAAGGCGACAGCAATAATCTGCTTAACCACTAATCAATCCAGCAGCAGCAACAATGCTTTAAGCTGCATTCTTCCGTGCGTGTCGGCCGGGGGCCGTGCGGGGCCCCGAACGCGTCACACCTGGCTGGCGACCTTGTCGTCCGCCGACTTGCCATCGGCGTCGGCGTCGGCGTCGTCGGCGACGACCTTGTTGGTCTTGGCGTCGGCCATCTCCACCGCGGCGGCCGCCTTCTTCGCGTCCTCCACCTCGTCGGCGGCGTCCCCCTTCCCGGCCGCCGCCGCCGGCGTGGCCCCCTTGTGGTTCCGGTAGATCGCGTAGAGGATCAGCTGCATCAAGCCCAGAAAGCTCCCGCATCCATTGGGGATCTGCACGTCGTACAACACAATGATGCAATTTCGTCAGTTAAACTCTTTGCGTGCCATTCGTGTGCACGGCTATAGCTGCTACTCCTATACTCCCTCCGTCTCATCCGTCTCATGAAAAATGAATATGTGGCATATCCTAGTACTACAGATTTAGATATATGTATATCCAGATTTATAGTACCATGAATCTACGCGTTATATCTGGTTCTATATTGGTTTTTCGGAATGAAGGGAGTACGTACGTACGCCCAACATGTGCGCGCCAAGTTGGACGAGACACCGAAAGGATAACCGACGCCGCCGGCCATTTCGCGGCATTGAGTTGCAAACAGCGTTGCTTGTGCAGTGCAGTGCTGTGCTTTTGCAGCGGTTTGCATGTGCCCATCAGACAGTACGATCAATCGAGATCCAAACAAAAACACAAAAAGGCATCGATCGGATTGGATCATATGTCTCGTCGTCAGGTTACGTAGCTTTCTGTAATCAACGTCGACAGGTTGCTTGTAGGCTTGCAGCATTTGACAGCGAAAAGAAAGACGATGAGTAAATTACCGCGATGAAAGGGTCGCGGCCGAGCAGGCCGTAGATGAACCAGGAGGTGCCGCACAGGAACACGGACAGGGAGAGCAGGAACGGCATGAACTCCACGCTCTTCGTCTTGATCACCAGCCTCTGCACACCGGAGTCAATTGATCAGCGAATCAGATTATGGTTAATTTTGTTAGTTATTACTCCCTCCGTTTCACAATGTAAGTCATTCTAGCATTTCCCACGTCCATAGCGATGTTAATGAATCTAAAAATATATATCTATTTAGATTCATTAATATCAATATGAATGTGGAAAATGCTAGAATGACTTACATTGTGAAACGGAAGAAGTACTATACTAGATCATTTGTGTGGTGTGTACTGTCTTACCATGATGGAGAGAGGCGAGGCGTACATGCAGATGGAGAAGATGGTGGCGGCGAGGCCGCAGAAGAGCTTGCGGCCCTGGCCGTGCAGGGCCAGGAGGGAGACGAGCACCACCATGGTGAAGATGGAGGTGACGAGGCCCAGGAGACCCATCATCTTCAGCCTGGCCTTCCTCTCCGCGAAGATGAGGAAGATCACCACGTAGATGGCCTCGATCACCGACCCCGTCCCGTTGATCGTCGTCACCAGGATGTTGTTCGGTGACACGAACGGCAGCCCGTACCTTCAACCACCATTCATCGTTCATCACAAACCAACAGCAATGCTGTAATTCTGGTTTTCTTTAAAAAGATATATATATATAAGTTTCAGTTATAGTTATAGATCGGTAGATTCCAGACTGTATCTTGTCAACAAAACTCCATCTGGAAAGAAAAGTTTTGACTCCCAGAAGAAAGCATGTGGGCATGCACACACAAGAGCGGAAAAGAAGGAGATTTTCAGAGCTGGTGCGATATGGTCTCTACAACTTTTATGATATTGTGCTTTGCCTTGATATTTTGGTACTAACACTAACCTGCGAAGAATCGACTCGCGGATGGTGTTTCTCACCTGCCAAACACACACACACACACCTAAAATCATACTGGCCCAAAAAAGCTCACCCACTTTTTCGAGCTACAAACACTCGAACGTGAGGCTGCATGTGCTTGCACAACGGCCTCTTGGGCCCACATGTCACAGCCATCCTGGCCATGCCGGCAGCAAGGGCTATAGCTGCTGCTGCACACACACCAGTGATAGTGTGTGTGTACAAGTTCCTTCGCAGGAGTCACTGTCACAGCGCTGGCAGGTGGGTCCAGGAGTAGCTTTCCATCGACGAGGCAAATTGGACAGAGGCTACACTAGGAGCCAACCACTGTGGTTCCCATCAACAGTATCATCCAGTGTTTCCGGATGAATTACGGCAATAGGAGTAAACATCAAGTTAACTTTCAGTAATCAGTAGTACTATTACTGATGAGTCAATTACTAGGTTCACTAAACTTGCTCATGTTGTGGAGTAGTGTGTGTCTATCGAGAATCACACGAAACTTCTGAGAGAAAACGTAGTGTAATGTTGTGGGGGGAGAAATGCAGATGGTGTGGAGAGGAGTGTGAGGTTTCAGTTAGTTACCAAGCAGATAGCAGGCAGTTGAGAAGTGTCATGTTGTAAGGCACGCCGGAGAAGTCCTCCGTTGATCTCTTCTTGATGATCCTCCAGAAGGTGACACTGTAAAATGAAAAAGAGCCATCAAAATTTTCTCACCGGTCAGAAGAAACAAGCGGCATTCGTGCGACCGATGCACACGCATCAACGCATGGGTAGCTGCCGGTGAGGCCGGCAAACAAGCAAGCAGGGGAAAAATTGCAAGATTTTTTAACTTTGATAACTTCTTTTGCGAAAAAGGTTGACCAAATATCATGGTAGATGAAACTAAGGAGCAGAGCAAGCTGACACTCTCCATGAACAAAGACACTATACTATGTTAGCTCCTTTTTTTTTTTCCAGAGACACAGAGACTATGAGTTACAGGTATCTTTTGTTTCTTCTTCCCTTTTCACTTGTTTTTTTTTCCTTCTTCCCACCTCTGCTCACACGTTACAACACCTCACAAACTGGGATAAGATTGACGATAAGGCTAGGCAGCAAGGAATCAGACTTACACTGGCGAAAGGAACAGGAAGAGAGCGATGACATTGCCTGGAAAACGGAGCCAACAAAAAACTTAGAACGAATTCACAGTAGTGTAAAACTTCACCAAAAATTAACCAGCAAAGTAGGTAGCTCTAGGAGCACCCATACACCTTCATTTCTTCGAGTGTTCGAAGATGGGAGAAACAAATACTACATGCACATATAGACAGATAGGAAATTAAGAACAAGCTGCAGCTAGCCATGGCGGCACACTCACCGGAAACTCCAAAGAAGAACCTCGCGATGTGCTCCATTTCGATACGTTTATCTCTCCTCCTTGTGGCTAGAATAGATCGCTTCTAGCTCTCCCGAGAGTACTGCGCTGAATGGATGGCTGGCTTTGCTAGCTTCTCAGCGGTGGACTACTGCTACACAACACTACAACACGGAGCTACTTCTACCAATGCGGTGCCTCTGTGTGTGTGCTTATATAAGGGAGTGGAGATATATAGAGCAACACTGGTGTGTAGAGAAATATGCCAAGCTTTTTTTTTTTAACGAAAAACAGCGCTAGAGTGACTTTTCATTGAATAGAGCAGGAGAAAATATAAACCCCTAGGGGTAAAAGGAAAACGGAGAACCACTATAGCTGTACACTATAGAGAGTGCGGGATTAACTCACGCAACCGCTTAGCTCCTGCTAAAGCCAAAAGGCTTGCCTAATCTTTGATTTTCGTTAGTAGGAAGTTCGTTGCCAAGCTTAAACAGATGTTGATTGAAATACGTACGACGATAAATTTTGCTCCTAATCTATGTGAAGACAGATATCAGTAAATTTGTCGGTACTTTTATTTCATTGTGTTTTTAGTAGTTCTGTAGGAGCATAAATATAGAGTAGATGTAGGAAGCCACAACTATTTTGTGAAAACTATCAGTACACTAGTACAACTTTAGTTATGCAATTTCATAGAAACTGCATCGATGATAACATGATTTAAACAGAAAGATGCAACTTTATATGTCCAATATATTTGAGCCCACACGCCATACACATATGCAATACTCGTGTTGTTGCATGTCGGGTTTATTATGTCATACACACGTAGAGGATGGAGTTACGATTTTCTAATAAATTATTGTCATTTTCCGTAATAGCTCGACAAAGTTGTAACAAATTGTTACTTTTTAGCCTGTGTTCAGCTGGGCTAGGCTGTGGTAGCAGCCAGTTTGAACTACCGCAGCCGCAGCGGCTACAACAGTAAGTGCCTCTGAATAAAGCCTTAATCATGAGTAAATTGCGTTGATGACATACAAACTTGTTAGATAACTATGATTTAGTACACATACTAGAAAAACCGCGTGGCTTCGCCACGCATGGTAAAGTGAACCCAGCTCATTCGACTTTAGTGGAGTAACTAATTAGGGCCCCTTTACTTGAAAGAAAAATATAGGAATTTTTATTCTGTATAGAAACGATAAACTTTGCTATAGGAAATTTTTCTATATGATTCTTTGAACCAAAGGATTATTGAAAACTATTGAGTCTTATCAAATTTCTAAGGAATGCCCAAATTCATACAAGTTTTGGAGTATTTTTAACATGAGGTTCAATATCATGCGAAGTCTCTTATGAGTTTATCTCTCTCATCTAATTCTTGCATTTTTCGTACGGTCCAATCAAACGATTATTTCATATATTTTTATGTGTTTTATAATTCTTTGTTTTGCGCTTGATTTTTTGTCAGAATTCTATGTTTTCCCTATTCATCCCTCAATCTTCGTTTCAAAGTAGCCCTCACAAGACATATATAGGTTGCATTGGACCGAGGGAGAACAGAGAAAGGGACAATTTTGTTTGTACAATTGTACCCCTACTTTGATGTCAATACCGATTTTACCCTACATTTTAGGGTTGTTGTTTTTTGCCCTATTTTTTTCAATGAATGAGGCGTTCACCCTTGTTTTTGATGGAAGTGAGTGGGATTGGACTTAGTGCGGTAAAGAATTAGAGAAAGAAAGAGATAACGATTTTTTAAATTATTGATTGACCCTTTTACCCCTAGAAAATATCCATGTACCGCTTGGTGTCCCTCCAGGCTTGGGCACTTGGCATCAACTCTTCCCTTCCTGAACCCGAATCCCCGTTGTGAAACAGTGGCGGCAGTGTCCGTGGGCCGGGCAGGCAACGGGGACGACCTGAGCAAGTGCAGGCCACCTAACCCAGTTGCAGCGTGTAGGAGGAGGCTAGGCATTGCACAAGAGGCCATGGTAGAGAGGAGGACAATGGCGGCTGCTGTAGCTCAGCGTAGGGAGGAGGTGCGGCTGCTCGACGTGTTGAGGAGGCGACGGGGAGGAGGACAATAGGTCAACGACGGTGGTGGTGGCTTGATGATAAGAGGAGGCAACAGCGGCGGCTTAGCGCGAGGAGGTGATGGTGGCGGCTCGACGTGGGGAGGACGTGGCGGCGGCTCGGTGGGAAGAGGAGGCAACAACGGTGGCGGCGGTTTATGAGAGGAGGCGACGACAACAGCTTGGCACAGGTAGGCAATAGATTTGCTTGACTTGTTTGTTTTTTTCAAGATGTCAAATTTTGAAGCAAATTTTTGTTGATATTTATGTTAAAATTATCATATTGATAAAAGATTATCGAATTTGCAATGTTCATGTGCTAAATGTGGGCAAATTCTCAATCATGAACAAAAACAGGGGAAGTTTGCAACATGAGTAAGGGTATTGAATGCCTTCTCGCTAAAGATTTAACATCGTTAATCTGTCCATCAAAAGTAGGGATTAAATTTATCTTTATTTCAAAAAACCATGGGCAAAAACAAAACCCTAAAATACTGGGCAACATCAATATTAAACATCAAAGTAGGGGTAAGAATGAAATTGCCCCAAAGAGAAAAGGTTATATGATTTCCATAGAGGAAAACACAGGAAAGAAATAATATAAATCATATGAATACGGATACAAAATAAGGAAACACAATAACTTAAAAGGATGGATGTTTGCAACGTAGGAATTATAGTGGGTGATTTGATTACATCCTGTTAATCCTCTTTTAGTCTCTAACCAAAGTATGTATCATTACTTCTTTAATCCTCAATATCCGGTGGTAGGAGGAAGCAATAGCTGTCTGAGCTTTGCCAGCTGTACGGCGGCAACGCGAGAAATCACATAGCCTGCACGCGCGCAATTAGCAGGATCGAGCCGTCCCGCGAAACCGGTGTTGCCACGTGGCACAATTCTTCTTTCAATTGTTTGCATGGAATTCGTATTATAAGATTTGTAAAATGCTCATTATGATACACATATTTGTCTAGTGCATAAGAACTAGTACAAAACGATATATTGTGACTAATCATATTGAATTAGTGTGATTATAAAATGTCTGCACGCACACATGAGGACGTGAGATATGTCGCATGTGTAAATAATTAACCTTTATACATAATATTTATTTTATTATTTTATTATATATTTTTTTAATATGTATAATTAACATGGCTTATTATATGTTTGATTGGACATATGTATATTATATGTCTTGACATACAAGTCTACATAACATCCCAAGCAACATCCAACTTATTAAAATTAGTTACGACACGTTGGTTAGCTTTAGTTTGTACACACTAGATAACTTCGTGACCGAAGTGAGCGATTTACAGGTTCATATATTAAATCGGACCTACCTTGGAAGTTCATATATCAGTAGTGTAATTTACTCTTTAATCGTATAATTGTTCTTTTTTAAGAAAGATACTCATAAATATTTCATTTATAGAAGTGATGGTTGGCGATATACGTTATTGACAGTGTCCATGTCTAGAGACGGTGAGAACTAATCGCAAAAGGCAAAATAAATTAAAAAGTAAAAAGAAAATGAAGGGAATGGCTATTGGATGAATGTTCATCTGACCAACCTGTAAACAACATGTTGTCTTTCTTATCTACACATTTGTTTATAAAAGCTTCTGGCAGCTGTAACTTATCTAATAATTATAAGTTTTCCCCCAAATAATACAGATCGTCGTCTATGTTCTAATAGTCCGGTTGTATAATTTAGAAAATAAACTAAAAGCTGGGTTTAGCAGCTTCTCCAGATTTTCAGAAACTGGATACCAAGAGAATCTCCTCAAGTAAAACCTCAAGCTCTCCTACTTTCCTCTGCAATCACCATCCACCTCCAACTCAATGCCACCTCCACCAGTACTGTACTAGTGCACACCCCTTCTCCGGCTGCAGTCGGTCCGCACTGTCCGCGGCTTGAGAATTCAGACAACAGAGAAAAGCTACGTAGTAGCACACATACGTACCAGCCAAATCCTTCGGCGGTGGAACCAGCGAAATTTGCGTGGACGAGCGTGTCGTTTTGGGGACATTAATATTGTTGTCGTGCGCGCGGCCCCGCACTGCCCCGGCATGGCGAAACTGCAGGTCTCTGCTCCTCGACTCCTCTGCACCAGAAGTTCCGTGCTATTTCACGAGACCAACATGTACATAGCCAGTTTACTCGGCTAGTCCACTAGAATCAGCGGCAGAGCTGGAGTAAACCACAGCCACAAGTGACTGTACCCCTCCCCTACTGATGGGCACGTTCAGAGAGTGAACAACCGCACGGAGTTTATAAAGTCCAATTTTTTCTTTCAAGTTCCCCTCTTCTCGTTCATTGATCTGGCTAGAATAATGGGCATATTTTTCTTGGCTGTAACAAATGTTGGATGATAATTACAGCCACATCAAAGATCTGTAGCTCGTAATCATGATGTGAATATGCGTTCCAAATGCTATAGATTTATTTTTAACAATTTCTGAAAAAACTGAATCATTGAATCTAGACGCAACGCTTCTCCTAAACATAAGAACAAACAGTTGTTATGTGAATGATCGGTAAGCTTTCTCGATGACATGCAATCTACTTGGCTGCGTTTGAGAGAAGCTCAAAGAGAAGAAAAAAATCATTTCTTTTGCGCACACACTTCCTGGACCACTAAACAATATCTTTAAAAACCATATTAATCCATATTTTAAGTTTTAAATAATTAATACTTACTTAATTAGGCATCAATAGATTATCTCGTTTTATGTATATTCTCTATTTGTGTCTTCTTAAACACAGACATAGTGAAAGTTTTCTAAATAGAAAGCCTTGTTATAGGTTTTTTCACCGGGCCTAAAATCTTATATGGCGTAGCAGCTATTTCCTCAATTTCAAAATATAAGGATTTTTAACATTTAAATATTGTTGATGTTTAGTGCATCATTTGTTCTATCAATCACCTTTCATTTGTTTTTCCCCCATTTTACCTCCACGTACTCTCTCATCTCCACTCATCCTTTATTTTTTACACTAAAATCCACTTTTTAATCTTAATTTTTGCTAAACAATATATAAATGCTTATATTTTATAGCAGTTCATAAGGTTGAATCCTCCATTTGACAGCTACTAATAATGATACTCCGTTTGTATTTTGACTTTTTTATACTATTTGATCATTCGTCTTATTTAAAAATTTTTAGAATTATTATTTTTTTACTTACTTTATTATCTGAAATATTTTAAGCACAATTTTTTAAATAAGACAAGTGGTCGAACAGTGTAAACAAAATGTTAAAATCTCTTATATTATGAAACAGATGGAGTTGGACTCTAAACTTGAAATTTTAATCGGATTAACACGGTCAATGCCATGCATGTACACATGTGACCGAGAGGCCAGGACCCAGGAGCCAGAGACCCAGAGTATTTGACAACAGGTCTGGGTAGAACAGAGGCCACGCTGGAATTGTGTGGACTCTTGAAATCCGCAATAATTCTGCATGCACCAGCTATTGCATTCTTCTGCCTGATAATGATAATTTTCTGCAGTTCTCTGCTCTGCTGCCATCCGCGGCAAAAGTTGGAGCACATCGCAATGCGTATGTGCTCCCCTACACGGAATTTATCCGGTGCGTGCCCTTTTGTCCTACGGTAGTACGGTGTGAGCCATGCCCTTGATGCTCTCTGCCTGCTCGAACATGGATATTTCCCCCACAAAAATGGAGAATGTTTAGCCCACCTAATCAAAGCTGGTTTGTTTCCTCGACAGGTCCACGTCCTTTTTTTCAAAGATGGTTCAAATTCGGTCGCGTGTTAAAGAATGAAAGCACACAGGATATATCAACAGATTTGGGTGTCAATGTATCATCGCCCATCAAGGCCTGATTTAGTTCCTATTTTTTTTTCCAAAAACATCATATCGAATCTTTGGACACATGCATAAAGCACTAAATATAGATTAAAAAAACTAATTACATAATTAGGGAGGAAATCGCGAGACGAATCTTTTGAGCCTAATCAGTCCATGATTAGCCATATGTGCTACAATTAGGCTTAAAAGATTCGTCTCACGGTTTCCAGTCGAGTTATGAAATTAATTTTGTTATTCGTGTCCGAAAAATCCTTTCAATATCCGATCAAACATCCGATATGGCACCTAAATTTTTTTTTCACTAACTAAATAGGCCCCAAGTTCCTTTCCTTTTCTGCTGAATGTAGCGTCCAAACCAGAAACTGTATCACCGGATTAGCTCCAATTCATACATATCTCTAGATCGATGTGTTTGCTAGCTCAATCAGTGTATGACTAGGGGAGACCTGCAAGTCACAAATCACGCCGTGATCCTGATTATGATGTATCACGTATGAGATGATGATCCGTCGGTCCGGTTTGTCGTCCTTAATCTGGCAGATAAGATATGGCAGCAATTTGAACCCATCTACTGTATGTGACCAGAGTCTTGCACTGACGGCAAACTGACCAAGAAAAATTTTGTCATTGACTACGCGGTTCACCATCATTTAAAATGCTGACGTACAAAAGGTAGTACTATGATATATGTACACTGTACTGGATTATATATATCCTTTGGTTTATTTGAAACACAAACTGTGCAATGCAAAGTATGATGATTTAATCATGCAACAAACGCGAATCTTAAAAAGGGGAGAAAAATAAAGAAAACAGCGATAAGTACCTTGCATTACGTGTGGACCTCGCCAAGGTGTCCATCTGATGGCGCTCTGTGTTGGCTACATGTAGCTAAACCAGGGACGCTGCATAGTGCACGGCCAGCTGATCCGAACCGATATATCGGTGACAAAATTCGCAGCCCAATGATTCGACGTCCGTCTTATCCTTCACATGCGATGCATATATACTAGCCGAGCTGCTTTTGCAGGGTCCAGATAATGAGGTAAACTTTTTGGTTTGGCTTTGTACGTTGCACATATTCTCTGGAAATTAAAGGCCTTGTCGTTGAGCATATCTTACAAAAACTTTATGCTCATGATGTGGGGAGAACGTACTGAAAATGAAATGCCGGGTAGATATTTCTTCTGGCAGATGCTGTTGTGGTCGTACTACATATTCGTGATTGATTCGATCATATCAGTGACAGAGTTAAGAATTTAATCCCGTGGATTAATTACTACTAGTTTATATTTAAATGAAATTATTTATTTATTATATAAAAATCAAATTCTATAGGAGTGTTTTTTAAAAAGCTATAGGGTAAGCCAACCCTATAGTTTATGCATAAATTCATCCCTAGTCGAATACCATTACTTCATAATTTAGTGGGGTCAATTTTATAAATTCCAATGAATTTACATGTAAATAGACTTTCAATAGAACTTTAGTAAGATTAGAGATGTCTCGCTGGTTTCAGCTTCTAAAATTATGGTTAAATACTCTCAAATCATCATTAAATTTAGGGAAAGCTAAATAGCTCATTAGTTAAGCTCTATGTTAACCTTACTTTTTAATAATTTCTATATCCGTCACTGCGTATACGTATATGTGTACGTCCTTATCCAAGCGACGACGTATAGGAAGAAGCCTCGGGATACCGGTCAAAGTCGGCATCAACTCCATACGGCTGCGTCAACAACAAGACGACCCGGTCCCACTGTGGAGTTTACGTCGAACTGTGAACGACGCTGTTGCCCACCAGTAGTAGAACTAGAAGCGTGGCTGATCCGGTCACGGACAGTGTCCCCACGCAACAGAGAAGTAGTAGTAGCCGTACTATTCGTAGACTCTCTGTTTATGGGTGTAAAATGCGTTCGTATTTTGCGTCCTATATGTGAGGGCAGCAGTATTATCCCAGGCGGATCCTAGAGTAAAAATAACAGTGAAGACCGAACAAACTGACAAAGCTTTTACCATTCTTTCTCATGAATACTTTCTCCGTTCCAAAAAAAAAAATCTACGATTAGAGATTTATAGTACTAGAATATGTCATATCCAATACTAGGTTGGTTTTTTTATGAAACGGAGGAAGTATATAGAAAAAAATGATAGTGGGGTTCGAGCCTCCTCCGCTCCTACGGTAGATCTGTCATCTGTCTCTGGTTCAGCAATTAAAGTTAAACACGAACCCGGATGATATTGTGGAGTTGTGTTCAACCGTACTGGTACATGTACGTGCCCGGCCAAAGCGTACCATACCCCGGCAGGCTAACCTGTACTCCGTATACTGATATACTCCATAATCGATATACCAGAGCTTCTCATGATCTGATTAGTCATGGACGATGCGTGTAATGCATGTGGGTCGGCATTGTCCCTGCCTGACCGACCCAGATGCGTCTCACCCGATGCCATCCTTCAATCACCTAATTAGGTGCTTTCTTCGTAAAAAAAAAACCAACCGAATTAAAGATGACCATTTTCTAATACAGTAAATCTGTACATATATAATCTAGTCGAGGATGGAACGTTTTCTATGACAATGAATCTGTACATCATTGTCCTATAAAATGTTTTACTTTCTCCGTTTCACAGTGTAAGTCATTCTAGCATTTTTCACATTTATATTGATGTTAATGAATCTAAATAGATATATATGTCTAGATTCATTAGCAACAATATGAATGTGAGAAATGCTAGAATAACTTACATTGTGAAAGGGAGGGAGTATCTTAATTAGGTTGGTTTTCTTTTTTTACGAATAGAGTATGTACAATCCAATCATTGTCCCGAGAGAAGATCAGATCGACCTTTCGGCGTGTCCGTCGTGTATGCCATATATCCAGTTTCTCGAGTTCTTGTCACGGACTTCAACCAATTCTTCGTATGCTCTTGAGTAGAGTACACCATACGGACAGTAGTAGCGTGGTTACTTTCAGCAAATTCAGCTTGTGTTTTGTTAGGAATGGACGACAATGGATCGAGATACTGACTCACCAGATACAGCATACGTACGTTTGTTGTTGTTGCATATGCATGCGACGACGATGCGCGCGTCCGGCAAACGGAATCCTAAATCACACCTACTAACTTTGGACTGCCCACGGACACCACTCGTATATGACCATATGTGCAAAGTTGCAAATGCAAGCAAACAAAGCGAACGATCCTTGAACGGCACTGTCCCACTGGCTAATAAACCTACACCTTGCCACATGCTACTGAATTTCTAGACTTGTAGCGACTCGAAAAAGTTGGCACAAGAAGCTGCAAGAAAGCGATCGGAATTCGGAATACAGCGTCATCTGTTCGTCTCTACCTGCCTGCCTGCATTTTGCTGCCATATCATTGTTGATCACAGGAGATGATAATACAAATGGGCAAGCCCTGTTTAAGTTCGATTAAGGGTGTGTTTAGTTGAGGAAATGAAAATTTTTGGATGTCACATCGGACGTTTGACCGGATGTCGGAAGGGGTTTTCGGACACGAATGAAAAAACTAATTTCATAACTTGCTTGGAAACCGCGAGACGAATCTTTTGAGCCTAATTAACCCGGCATTAGCACATGTGGGTTACTGTAGCACTTATAGCTAATCATGGACTAATTAGACTCAAAAGATTCGTCTCGTGATTTCCTCTCATGTAATTAGTTTTTTTTATTTATCTACATCTAATGCTTCATGCATGGGTCCAAAGATTCGATGTGATGTTTTTAGGAAAAAAAATTTAGGGAACTAAACGGGGCCTAAGTACGCACATAAAAAAAGAAAAAACACCCATCGGTTTATAATTAATTAAGTTTCGATCTTTTTAAAAATAATTTATCTAATATTTTAAAATAACATTTATATAAAAACATTTTAATATGAAATGTGTTGTTAGTAGTTGAAGAACGTGTAACAAAATTCGAGTATGGGAGAGTTAAGAGCAAGTTTAATAGTATAGCCAACTACTTACTCTAATTCATCTATATCCAATTTAATAGCTCATTCATACAATAGTTACATACTACAATATTAATACATGGTCCCACTTATCATACACACACTGTGTTTTAGAGTCCGTGCTACAGCTGGCTACAAATCTGTAGCCCGCTCCTCTTCTCTCTTCTCATTTATCTTCTTAAAATATATTTGCAGCTGGTTTATAACCTGCTATTGTACCTGCTCTAAGAGCAAGTTTAATAGTATAGCCCACTAATAACTCTAAATTATATATAGCCAACATAATAGCCAATTCGTACCATAGTTGCTTACTATGCTATTAATATCTGGTCCCACCCTGTCATACTCTTATTACGTCTTGAAGTCCATGATACAGCTGGTTACAGATATGTAGCCCACTACTATTCTCTCTCTTTTCTTATCTCTTTAAAATATATTTATAGCTGGCTTATAGTCTGTTATTGTACCTTCTCTAAGTATAGCACCACGACAAAGAGCTTTTGGCCTTGTGGAGTTGTGGGGGAGTGAGCTGCGAGCAAATTAAAGGTGGAAAAGTGCACGCAGAAATTGGCTGGCTCTACGCGCCAACATGATTCCTGGCCCACGGGCGGATACGTGACAGGTGACCCCGAGTACCCGACGCGATGGGAACAAAAAAAAAAGCTGGTTTCTGGGCAAGAGTTCTTGGATCTTTCATCATTTCGTGCAATTCGGCTGATTGCCGGGGCAGCGACCGTGCACTAGCATTCCCGTCATCCTGTTAGAAAGGAGAAGTCTGTGCTTTTGCATTTTCAGTTTTTCATGGTCCAGACTACACTCAATTTTTCTGAGAAACTTATGTTCAGACTGTGGTACCTGATCATTGATCAATCATGAAAGCTAGTATAGCTTCCATCTCACACAACAAGAAGTTCTCAATATGTTAGTGCATGTATATGTCTGGTTCTTTCATGGAGTTCGGCATGTTGCTCATGCTGTTCTTGGGTCAGGTTCTGGCACTGCGTCTCTCTCTCTACGCTGATCAATACATGGGCTGGTGATATGGTGATTTGGATAGCGATGTGTCAACTTTAATTTTGGGTGCACGGTTCTAATTGATGGCCGGATCGCAACAGGCTAGGCTATCTCTTGATGTGACCGTTTCGGAAAATAAGAGAAAGATCTTCTGTTGTTACGCGACTTAATGGTGGTATGGCCTTCAGCTTGAAGATGACTAATTGGTGCAGGTCATTGCAGAAAGCCTATAGCGTTCTCTCTGAATTATGATGAATCAATGGCAGGAAAGAAGATCGCATGGCCTTCTGCCGATCGATCATGCAAGCTGAAGAAAAAGCCTATAGCAGTTTTGATCTGCCTGTGTGTGACCGTGACAAATATAAACGCTCCCTGAAACGAAGGGCGGTGTTTCGTTAGGATCTCATTTCTCAAATCATTGTTGTGCAATTGAGCATTGCCGTTCATCAATGGATCTCATTATTTCCTTCAGTTTAACATGATCAGATTTTGAGGATTCACGTTCTCTGTTTGAAATTCATCGCCCGAACGAATTTATATACAATTGATGCAATTGATGATGAGCAATTGATAACAATATATGGAGTAGATTGCATCCCGGCCGGGCAGTATTCGAGGGGACACACACTTCTTTCCCAGCTGTATGAGCTGGATTAGTTACTTTCTTGATACTATTATTCTTGTCCTTGATTGCTTCGTCATAAATAGTAGTACACCGCTATTTATTCTGAAAAAACCATTGTGCATGAGTGCATCTACATATGATTCTGGTTTTCTTGCCTTGTCGACTCATCCGCGTTTCAGGTGCAGAGAATGAAGGGCAACATACAGCCAAGCTCAGGAAAACTTCAAATTTGCTACTGATGAGTGTACAGAGTACACTATCACCGCATTAAAATATACTTTCTGCCTTCTCTAGTTCTCTTCATCGTTTATTTTTGTTTTATCCGTCTGTTTTCATCATATCGTGAATCTGGCTGTGTTCGTCAATAATTGGTGCTAGTAGAAGTATTATCCTGTCAAGAAACCCGGTTTAACCCAAAATAAATAGGCGCATGCGATTCAAGACTGCAGTATGTCGCGCAGCAAAGTTTGTGAAACCAGAATAACTGGAGTATTCTGAATCCTACTGCTGATTGCTTCGGTCTAACTTCAAACATAGCATCTTTTGCACGTTTTCAGGGGTGCTGAAGATGATAGTGTTACAACGGTTCAGATTCTTGATTACCTCCTGAAACATCCGATGCTAGACACATCACAAGGCGACTGTGACCTGATTCTTCTCTTTAGATTAGCAGTTCTAGACCCCTACTCCCTCTGGTTCAGCATAAGGTGTTTCGATTTCATTATAAATCAAACTTCCTTTTATGTTTAATCAAGTTTATAGAATAATGTAGTAATACTTCTATGCCAAACAAATATATTATAAAATATATTTAATGGTGTATTTAATGAGATTAAGGGCTTGTTTGGATAGGTGCCCTACCAATTTTTTGGTAGTGCCAAAACATAGGCAAGTTTTGGCACTACCAATAATTATTTGGTAGAATAAATTTGTATTCATCTTATTTGGTTTGCTACCAAAATCTAGCCAAATTGTGATATCATAGTGAAGAAAGTTCTAGATTGCTGCCAAATTTGAGATGGGCATTACTAAAATGTTGGCACCAATCCAAATAAATGGTGGATACTATTTATGCTACCAAAATATTGGTATGGCAAATTTTGGTAGCAATTCAAAACTGCCCTAAGTTGGTATTATAAGTGTTGCTATGTCTTTTTATATATACATTCTGAAACGGAGAGAGGACTAGCCTAGAATGACATAACGTAATCGCGTGAATGATACAGACCTGACGGTTTATCTTTGCTCTCGAAGTCCAAGTGTTTAATTTGCAGGGGTGACAGATGAAGAAAGCAAGCAAAATTAGCCAGGGCCTGGCTATGAAAAAAAATCATGGGTCAAACCGTCAAAGCCCACTAGCTTTTTCAGAGTTAACCAGCCTGGTCAAGCCCAATAGACCCACTGCAGCAGTGGGCCTAGTTATGTCTATGTGGGCCTTTTTCCCCCTACAAAATGTTCTATCTTTCAGAAGGAACACACTGCATAATTTGTTCAACAGAGGATACAAGGTGAATTTTAAGTGTTAGCACCAACCATAATTTGTTGAGAATAGCTAACAGTAATTCAGTTACTACCCTAATACTCTTAAGATAACTAACAGTTTCATCGTTTGGCTTATGCTCATACATGCTTATCTGTATTGCTTATTAAAAAAATAATTTACAGATAAAACTCGTATATGCATGTATTTAACAATTCAAAAGCAAATGTTATAGAGCAAACTACAATAAAAAAACTCACAAAATCAACTGTAAAATAAAATTTTAAAATTTAAATTTCACTAGCTTATACTCCCTCCGTTCTAAAAAAAATACAAACCCTGTGTTTCCATGTCCAACGTTTGACTTCCCGTCTTATATAATTTTTTTTATAATTAGTATTTTTATTGTTGTTAGATGATAAAACATAATTAATACTTTATGCGTGACTTGTCTTTTTAATTTTTTCCATATTTTTTTTAAATAAGACGGATGGTCAAACGTTAGACACGTAAACTCAGGGTTTATCTTTTTTTTTTTAGATGGAGGGAGTAAGTATAAGCATAACAAAACGACAAGACTGTAAATAGGTAATGCTCTCTGCATAAGCTTGACCTGCAATCCCACAGGGAACACCTCATGACGGAGCAGTCACCAGTCAGCTGGAATACTAAATTAAGCCTCCTAAGCCGCGTCAAACAGACGAGGAAACACCGTTTCGTCAGTTAAGTTCAGGACCCAACAGAAACACCGAGAGAAACACGCGGCCCAAACGGCCGGCATCCCCCTCAACCGCTCGTCCGCGCCCATCAACCGCCAAAGACTTCCCGCGCGCGCCTACATATTTCTTCCTCTCCCTCCGTCTCCTCCAACTCTCAAAGGCCTCGTTCGTTTAATCCCTCTCACGGAGAGAATTGAAGGGGATTTGGAGGGGATTTATTTCACACCTATCGTGGTGTGAAATTATTCCTCTTCAATCCCCTCCAATCCCTCTGTATTGGGATTAATCGAACAAGCCCTAATTCGTGAGAAGCTCTGATCGATGGCGCCGAGCAAGCTCCGGGCGGCGCTGGGCGCGGTCAAGGACAGGACGAGCGTCGGGCTCGCAAGGGTGGGCGGCGCCGACGAGGTGGCCGCGGACCTCGCCGTGGCCATCGTCAAGGCGACGGCGCACGGGGAGAGCGTGCCTGGCGACGAGCGCCACGTCCAGGAGATCCTCACGCTGACGTGCTACTCCCGTGCGCGGGTGGCCGCCTGCGTGTCCGCCGTGTCGCGGCGGCTCGGGCGGACGCGGGCGTGGGCCGTGGCGGTCAAGGCGCTGGCGCTGGTGCACCGCCTGCTCGCCGACGGCGACCCGGCGTACGAGCAGGAGGTGTTCCTCGCCACGCGGCGCCGGAGGCGCATGCTCGACGTGTCGCACCGGTTCCCGCACCGGTCGTCGCGCTCCCGCGCGACGTGGGACTTCCACGGGTTCGTGCGCGCCTACGCCGCTTACCTCGACGACAGGCTCAAGCACCGGATGAAGGGCCGCGTGGCCAGCCAGGGCAAATGGTGCTCCGACGGTCGCCGCGACGGCTTCCCCGACATCACCGACGGGAGTTACGAGGTGGGCGAAGCGGTAGCCGAGGTCTGGGCGCTGGTGCCGAGGGACACGCCGGCGACGGGGACGACGACGACCGAGGAGCTCGTCTCCAAGGCGCAGCATCTGAAGCACATACTCCAGCGGTTCATCGGGTGCCGCCCGACGGGGAAGGCGAGGACGAACAAGGTGGTGGCGGCGGCGCTGCACAGGCTGGTGAAGGAGAGCGCGGTGATGTACCGCGAGCTCACCGAGGTGATGGCCATGCTCGCCGACCGCTTCGCCGAGCTGGAGACCCCCGGCTGCGTGCGCGTACACTCCATCTTCACCAGCATCGCCAAGCTGTTCGACGAGCTCGACGAGTTCTACTCGTGGTGCAGATCCGCCACGATCTGCCGCCCGTCCGAAATCCCCGAGGTCGAGCGCGTCGCGCAGAAGAAGCTGGACCTCATGGACGAGTTCATCCGCGATAGACAACCGGCGTCGTCTCGGTGGTGGAGGCGCACGCCGCCGGCGCCGTCCAGCCCGCTTGCCCCCATTGCCAGCAATGGCGACAGTGGCAGCAAGGCATCGCCAGCTGAGCCGGCGCCGGCAGGCGCACTCGTCGTGGTCGACGACCACATGGCCGACTTCCTGAACCTTGGGGAAGAATCGACGCCATTGTCGACGGAGGAGCAAGACCGGGATCTGACACTGTCCCTGTTCGGCGATGACCCAGCGACGCCGGCGCCGAAGTGGGAGACGTTCGACGACGACCAATACGATGACTGGGAGACGGCGCTTGTGCAGTCGGCGAGCAAGTTCGCCGCCACCCAGAGCGCGACGGTGCTTGCACTGCCACCGCCACCTGGGGCCACCGGCGGCGAGGTCGCGGACCCGTTCGCGGCGTCGCTGGCCGTGCCTCCGCCGACGTACGTTCAGATGATGGACATGCAGGCGAGGCAGCGGCTTCTTGCGAACGAGCAGATGATGTGGCAGCAGTTCGAGACGCAACAAATGGCGGCCTGGAGTTACAGTTCATTGTTGTAAGATCGTAAAAAACGAAATTAATGTTTTAGAGTGATGAGAAATTTCAATGCTAACTATGATACACGCTAAATGAAGCTGATTTTGCACCATAATTTTGTGCCCGAGTTGGAACCAAATCAAGTGATGCACTCGTTTGGTTGAGCCGAAGCGTGCCTAAGTTCAATTTTGTGGCGAAATTGACTGTTTTATGCTATAGCTGTTGTCCTTATCCAGATTTAATTAGTACCTATGTTTTAAAATGTTGCTAATTAGTACTCTCTCCTTATCAAAATAAACCAATCTCGTATCTAAACCAATCTCCTGATACGAGGTGGTTTATTTAAAAAGAGTGTGTAAGATAAGATATTTAACAGGATTATGAATCTAGACATAAGTTACCTCTTATCAATTTGGACATAAGATATATTAGATTCATAATTCTTTCCCGTTTAGATTCATACAGAAGCCAACGTCTCGCTTATTTTGCGGAATAAATGAAACGGCATATTTGCAAACGAAAAATAATTTACGAATAAATTTTTTATATACGTGTTCTTAGCGATCTAAAAAAACTGAAAAATAATTTGATGAAAAAACCTAAAAAATTAGCTCCAAATTTAAGGTTGAAAATTAAAATTTTGGCTAATAAGGATAAGCATAAGAAAAAGATGAAGCCTATAGTTTTATAAAATATCTAATCTTCTACTGGCTAATATTAGGATGGAAATAAATGTTCATAATGTTTCCATCAAAATTCACCCCACCTTTTTTAACAAAAAAAAAACTCACCTACCACTGACAGAGGGGCACAGGGCTAATGGATAATTACGGGGATGCATCCCGAAATCCAGCGTGAAACCTCCCAAAAAAGTAGCCACGAAAAATCAACCCAGATAAAACACAGCAGCCGCACATCACCCTGACATCTCTCAATCGGACGGTGGATACCACCTCACCGCACAGGCTCCCCGTGCGCTCATCCGCACCAAAAAAACTTTTTCCTCCCGCTACCCGCAACCCAGCCCCTTCGACTTCCCGCCGTCGCACCATTTCCGTGAACCAGTTCCACCGAAAACCAGAACCAAGCTCACCGTATGGGGCCCACCGGTCGGTGTCCTCACGCGTCAAACACCGGTTCCACGTGAGGAAGCTGAGCTCGTGGACCTTCCCGCCTCTCCCACCCACCGCGAGCTATTAAACCCCGTCTCCCCCATCACACACTCTCCCCACGCCTTTCTCCCCCGAAGCCTTCACAAGTTCACATACTCGCGGCCTCTCCTCTCTCCGTACTCGCGAAGCCACGCTCCGGGCCGTTGTCTTCTGTGTCGCTTCGAATTCGGGAAGACCCTAGTCACTGCGCGGCCGCCGAGTCGGGATGCCGCCGGCGAGAGGCGGGAGGCGTGGGAGGGGGCGAGGTAGGCGAGGTGGACGCGGAGGCGCCGCCTCTAGGGCGCGAGGCGAGAACGTCGTAGACGTCGAGCCGATCAAGCTCGGTGATGGTGAGTAGGCTGGATCTGGGTTCTGGACGCGATCGGTTTTGGGGGATTTTGTTCGGGCTAGTGATCGATCTGGGGGTTTTGGGGGTTTTTGTTACTGTGCGTTTGGTTGGTTCGAGAGTTTGTAAAATCAAACCGTTGGGGATTCGGATTTTATTAGGGGATTTCTGGTGGATTTTTTTTGGGTTCAGGATTGTAAGGAAGTAGCATTGCTGTTTTTACGTCCTCCGATCGGTTCTAGATGAGATTGGGAACGGTTTCCCCCCTCCATTTGTGTGCTCTTCGCGTATTTGGAGGAGAGCGCTATATTCTGTGGCGGAAGTATGAAATACATTTTTGATCAAGGCGTTCGAAACTCCGTAACATTCTGATCCCCACATATTTGGCAGATGATGCGAAGGTAGATCCACAGACGAAGTCACCTAACGAAGAAATAACAAGCGCGGAGGTTTGCGAGGTGGAGACCTCTGAGGCTAGCCCGCTTGGTGCCCCGGAGGAAGGTGAGATTGAAAGTTCAAACTTCTCGGACGGCACGGGGTTGGTAATTTGTTATACCCTTATCGTTTCGGCTTAATCCCGGTTTCGATTTATGCAGATGAGGGGAAGCCAGGTTCCACTAGGAACCTGAAGCGTCTTCGGAAGACGATCACGATCGATTCCGCAGCCGCTGAGGAGCATGGGGCAGAGAGTGACGATGAAGGTGAGTGACGGAGTTTGCTTAGCTGACAATTTCTCGGAATTACGGGTGCCGCTTGTCCTGTTAATGTGTAGTACGGTTGTTTGCATTGTGTTCACCTTGGTTGTGCTCAGTTTTGATTTGTTTTGGCAAAATGAACACTATATAAAACTCCAGATGTTGGTATTTGCAATATTAGTCTAGAATGTTGTATAGCTAGTCATTATTATTGTTTGTTTTGACCTGTTGATTTAGAGTTTGATGTTCTTGCCACAGCAAGTTGCCAAGAGTTGGCTCCATGCAGAAGGTCCAAGCGCCTAAGGTGCAAACCAACTAGGAAGAGGTCCAAACCAACTGGGAAGAGGGATTTGGGTGGCAAGGAGAGTGAAGATGATGTATTTGCAAATAGCTCGAGCAGTTCCCAGGATGGTAACAGTGTTATTTACAATATATTCTGTCTTGCTGATCCTAATAAATTTGTTTGGTTGAAGATTTATTCCAGATTGATATTTTACAGACGCCGGGAAGTTAGCATCTAGAAGATCAAAGCGTCTCAGGGAGAGGCTTACATCTGATTATTTTGATGGTGATGTGGGTGAAGACAAAGACACCCTGGGAAGTAGCTCTGATGATTATGGTATTGTTACAATTCTCAACTATTGCATGATTTCTGATATGCTGCCAGTCTGCTACTACAAATGTAAAATTTGCATTATGTAGATGACAATTGTTCGGCTCCCCGCCGAGGATCAAAACGCCTTCGGAACAGACTGGGCCCCAGAAATATTTCATATGCTGATGATGATAGCGACACCGATGATAGTAAGTGGGCACCCTTTGTTATGGCTTGACATAATTGACCCTTTTGTTTGCAGATCATGTGATTTTGTTATTAACTTCAATCCAGTTTATTTGGGAAATTGGATAACTTGTAGTTTCTCTTCTGCTAGAAAGTCTTAATTGACATAATTAAAAAATACTTTGAAATATTGTTTAACCAAGGATGCATTTAAAACAATGTGAATAGAGTTTTTTTACGGAATGGAAGAAACTATCTATTTTCCTCAATGCATTCTTTTCAATATATATCTTCATTGATTTGTGCACTATGTGAAACTTGCACCTTTCCTATTTACACGAGCAGAAAGATTAGGACCTAACAGTTGAATTTATTCCCTTCTGTATAGCTAATATACAAATAACATAACCTTGTTTAAGCATGTTACATTAACTACTGAAATTACCACAGATTGCAAGAAGATTGTCCCATGCAGGAGAACGTCAAAGCGCCTACAGGAGAAGCGGAAAGCTCATGATGTTTCAGAGGTAAGTTAACTAACAAAAGAACTCAACCTACTGTTCTTCATGAAGTAATAAATATCTCATCGAACCTTTTCAGGAGAGTTACACTGAAGCTTCGTCTTGCATGTTGTCGACTTCTTCATCAGGTAATAACTAATCATTTTATGATCGATAAATGTATCACCTACTTTATAATTTAATATGATTTTGTGGTCAAGAGATTATTGCAATCTTGCATTGTGCACAATTAATTAATGTCACCGTACAAATATGTAAAATACCTAGGAAATATTTTGTTTTTTACTCCTACCTGTTATACATGGAAGTGCGAAGCATCAATGATCCAGAGTCACATCTAAACACATTCAATATTGTTGATCACCTTTATTCAATGCATTTGTTGTTGCTTGCATCTATAATATCGCATGAATTGACAACCATTCCTTCTGTGCTTCTTAATGATTTGTGTGGAACCTCAGAATGCTTGTCGTAAAGTTGATATTACGTTGTGCATGTTTCGCTAATGACTTGTGTCTTTCAGATGATGAATTATTGCACAATTCTATAAAACCTGGCAGACGTAATTCGGGTGGACCTAGTTGTTCGATCTGTAAGGTTTGTCAGCAGTTCTGATTTATTAATTTTCTATCCCCCCCCCCCCCCCCCCCCCCCCCCAATCTTTACATGAAATCCTAACTGATTTTTTTTGCAGATTGGAATTGCCTGCTCTTTTCTCATCAAATGCAAGAATTCCACTTGTTCTTGTAGCTTCCACACCTTTTGTCTTGATCCTCCTTTGCAAGAGATTATAGGCACCTGGGAATGTTCTTGGTGCAAAAGCAATGCAGCACCAGCAGTCAAGGTGACAGAAGTGTTAACATAAAAAAAAATCCAAAGACTTGTTGGCCACAGACGAATTCTTCAGGAGGCAGATTTCCAGTATCAATTCCTCGTGAAATGGCAATCTCTTTCTCATCATCATGACTGCTGGGTATGTTAACCTTCTTGCTCAATCTATATTTGGTGTCTTTTTGAATGACTTATCTTTGCTGTCTTTTTTTTCTTTTTCTGTAAGGCAATAGGTGTTTGACTTTTCCTTTTTCTGTAAGGCATACTTGCTAGGGAACCTCCCTCTACCAACACCATTCTTGTTTGTAGCAGTACATTATATTGAGTTTCTTTGAACTGGTACCTTGCATTGTATATTTCATTTCTTTCAAGTCATGAAACTTTGTATTAGCCCTTGCTGCTACAACTAAAAAAATGTCATGCTGCAGCTGCTACACTTTGATTTCTATTTTAATGCAAACATGCACATATTTGGCGTATTCACAAAAAAAAAAACGGCATCTTCCTAATGTTTGTTTATGATGTTAGAATTGTATCCTGCCACACTTTGCCTAATATTTATTATGTAATTGCTATACTTGATGTGGACCATGCAAATATTGTTCCCTAGACACTTAATTATCTACTCTCTGTAGGTTCCGCTTGAATGGCTTCATGTATCTGATCCTTTACGAGTACAGAGCTATCTAAACAAGAACTGGTAAATCTTCTCAGTTTCATGTTTTTCTGTGTACTGCCTCCAGTGGAAAGTTTCTTGTGTTATTTTCTTGTTACATGTATTTATCTTTTATAATTTTTTTTGTGTTCGTCAATGTTGCTAAATTTTTTCTTGGATATACTAGTTGCACATAATCTCGTACCTGAGTAATCGTTGTTCATATCATTAGCAAATTAATAATATGAGCCCCTACTAATTTTCTACCTTTTTTTTCATTAATCATTACTGAGCTATTCTGGTTGAACACCATGTTGATGTTTGCCATTTTTAAAACAATCTTGTTTGTTTATAATCTTACCAGCTGTGTTCTCTAGTGCACCATAGTGCTTATTTTTGTTCTTGTTTGTGAACATTGCAATAGCTTGCCTAAGGAAGTTTATTCAGAGGATCAAAGGAAGCTTGAGTGGTTTGAAGTAGATCGTGCAATTGCATGTCGGAGGAAGTTCCATCATGAAGGTTTATGTGATGTCTTGGCTACTTTCCAGGATAACCAAGATTTCGACGGGTATGAGTTCCTTGTGAAATGGAAGGGCCTTGATTACTGTGAAGCTACATGGGAGCCATGTTGTACCGATGGTGTGCAACAGGTTGTTTCTATGCTTGTCAGGAGGCATAAAAATGCTTCAAAAAGAGTTAACATCAGCCAAACATGTCTAGATGGATCAAAAATAGAAGAGGTGCACTGTGGTTCTCTATATGACTATCAACTTCAAGGTTTACAATGGTTAATAGATAACTTCAAAACTAGGAGAAGCGTTATTCTTGCTGGTATGTACATAAACTCTAAATACATAATCCATGATGCACTTGTACAGTTGTACCTTACCAAATTATAATGCACCAATAATACACATGTAAAGAATTATGCTGATCAGTTTTTATTTTGTTGTTTTGAGATAATCTGATTTATCATGATGCTTGTGAACTGTATAATTATGTAGCGTCTCTTTGATGTTTTCTTTATTTGTTTGGCATTGTCTTGATGGAAAAATAGCTTGTACAACTCTTATTTCATGACAAAACTATGATAATGGGGTATGTTCTGCTCTATTGGCAGATGAAATGGGTCTTGGGAAAACCGTTCAAGTTGTTTGCTTTCTGTACCACATTATTAAGGAAAGTTTGACTGCATCCCCAGCATTGATCCTTGCTCCAAAGAGCATCCTCCTGCAATGGGAAAAGGTTTGTATATAGTTATGTGATATTCTGCCATATTATACTGTATATTATATAAATGAATTTAAAATTTTACCCTGAATCCTTTTTTTGATATTGCATTTCAGTTTACATCAAATATGTTGCATTAATCCTATTTTTTGGATGCATGTTTTGTGCTCTAGGAATTTTGCCAGTGGGCTAGTGATCTTAATGTTATTGTTTATCAAGGAGACAGAGACTCTCGAAAGTGTATCCAAGTCCATGAAATGTACTCTTCTGATGGGAAACCTTTATTTGATGCTCTAGTGACAAGTTATGAGTTTGTCCAAATTGACAAGGCAGTTCTACAGAAATTCAAGTGGTCTACAATTGTCAGTAAGTTTTTTCTTAGATGAAGTCCCCCAATATTTGGTGTTCACTTGCCGGCATTAGTGTATTGTCTCTGTTCTTTTCTTGTAACACTTGAGCATTTCCCCACTTTCACTTCAGTTGACGAGGCTCACAGAATGAAGAAGCTTGACTGCAACCTTGCAGCTTGCCTAAAACGATACTGCTCTGAATTTCGGTTGCTCCTTACGGTATGTACTGCCTACTTGACCTGTAATTTCTTGTCCTTAATTATTTCTTGGAATTTTAGAATTGGTTTGTTCCTTGTCACTAGTTTGATTATTAGTAGTCATCTGGGCATGAGGTTTTGAAAGTGAGATGCCTGGTATAGCCAGCATTCAACCATAGTGAGTGCCCATAATACTGTAAAAGGGGTGTGCATTACTGTAGCTGAGGCATGGCTCGCTCCTACTGCTCCATGCATCGTATGATTTGGGGACTAGGATTTTAAATCCATTATCTGAAAATGGTTCGCTTCTGTGGTCTTTCTGAAGCAACTTAATCCTGTGCTAGAGCCTAATCAAGTGCTATATAGCCGCTAGAGCCTATATAACATAGAGAGATCTGGTTAGCCCTTTTTACAGATATCATATATAGCCGATTCTTTCTCCTTGGCTGTCAGCGTAGTAATTCTTACGAAGTGCTTTACAATTGCCCTTTCTTTAAAAGAACTATGTTCTGATCCTGGTTCCTCTTCCTTTCACTGTACAGGGAACACCGTTACAAAATAACATCATGGAACTGTTTTCTTTGCTTCATTATATTGATCCGGATGAGTTCTCTGATCCAAAGGCTGATGGATTGTTCTCACCAATTGAATCTGGAAGGGATTTGACAATGGATGAAAAAGTTGCTAGGATTCACGATATTTTAAAGCCCAGGTGAATACTCTGAAATAAGTACTATATATGTTTAATATCTTGGACACGGATCTTTTTTTGCCGGGTTGGCCGGAAGGTTTGGTCGACCAATTTCATTATTAAAGAAGGGTATTAAAAACAATTGAACACAGATCTTAAGTTTCTTGTTTTTGCTAGGATGTTGCGGAGAATGAAATCTGATGTTCTAACAGATTCTATGCCAGTAAAGAAGTGGGTTGAAGTTCCATGTGCACTTGCAGATTCCCAGAGAGAACTTTACATTAATATTTTAGAGAGGAATTACTCAAAGCTTAACAGTGCCATTCGGAATGGTGAGTTAAGCGTTCTGCTCTTTTTTCATGCTCTGGTAAAATTTTAAGTCAGATTCACTTTGTAAAAGCATATTTGTCCCTATGAATTACGTATGGGAATATGAGATTTTTCAAATCCCTTTAATTACGTATGGAAATAACACTGTTAGTCTTGTTTGTACTTTTGCAGGCAGAAAACTTTCTCTGAACAACATACTTATGGAACTCAGAAAATGCTGCAATCATCCAGTAGGTTTTACTTTCTGTTTTGTTGATCAGATGCAGAACTTGGTCTCTTTTCTCTTAGATGTAGGAATTGGGTGTTTTTGCTTTTCCGAGTCTCTCATTTTGACAGTGATTTGTGTGGAGTGGTTACAGAAAATTTGTAGCAAACGAGAAGCTTAAAATTGGCTTTAATGTATCAGTTTGTTAAACTCCATTCTTACAATCCTGCCTTCTATACAAGGACCACTAGACCAGGCCTTGCTCCCTCCGATCACCCACAAGCTCACAACAAAGAGCCCTTTTTAAGTAGATGTGCTGTTTGTTGTGCATGTTAAATTTTTCTGCTGTCCTAAGATGCTAAGATTTTGCCTTTCAGTATCTATTTCCAGGACTTGAAGTTGGACAGCAAGCAACTGAAGATGTGTTTCTATCACTTATTGCTTCATCAGGCAAACTTCAACTTCTTCATAAGGTTCTTTCGAGACTTCATATTGGACCTTATATTGCTATCATATCTTAGCACTGCACCTGAAGTTTAAACTGCTAGAAATAACACTGCTCAATTGCTAAATTGCAGTTGCTCCCAAGATTGAAAGAAAGGGGAAATCGTGTACTGATTTTCTCGCAGATGACTAGGATGCTTGACATTCTTGAGGATTTTCTTTGTTCCCTGGGATACAAATATGCACGGTATGCTTCATTCGTCTACCTTCTATCAATTCTCTAAATTATATGCTTCAGACTTTCGCTGCTCTTTTCCTTGTATATCTAGTAATTGAATGACACTTCTTTTGGCCATTTCATGGCTGTGTTAACACTTGGCAGCATCGATGGGCAGACATCACTCTCTGCTAGGCAGGAGAGCATAAAAGAGTACAAAAACATTGATAGTGAAACATTTATTTTCTTGATGTCAACTCGTGCTGGTGGCATTGATAGTGAAACCTGGTAATGTATTATCATATCAACTTAGTTCTTTCAGTTGAAACTGTTAGCCTGTAGGGCAAGCTCTTAACCAGACTGCAATAGTATGAGTATGCCTCTGGACTGACAAACATCATTATAATTTGCAGCCTGGTGCAGATAGGGTAATTATATACGGTAAGTGGTTTTAAATGTTTTCATTCACTGCTAATTATATAATTTGCAAGTGGATGCACTGATTTGGCCTTCCTATTTCCAGATCCTGACTTCAATCCATTTATGGACTTGCAAGCACAATCTCGGGCTCATCGGATCGGGCAGACAAGACCAGTGGTTGTTTACCAACTCATTACAAAGTGTTCTGTCGAGGAAAAGATACTACAGAAGTCAAAGCAGAAGTTGGCCATCGAAAATATGTTGATGAACTCTTCCAAGAAGCCAAGTGCTGATGAGTTGCAGTCTATATTACTCCATGGAGCAAAGACAATTGTGGACAGGAAGATCAGTGCAACATCCATCCATTATGACAATGAAGCCATTGAGAATCTCCTCAAGTTAGACCCTTCCACTGGTGAGAAATGCTCGTCGGATGATAACGGTTATCTTGGCAGCATTGTGAGCTTTGCTCATGGCGTCGAGGATGAAGCACCTTCTTCCCCAAAGGTTGAGGATCTGAAAGTTCTCAAGCCTGCTACTCCCAAGGTTGATCTCGGCCGTGGGAAGAGGCAAAGGAAAGTCGTGAACTACGCTGACGAGGTTGAGAATGAAGACAGTGATGATATGTATGCCCCGGAAGGTTCGTCGACTTCCGAATCCAGCAGTTCGTCCTCCGATGATGAAACTGACAGCGCTCTGCAGCTGCAAATAGTTACAGTACCGGACATTGATGCAGATTAGGTGTACAACTCTGTTTCTTACTTTCTGTTTGCGTCTTTGCCTTTTGGGACCCTTGCCTTTTTAGTGAAGGGATGGAAATAGAAGGAAGCTTTTGGATAGGAGCAGTATATATTTAAAGGTCTTGGAATGGCTAGCGTATAATCTGTCTTGGAATCACTTTGCTGCTTGTGATTTTTGGGATTAGTATCTCTGTCGGTGTCATATCGTCCATTTGCAACAGAGTAATATTGTTTCCTACGAAACCGTAAGTTTCACTGCCAGAATAGCAGAAATATTTTTGTTTGACACCCCGACGTTATATAAGCCCGCGAGCCGCCGCCGCCGCCGCTGCTAGGGCGGACGAGCGCTCGCCATGGCGGCTAGCCGAGCGAGGCAACTCCACGCTCTCTACCTGACGAGAGGATGCCGTGACCCAGACATGTGGGCCAACCTCGCCAAGGTCTACGCCTCCAACTCCTTCCTCCGGGAGGCCGCTATCATCTACTCGAAGCTACTGCCCCATCGTACTCACCACCTGCCCCTTGTCATCGTCCTCCTCAAGGCAACCGCCTCCCGCGCGGATCCCGTCCTCGGCAGGGCCCTCCACGCGGAGGCCGTGAAATCCGCCAACGCCCACGACCGCCTCGTGGGGACGACGCTGGTGTCCGTGTACTGCAAGTGCGGCCTCCTGGCCGACGCGCGCAGGGTGTTCGACGGAATGCTGGACCGGAACGCCGTGACGTGCAACGCCATGCTCGCCGGGTACGCGGCGGCGGGAGACATGGTGAGCGCGGAGGCGCTGTTCGCCGGCATGGGCTCACGGACTCCCGTCACGTGGGCAACGCTGATCCGGGGGTTCGCGGGGAAGGGCGACATGGCGGAAACGCGGCGGTGGTTTGAGGCCATGCCGCTGGGCATGCAGAACGTCGTCACGTGGACCGTGGCCGTGCAGGCCTACGTTGCCGCGGGGGACATGGAGACCGCGAGGGAGCTGTTCAACAAGATGCCTGCGCGGAACGCGTTTGTGTGGTCGTCGATGGTCACCGGGAACTTCAAGGCTGGCAATGCCGAGGAAGCGCAAGCGGTGTTCGACAAAATCCCCGTGCGCAACTTGGTGAACTGGAACGCACTAATAGCAGGGTATGCCAAAATGGGATGCTGCGAGAAGGCACTGGAAGCATTTCACTCCATGCTGAAGGACAAGATCAAGCCGGACGAGTTCACCATGGCAGGTGTTCTCTCTGCCTGCGCACAGTTCGGTTCGCTAGAGCAAGCGAGAAAGGTTCACAATTTCATCATCCAGCACCGTATCCGGAAGAACCAGTTCGTTATGAATGGCCTGGTTGACATGTTCGCCAAGTGCGGTGACCTCGCTTTCGCACGAAATATCTTCGACAACATGCAATGGAGGAACACCGAATGCTGGAACTCGATGATCTCTGCACTTTCCAGCCATGGACAGAGCATTGAGGCTATTCGGTTGTTCTCCAAGATGGAGTGTTCGGAGCAGAAGCCTAATGAGATCACACTTCTTGCCGTACTCGGAGCTTGCACACACGGAGGATTTGTAGATGAAGGACTAAGAATCTTCAGCAAATTCGATATTTACGGGGTTGCTGCTGCAGTAGAGCATTACGGCTGCCTGGTTGATCTCTTGGGCCGTGCTGGAAGATTGAGGGAAGCTTATGAGATTGTCAAGAACATGCTTGTTGAACCCAATGAGGTGATCTGGGGCTCCCTGCTCGGAGCTTGCAGGGTGCATGGCGACGCAGAGATGTCTGAACTCGTATCAAGTGAGATCCACCAATTGCACTCCCGTCGTGTGTCAACCAACGATGCAGAGTACATCTTGCTGTCAAATATCATGGCCTCGTCGGAGAGGTGGGAGCAGGCTGAACGCATGAGGAGAAAGATGGCGCTCCATGGAGTTGGGAAGACCCCAGGGTGCAGTTCAGTGGAGCTCGAGATTACTGAACACCAAGTATGTGCAGGCAGTGGTACGTTATCCCAGCTACACTGACTGCATTTTTTGCTTGTCCCAAATGTTCTTCCGAAAGTGTTTTCACAAGTTGCCCAGAAAAGAAAAGCCCCTCATGTGCTGGATATTCTATTAACTGTACTTCTTATACATAGATGATTAGACAAGGACATTAGATTATTAGACAAGGGAATTATCTGTTCTGTTGCATCCCTTTATCAACTGGTGCTGGCATAGAAATAACTACACACTTCGTGTCAATTTTATATGCTAATATCAGTCAACAGGCACAATTGAATTATGTATTTGAACATCAATTTTTGTGGTTGAAATGTTAAAAGAAAAATCTTCACTAACGATATCAGAAAATACATGTCTGCCAAATTTCCAAGATCAAAGGCACCAAAACGACTTCAGGGTGCAGTTCGGTTGAGCTTGACATTTCTGAACACCAAGTACACGCAGGCAGTGGTACGTTATCCCAACTACATTAACTGCAATTTTGCTTGTCTCAAATGTTCTGGCGAAGCGGTTTCACAATTGGCTTGAAAAGAAAAGGGATTTTCTATCAACTAGTATGCTTCTTGTACATAGATGACTGTACAAGGGAAATTTATAATCTGCTGCATCCGTTTATCAACTGGACACGATGCTGGCAACTGTGCAATTCCCTCAATAAAAAAACGGTCATGTCAATTTTATATGCGAATAATGTCAGTGTGCAGGCACAACTGAAATGTGAAATGTGAAATTCTGTATTTCAACATTAATATTTGAGGGTTCAAATCATCAAATGTGAAAAGAAACCAAACTATCTTCACTAATGATACCAGAAAATACATCAACGCCAAATTTCCAAGATCAAAGCACCATTAACCATTACCAATTTACTGCATTGCAAAGAGAACACAAGAACAGAGATGATAACGAAATGGCATGATCATCTAGGACTGGGAATTCAGAATTCAACCAAGACAAGTTAAACTAGACAATCACTTCCCTATCATAGATCCAGCTGAACTTGACCTTCCTCTGCTCATCCTTCTTAGCCCTGTCCTCAGCCCGCTCCGCGGCCCGCCGCATCCTCTTCGCGAGCCCGCACACGAAGTCCCGGGCCCTCCGGCCCTCGCCGGAGAGCCCGGTCTCCAGGGTCTCCAGCTTCCACCGCTTGACGAGGAACTCGACGATGTCGGCGTAGTCGCGCGCGGTGTAGACGTTGAGGCGCTGCGCCACGGCGGCGAAGTGGTCGAACAGGTTCATGTCGCGGCCGTCGTGCATGAGGTGCGCGGGCATGGTGATCCGCTTGTGCATCATGTCGGCGATGGCGAGCATGGCGCCGTCCGGGTCGAGCCGCAGCAGCTGCTCCACGATGCGCCCGTACGCCGTCTCGTGCCGCTTCTCGTCGGCGGCGATGGTGCCGCAGGTGCGCGCCAGGACGTCGTCCCCGTGCGCCCTGGCGAGACGCGCCGTGTTCCCGTGCGACACGGCCGTCGCGCGCTCCTGGAAGCTGGTGTACACGAACCCCAGGTACGGGTTGTTCTCCGTCCCCGGATCCTGCCATGGATTCAGCAACAATGCTAAGCAAAAAAAAGATTGAAACCAAGCAGAGAAATGGCATCAACATTTCGAGAGATTCGTACCATGCCGGAGCCGATGAGGTACTGGACGGTCTTCTCGACCATGCGCATGTCGACGCGGCCGGAGAGGTACATGTACTTGCCGAGGATGTCGCCGTGGCGGTTCTCCTCGGCGGTCCAGGTGCGCGTCCAGACGGCCCAGGGGCAGGCGCTGGCGCCGGTCTCGTCGCGGACGCCGTCGAGCGTGTTGATCATGGTCTGGTACGTCGGCAGCGCCTCCTCGGTAATCATGTCCCCGACCAGCACGACGAAGTACTCGTCGGGGAGCCCCGCGGCGCGCGCGCGGAGCTCGTGGACCTGGTGCTCGAACATCTCCGACGACGAGTCCGGCAGGAAGTCCGTCGGCTGCCAGCACTCCTCCACGGGCTTGAGCAGCGGCAGCAGCGACGACCTCGCCCACCCTTCCAGCGACCGGAACACCTCCGCCTTCTCCGGCGGCATCGAGTGCGTCACGCGGCGCCGCGTCGCCGTCGCCGTCTCCGCGGCCGTCAGCACAGCCGCGGACACGCGGCACTGCCGGCGCGAGGGCGCCACCACCGCGCCGCAGCCACTGACACGCACGGTTCCCACGACCTGCATGACTGCCACTATCACTGTCAGTCAACTACAGTAGCTAGTTGGTGGTTGGTTTCTTGATTTCTTCTGCCTTTCTGGGATCGCCGAGCTGCCGCGGCGTGGTATATGAAGGGAGGGGATTCGCCTCCAATGGTGGGCGAAACCGAAACCGGTGGGTGGTGCAGTGGTTTTGTGCGAACGAGCCGATGGTGTGGGAGAGCGAATCCTGTGGGTGCTCGCGGCCGTTTTAGCCACGCTCACAGCTGGGTGCACGGCTAGCCTCCACGGTGTCTGAGGCTCATGGCTTGTCTCCATTTTTGGCCAGTGTATCGGGTCCACAGATCGTAGTGAACACGTCCGTTGCTTTCCAGTTTCCAATTTTCCATACCGGAGATCTGGCTGTCCCTCTCGATACGATGTCGCCATCACAAAAGGGACCGGGGTCAAACGGTACTTTGTCCAGCTGCATGGGACAAGTAATCTGGCCGGCAGTGACGTGGCCATGTTGGGAAAAACGAGCTACGGCGAGAATTTTTACTGTCAACTGTGGAGAACAAGGTGACCAACTTTGTTGAAATGGGTGGGTCGTTTTTGTTCTGTTGTGTGAGATAAGCAGGCTGGTTATGGTAAACACCGTGGTCCGCCCCTGGATTTCACTACCAAGCGGAACGGCACGTGCGGCTTGTGCATGTGCAGCGCTGGTCCATATACAAGTGGCATGCATTTCGCGGACGCGCTGGCTGCAGAGGGATTCCCCGAGCCCACCAGGCGCCGCCACCGCGCGCTGCTCGCGAGGAAACAATCGAGACCAGGCTGGCCTGCCCCTGGCCGTCTGGCGCCGCGACCTGCGACAGATTCAAACCAAAACCGTATGTAAACCCACTCGCTCACCAAGCGGTTTCGTATGGCCAAGCATTTAACCGGAGATCCGCCTCCACGTCCCGTGCAAGTTTGCGTCCGTGCTCAGCACGAACTCGCCATTCCTTGGAATTAAATTTAAAAATATACTATTGATTCGTTTTTTCTCATAAATACTCGGGATGTAAATTTATTAGCAGAAATATACTATCGATCTCACACAACCGTTTCATAAAAGTGACATGGGCGTGACGACACGAACGGCATCTATGACAGGTGTCGGCCCCACACAATGAAACTGCGACACCGAACGGCGAAATCGAGGACGTGCGTGCAGCGGCGTCAGACCATATGGTCTCGCGGTTTGGCCGCGCGAGACCGAGCAGTCTCGCTCAATCAGTGAGCGATTACGACGGTTGAAAATTGTTAATTAGTGATTGATTAATTATTAATTAATCACTAATTATGATAATTAATCACTAGTTATTATTAAATAATCAATAATTAGGATAATTGATCACTAATTAAGTAGAACCGTTGGACAAGACGTTCGGTCTCGCGATACTGCGCGGTGTGCGTCGTCACGCTTCTGTCACTTTCGCACAACGGTTGTGCGAGATTGACGGTATATTTCTGCTAAAAATTTTACGCCACGAATATTTCTAAATTTTACGCCACAAATATTTCTAAGGAAAAACAAATCAACGGTATATTTTTCAAATTTAATTCCATTCTTTGTCATTGGGTTGACGAGACATTCTAGAAGCCGTTCTTCTACGTTATCACGCCGACTCGGTGACTCCCTGGTTCGCTTCACCGAAGCGACGAAGATACTATGTCTGGGAACGAGGGTTGGGAACCGTCACTCCCTAGCACGTAAAACGAAACGTATGATTAATTAAGTATTAGCTAAAATAAATATAAATGTATTAATATGTTTTTTTTAAAAAAATAACTTTCATATAGAAATTTTTTCATAAAAAATACACCGTTTAGCAGTATGAAAAACGTGCGCGCGGAAAATGAAAGAGGTGAGTTGGGTAAGTAGAGATAAGAAAGGAGTGATCGCATCACAACTCACAAGCACATCACCGGAAGTTTTGCACTTCCACCATGTTGTAAGGAAAAAGTTTACATTGCCTTTCCTCAACCATAGTTTAAGTCCGATTCATTTTCTCACCGTAACATTAAGACTACTTGAACTAGGGTTGGACGTTCGGTCAAACCAAAAAATCCGGTCTCGATCTTTGATCTTCTACAAGTTTCGGTCATCTAAAAATAGAAACCAATTAATTTAGGAAAATAATGAAGATCAAGAAAATCAGTCTCGGTCTCGATCATGACTGAAATATCAAAAGTTCTAAAATAATCAGGGCAAGTCTAAGTTCCAGATTAAAAAAACCATACACATAAACACACACCCACAAAACACAAATTGACTCTCTTCGCTATCACGGGCCATATATCGAAGCATGCTAGAGGCCAAAATTCGATTTAATTGGGTTGCTGGACCTTAATAGTCTTATTGGGCCAAAATTTGATTTGTGCGGTTTATTTAGTTAATCGAAGGTACTAACTGAATTGACCGAATAAAATTCGGTCCTTTAACGCCTGATACTGAACTAGTGACCAAATTTCTCAGCTTTTTCAGTCCTAGTTTCGGTCTTTTTGGTTCGGTCTTTTTCTGTCTACCCTGGCTTAACAAATAAAATGAGGAGTGAACTCCTTTGATGGTTTGCTCAGCGGTTTCAACCGACGTGGCGTATTCACCTAGTCCACACGTGATGAGTCAGTATACACATAAGCGTCGATATTGACGCAGTTAATAATAATAATAATAATAATAATAATAATAATAATAATAATAATAAAGCAATTAGTCCATAGGTCATCCTCTCTCTCCTCCCCACTCCCCTCTCTTCTCACACATCGGCCATCCTTCATCTTCGTCAAGTGCACTGATAGCCTAATCCCTCCTTTTGCCATTGAGTGTGTCAGCGGTTGGATCCGCTGGGGCACATGCAATTCAAGGTTGTCAGTACCCCAAACTGTATAATAGTATCTTACGATACTAGGATAGTATGCTACGAATTCGAAACGATATCGATCTCATCTAATATCGTAATTTCCATAGTATCTTGATCTTACTATTCATTTCCACACGATCCTACGAAATCTTAGATAGTATCCCGATATTACGATCTCTACGATCCTACCAAATATTATTTAATAAGGTGGATTGAAAATAATGTGAATAAATATGCTCAAGTTTATATAAAAACCAATTAAATTTATCAAAATCAATATTATATGTTTTAATTTATACAACATATTATATATCTTATATAAAATTATGTAATTTCTAAAATCTGATATTCTTACGATCCTACGGTAGTATCTCGATACTATTACCTTGGATCATGGTTGCACCGATCCAACGACGAGGCCACCACCTCCAAGCACTAGTGCCGGAGTGCTCCTTTAATCCTCTCACCACCACCACCATCGTTGATACTCTCTGCCACTACTGTTGATGATAGCACGTTATTATACGCCTTGCCTCTAGCTGGTCTCTCCTCATGCTTCAAATCCGCACCAGTGGCGGGGTGGACAAGCTCGGGCTCCTACTTCTCAATCGAATGGGCCACCTACACGTGGGTCCTGATTTTTTTTCTTCGTTAATTGTAATTTATAAGGTGAGGGTGGAAAAATTACACGTGATTTCTACAGTATTTTTTTAAAAAAATTTCATGTAGGTGTCATATTGGTAAAATGAATTGATAGTTGAGATAGGCTTAATGTTTGGTTTAACGATTGAGATAGAGAAATCAGACTATGAGGTAGAATAGACCTTTTTCCCGGTGCGAACAGAGTTGGAAAAAGTACACCGAAGGTCCCTCAACTTGTCATCGAGTTACAAAATCATCCCCCAACCGCAAAATCAGATATCCAACGTCCTTTAATTAACAAAAACCGGTCACAAATGGTCCTCTGGTGGTTTTGACCCCGGTTTTATCCTACGTAGCGGCTGAGTGGGCCCCATATGTCAGACTGCCACATCAGCCTCCTCTCTCTCTTTTCCTTCCCCTCTTCTCTCCCTTCCTCATCTCTCTCTCTCTCCCTTCTTCTGACCCCCATGGCTGCCACCGCCGCCTCCTCAAGCTCTTTGCCCGTCTCGCTGTCCTCAGCTCCCCCACTAAGCGCTGCACCGCCGCCGCTGACTTCCGTCTCCTCCCACGCTGAAGCCCAATAAGGTGGTGGTTGTCTCGCCGCTACTTCCACTCTCGCTCGGCGCCGGCATCGTCCCGGCCGTCATCGTCATCGTGGGCGCCGCGTCCATCCCGGACACGCCTAACAGCTTCACGCTGCGTGGGAGGCTCAACGAGGCCCGCGACTTGCTGTGGCGCATCCGCAGGGCCGGGGCGGCCACCGCCGACGTCGACGCCAAGCTCAAGGATATCGTCCGCGCTGCCGAGGAGGACCGGAGGTATGAGTCGGGCGCGTTGTGGCGGCTTCTTCGTTGCGAGTACCGGCCACACCTGGTGATGGCCATGCTAATCATGGTGTTCAACGTTGATGTGGCAGCCTGACATATGGGGTCCACATGGGTCCCACGCTGACTCAGCCGCTACATAGGACAAAACCGGGGTGAAAACCACGGAAGGACCATTTGTGACCGGTTTTGGTTAGTTAAGGGACGTTGGATATTTGGTTTTGCGGTTAGGGGACGATTTTGTAACTCGTTGACAAGTTGAGGGACCTTCGGTGTACTTTTTCCAACATAGTTTCCTACGGGAATAAGGTCACTTCATGACCCTTAAGAGTGATCGAAATCTAATCCGTGACCCTAAACCACAAAACCGGATATCTCGACCCCCCAAACTCTTAAAACCGATGCAATTTGACTCCCTTGGTGGTTTTGGAGGGCGGTTTTGCTGACGTGGCGCCACGTGGCACCTACGTGGCAATATTGACCAAGCCTTTGATCCACGTGGCGTTTGACGTGGCACTTACGTGGCATTAAAGTTAAAAAATTTACGTGGGACCCGTTTGTCATTCACACACAGAAAAAATGTGGGGCCCACTAACTGTGGGACCCACATGTCAGTCCTCCTTCCTCCTCCCTCTCTCCCTTCTCTCTCTTTTTCTCTCCCCTTCTTCCCCTTCGGCCGGCGGCAGGGCATGGGCTGCGGTGTGGCGCCGCCCGGCAGGAGCTGAAGCGGTCCCCGCAGTGGAGGAGTCGACGATGGCGAGGCCAGCTCTCGGCGAGATGGGGTCAGCGTCTGTTCTCCGCACTAGCCGGCGACAAGGGTGCTGATCATTGCCAGCGTCACCGTGGCCTTCTTGCTCCTGCTCGCCTTCTTCTTCATCATCTTGCCGCGCGGCGGCACACCGCCGGAGGTGGTATCGTCGTCCAAGGAGGGCGGGATCCGGGGGCGTCGCGATGGCGGCGGCGTATTCCAGGTTGAGAGCTATGGGGAGAGGTGCGAGCACGTCGCCGAGGAGGATGGCCATGATCGCCGGCAATTCCCGCGTGGCTACGTCGACTACCTGTACCTGTTCAACTGCGTGTTCGGTGTGGAGCGGCGGGTTCTTGGCTACGGCGTGATGGCGGCTTGGCTCGCCGTGCTGTTCTACCTGCTCGGTGACACGGCGGCGGTGTACTTCTGCTCCAGCCTCAAGGGCCTCTCGTGGCTGCTCCGCCTCTCCCGACGATCGCCGGCGTGACGCTCCTGTCGCTCGGGAACGGCGTGCTGGACGCGCTCTCCACCATCGCGTCGTCGCCTACGGCGGGGGAGAGGGGGAGACCACCACCGTCATCAGGAAACTTGCAATTCGCTCACAACTCACACGCTCAACCTCACTGAATCTCTGAAACTCTGAAGATTGTAAGACTGTGAACAGTAAACTGAAAAACCGAAGAACAGAGTTCTGAACAGAGTGGTTTTTGTGCTGCTTAAGTCTCACCAGTCACCGCAGCTTCTCTGTTTTCTTCTCTATTTATTCATCTCCATCAGCAGTTCGTTACATGCATAACTGGAAAGAACAAGCCAGACTTCAGCCCCAGCCACTATATGCATGCAAAACAGAAATTAAAAAGCTCAAGATTGCACATCAGCGCACACGGCATCATCGCCGACGAACCACCAAGATCCCGACGCGAGCCAGCTTCCTCTTCTGTCGTCGCCATCGTCCCGCTCCCATTCCCACTCCCTCCCCGCCACCGACTGCCTCCAGTCGGGACTATCCAAGAAGAGCCGCGCTGAGCGGGGACGAGGAGCCTTGCCCTCCTCGTCGGTGCTGAACGAGCGCGAGTGGACGGAGCGGCAGCCGGACATGTCCCCCGACGCCGATGCAGTTGATGGAGATGTGGTCCAGCGACTCGCGAGCCGTCGGAGACCGCGCCGGTAACCGCAAGGGCGAGGATGACGAGCAGCATATTGGGCCGCCGCCGCCGCCGTTCCCCTCGTCCTCCCACTATTGCGAGCCTCCGTGGCCGAGCCGCCGCCGTCCTATCCGCCGACTGCGCTGCGCCCCGATGCCGCCAGCCGCCGCTGCTCACCCCGTCCTCACGCCGCTGCTGGCAATGAAGAAAGAGAGAACGTAGGAGAGGACTCACTGACAGGTGGGCCCTACTTTATTTTTTTAATTTATTTGATGACTAGAATGCCACGTAGGCGCCACATCAGCGAAACCGTCCTCCAAAACCACCGAAGGAGTCAAATTGCACCGGTTTTAAGAGTTGAGGGGTCGAGATATCCGGTTTTGTGGTTTAGGGTTACGAATTAGATTTCGATCACTTTTGAGGGTCACAAAGTAAACTTATTCCTTTCCTACGTGCAACAGATGTGCCCAGGCCGGACTTTGAGAACGTGCGATCCGTAGCTGTTGGGTCGGAAACGACCTAACGGGATCCCCACGGACGTGTGGGCTGTTGTAGTTGGCCCTATAAAGGATTGCCCGAAGGTTTTGGCCTCTTAGATCAGGCCATGGAACACTAACGCGCCGCACATGAAAGCTGGCCTAGATCCGGCATTGTGTTCGTTTAGAAGGCCTCCCAATCCATCAGCCCATATCCGGTTCTCCTCACATTTAACTCCGAGCTGAGAATGGCAGAAAAGTTGCAGACCTCCCCTAACCTTCGTGATGTGGACAGATCATGGGCGAGTACGGTCGTACCGATGAACACTTGACCCTCCGTATGGCCGTTGATGTTATCGGTAGGGTGATACTCCCTCCGTCCCACGATATAAAAGAATTTTGAGTTTTTTCTTATAACGTTTGACAACTCATTTGACCTCACCTCACCACCGCGCACGACCAGAGAACCACCACCCTCCTCTCGACACCGCCAAAGTCAAAAAGCAAAGCGTCACGTCACGTAGCGCAGAGCGGCTGCAACTCAATGCCAGGTGGGCCAGGTCGTATACTGGCCCCACAGGTCAGTGAGCCTAGAAACCTCCTTCCTCCTGGTATCTGGAAACTCTGGTATTTAAATCGCACGCGTTCCTCAGCCACCGCCCTCCTCCTCTGCGCGGAGCCGTCGTCTTCCTCCTCTACTCCTCGGACTTGGCCCTCCTCCTCCTCCTCGCGCCGCGCCAGCGCTGACGTAGCCGTAGGTCGCCGGGCGACGCGCCCACTAAGATATCGAGCAGTTCCGGAGCCTGCTCAGGGGGCTGGGTGCGGCCGCTCCGGCGATCGCCGGAGAAGAAGGGTGGTTGGAATCTGGTGAGTAGCCGGCCCTGATCCCGGTCGTCGTGGAAATCCTTCCTTCCTCTTCCGTGGTGGGCAGCAAGAGATTTTGGTGCTCCGTGATCTGGAGAGCTGTGCGCGGGACTGGGGTTAGGTGGCCCCCCCAAGGTTCGATCCGGCCCGATTTGGCGGAGGGATTCGAACGCGGCGTATTGGGATAGGAAGCCGCGCCGGTGGATTTGTTCGAGCAGATTTGGCTGCTGGGGGTTTGTGTGATGGGAGATCAGGCGGCGGCGGATGCGGCGGCGAGATGGTGACCGGGAGCTTTAGCAGGAGCACGTCGGCGCGGCTCACAGCGAGGGGCGGCGTCGGGAGCCCGCGGGTGTCGGCGGCGGCGGCCGCGCACCGCAAGTGGTGGTGGTGGGCGCCCTCGGGGCCGTCGTTCGAGTGCGCCGCCTTGGCCTTCTTCCTTTCCTCCGTCGCGCTCGTGCTCTCCTGCGCGCTGTATCTGTATCTCTTCCGGTACCAGGGCCGCGGCCATGCGGTCGCCGAGTTCGCCGGCGACAACCTAGGGTCCTGCGACGTGTTCGACGGAAGCTGGGTGCCGGACAGGAGGTACCCTTTGTACAATAGCTCCGATTGCCCGTTTGTGGAGAGGGGATTCAATTGCCTGGCAAATGGGAGGAAGGACACCGGCTACCTGAAATGGCGGTGGAAGCCAAGGGGATGCGACTTGCCGCGGTTCAGTGCCAGGGATGTGTTGGAACGGCTGAGGGGGAAGAGGGTTGTGTTTGTGGGGGACTCCATGAGCCGGACACAGTGGGAATCTTTCATCTGCATGCTCATGGCAGGGGTGGAGAATCCCAAGACTGTTTATGAGGTTAATGGCAATCAGATCTCAAAGACTATCCGGTTTTTAGGAGTGAGATTTGCGTCATTCAACCTGAATGTAGAGTTCTTCCGGTCGGTGTTTCTTGTACAACAGAGCCCTGCACCTCGCAGTAGCCCAAAAAGGGTCCGAGCAATTCTCAAGCTTGATAAGATGGATAATATCAGCCGGAAATGGGAGAATGCTGATGTGCTTATTTTCAACTCAGGGCATTGGTGGACTCCCAGCAAATTATTTGATATGTGAGTTTTCTTATTGTACTTGTACTTAGCAACACCAATTTGTTCTTAGAATTGTTGTCATATCTACTGCAGTTAACTTAAAAATCATGAACCTAATATATGTTTGCTCCAATACATTTGTTTTTGCGAAAAATCCTTGGATAGATGTTCTGTGCATGCCAATGGTTTGGCATATAGGTAGCACAGTGTCGCTTTGAAAGATATCTGTTATTTAGTATGTGACTTCTAAGCAACCCCTAGATCAAAGGGGTGCTAGACAGTATTGTTTTTTAAGAGCTCAACACAATTTATCCTGTTCAGGAATCATGAAGTGGACTGATCAAAAGTATTGATAGTAACAAATTGACAAAAACAAGTGATGGGTTGCCTTGCAATCTTAGTGAAGTTACTTGAGGTCAAAGCAACACAAGCACCAGTGTTTTTGTTTCTCCTGTCAAAATTGCCTGATGGCTGATGTTGGTGCATTCCGTCCTTCACCAGAATAGTCGTAGTTAGGAAATATACACTGTCGATAATTGCATTGTGTTTCAATTATGCTATTAAGTTATGTTTGTGCATATTCCTCAGAAGTGTTTCTACTAATGTGGATTCCTATTATTGCAAATTGTTACAATTTACGCACAATCTACTAAATTGTCATTTCCCTGTTTCACTAATGGGTAATTATTGTTTTGTGTTTTTAACAGGGGCTGCTATTTTGAGGCTGGAGGTTTGCTTAAACTAGGTACATCCATTAATTCTGCTTTCAAAATGGCACTTGAAACATGGGCTTCATGGGTGAAGGAAAAGGTGGATTTAAAACGAACACATGTCTTTTTCCGCACGTATGAGCCATCTCATTGGAGGTGTGTTTTCTCACATACATCGGATCTTTTCCAGTGTATTGTTCTTCTTGTATTGTGTTATAAAGGCACCTAATGAAAACAAGACTGCTACTGTTGTGGTTTGAAGAAAGTGTAAATGATTTGCGAAAGACATACACTCATTTGTATTTTTTTCCCTTTTTGCATACTTACAGTGGTTCAAATCAAAAGGTATGTGAAGTAACAGAATTTCCTACAGCTGAGGCCAAAGGAGATGACAGAAGTGAATTTGGAGATATACTCGCTGGGGTTGTGGTGAACATGAGCGTTCCTGCAACTATCTTGAATGTGACTTTGATGGGGGCCTTCAGAAGTGATGCTCATATCGGTATATGGAGTCATCCTTCAACCATACTTGATTGCAGTCATTGGTGCCTTCCTGGAGTCCCAGATGCTTGGAATGAACTAGTAATTTCCCACCTTTTGACGAATGGTGAGATCCTTTACATTATCATTCTTTTAACATATTATTTAGAGTAAAGTGTACTAATGGCCCTTAAACTTATAGGGGTGTGTCATCTAGGTCTCTAAACTCTCAAAATGCATATCCAAGTCCTAGAACTTGTCATAGTGTGTCATCTAGGTCCTAAATCGCCACAACCCCTTCAGCATCCTACGTGGCGTTGATGTGGCATGCCACATGGACATGATGTGGCATCATTTTGACTGACAAATGGAACCCATTTAATTTTTTTCCTTTTCCTTTTTTCTTCTCTTTTTTCCCGTTTCAACTCCTTTCTATGTGACCCGAGCAGAAAAAAAAAAAAGAAGAATGAGAAGAAAATGAAAAAGAAAAATAAAAGAAGAAAAAAAGAAAATGACACGTCACGTCTATGTGGCATGCCACATCAGCGCCACGTAGGATCCTAGAGGGGATGTGTCGATTTGGGACTTAAATGATACACTTTGACAAGTTCTAGGACCTGGATATGCGTTTTGATAGTTTACGGACCTATATGACACAACCCTACAAGTTTAAGGATCGCCAATGCACTTTACTCTATTATTTATAACACTATTCCTGTAAAGTATTGTGTAGTAATAATCCCACAAAAATTTTCTTCTCTTAAGTTATTTTTTGTTGCAAGCTAACCTGGAACCCTCCAGTTTTTTTATATATAGTGCAAAATATGCCATGTATTACTTGGTACCTATTGTCCCCCCTTGTTATTTTTTCTTTGACATCAAAACCTGGTAAGATTGTTTGGTTCATAATTAAAAAACTGAACTTTGTACTAGCTTTGTGTAAAACCAAGGACTAAACATGATGATTGCTCAATGTTGAAATTGGGTGGGAGAGAACTTACCTGAACACAGGAATACTTCCAACTTACCTATACTCCACTTGTCAAATAATTTATGGTAATCTTATCCCGAATATACTTTGAATGTGATAGAAAAAATAGTATCTATACTCCTTTAAAAGACCTCAATGGTGGTGGTGGTGAATCTGCCACCATACCTATGCACTTATGTGGGTTCATGCTGTCAGTGTAACCACGGTTGTGCTTGAAATTCAAATCAGTGAATCCATCATCTACCACTCTACATCAAAAGGTGAGCCATATGAACCAGCATAATCCATTCACATCGAATTTCAAAGAAAATATGATTTTTTTTTTCAATTAACATTGGGAAAAGTAATGACATAATTTATTTTTAATTTCGTTGCAACGCATGGGCATTTAGCTAGTATATGCAGAATTCAATCTGTTGACGATGATTTCCACTGCATGCGCTGCTGTCTTTGAATTGATGGAGATAAATAGTGATATACTGATCTGATCTTTCCTCACGTGCAATTTTGCAGGTTGGCGAACTTTGGCTGGCTGACTGACTGCTGACATTATACTTTGTTTTTCTTTTTCTTTTTCTTTTTTGTTTTTCTGCTGCTTCTGCTTCGTCTGCTATCAAGTAGCGGACCATGATTTTTTTTTTCTTAGACAGCACTACAGCAGCATGTCTTCATCTTGGTTTTTCCTTTTCCTCAAGTACTCCTTATACACGCCTCCGGGGTTACAGATTTTGTATCATTGTCTATTTTGCGTTTTAGACAGAACATCACAATCGGCAACCTGTATGTAAACACCAATTCATTTGCAAGTTTTGGAAAGTCATTTCTCATGCATGAAATCTGTTTGGTCTATTTTTTTCTTTTGTGCTAGTCGTACATAGAATGCAATCAACAGTTTTCCATAAGATAATCTGTTTGCTCTATTTATTTTTGTGCTGCAGTGGTATTGAATTCATGCTAAATCTATTGTGAAGGATATCGCAGCATTTCCGGATTTGCATCTATGCGGCTGTGCCTAACTGGCGAGTACTGTACACTCTACAGTCTAAGTGGACACTGATCCGCCAGATGCCGACCTGTCACCTGTGTGCACTGTGATTCCCGTGATCATGTCCAGGGAACCAGTAGGCTACGTGGAAGAGGATGTGAAAAAACCACCCATCTCTATTCGACGGCCGCGACATCATCCTGTGGGGAGCGAGCTGTGGTGACAAAATCACAGAACGACAATGTCACATGGCTACATTGTGAATATGTGACAAACTGACAACAGGTTGTTAAGTTTTCCATGATTAACGTATGCTGATGTACAAAAACTGTGCATGTTTGCCCGGCATCGTGATGGACTGATGGCTTCGTGTTCGCTGGGACCGGCAGATGGCATGGCTAAACGAACTCTTTAGATTCACCCGGATGGGGATGCAACCCAAGAGGGAAGTGTCTGCCGTGCACGGTTGGGCAATTTCAAGTATCCCTAGCGTAGCTTCAAAAGATGTCTATCATGTCGGCTTCACGAGGCAAACCAGGGCAGAGCATGTAGAGGTGAGGAATGCTATCAAACTCCAAATCGTGCGATGATCATGACAGTGTTTCGTGGGGAAGGGAATGCAGTGGAATGAAATTATCTGCATTATATTACTTTCTGCCAGTAAAAACGAAGACTCTGGTTTGCGGAGAGACATTGTATCACCGGTCTTGCACTAGCGGAACTTCCGCAGGTGAGATCTGATTCCATTCCATCTTGGGGGTGCAATGCTTAGAAATGGAACACACAATCCAACAACATAAATGGTTAGCAAACCAACAGCAGAATTTCAACTGTTACCAGCAAATTTACACACATCAATGCCTTATCTGCAATGGGGAGTACTTTCCATTACTGCTGCACCCATCAAAATCCATCCTCTTCATTTCTTTCCTCCCTTGCCCATTTGCCCAACCAAGCCTCAGCTGCCCCCGCCTAATTCCGTCGCCGATATAACCAACCAGTCTAACCACCACTACACACTCCACTCCATTTCCCACTCGACTCCATCCAGACATTGTCTCTAATGTCGCCGCCGCCGCTTCGCCTCCTCCTCTTCCTCCTCCTGCTCCACCTCCCCTCCTCCCTCTCCTCGCGCCACCACCACCACGCCCCGTCGCCGTCCAAGCCGGCGCCGGCCTCCTACGCGGCGCCGCTCGCCGTCCTCCTCGCTTGCAACGCCACGCGGTTCCAGTCCGCCTGCGTCTCCACGCTCTCCAACGCCTCCGCCGACGCGTCCACCCCGGACCTCCTCGCCGCCACGCTCTCCGCGCTCAGGGCCCGCATCCCGCCGGCCGTCTCCACGGCGCGGTCCGTCCTCGCCGCCTCCTCCAACGTCAACCTCACCAACGCCGCCACCAACTGCCTCACGTTCCTCTCCCTCTCCACCCACCGCCTCTCGCCGCCGCCCTCGACGTCGTCGCCGTCTCTCCTCTCCGCCTCCACCGCGCTCCTCCACCTCTACGACTGCTGGTCCGCCTACAAGTACGTCAACTTCTCCCGCACCATCTCCGACGCCATGGCCTACCTCGACGACACCATCGCCGTCAACAGCAACTACATCTCCATGCTCGCCGCGCTGCAGCGCTACGGCGACGACACCTCCCGGTGGGCCCCGCCGCAGACCGAGCGCGACGGCTACTGGCCGCCCGCGGCGGCGGGGTCCGCCGCCGACGAGGACGCGCTCGGCGTGCCCAAGGGGCTCCCCCCCAACGTGACGGTGTGCGGCGCGGGGTGCCACTACAAGACGGTGGGGGAGGCGGTGGCGGCGGCGCCGGACTACGGCGACGAGATGTTCGTGGTGCACGTGAAGGAGGGGGTGTACAAGGAGACGGTGAACGTGCCGTGGGAGAAGACGAACGTGGTGGTCGTCGGGGACGGCATGGGGAAGACGGTCATCACCGGCGACCTCAACGCCGACACGCCGGGCGTCTCCACGTTCAACACGGCCACCGTAGGTGCGTATACCCGTAATTTTTTCCCCTTCTTTCAACGCTATCTTGTCTTTGTACGTATACGGTAGCTGGCACAGCGTACGTTTTTTCTCTACGGTGGTACACGTAGTACGTGCATGAATCAATGCGGTGTCATTAGCTGCTGCTCGTGACCAGCCAATTTAGCTCTTTGTCTGCACCTAAAATGCCTTTCCGTGAATTTGTGACGTCGGCCATTAATTGTTGGCTTTTGTGAACATTGCGTTCGGCATGCGTGAGGATCCTCTGACATACTACCATTACAGTTATTGAGAGCATCCACGAGGTGAGACACTCCTAGATATGAGACACTCATAGAGTATCTTCACTAACTAAAGACACTCATAAGAGAACTTAGCTTGCAATAGAGGACACCCCTGGATGTGCTCCTCAAAATATGAAGAAACTTAATAGAGACACTCCAACCTACAATGGGTATCCCAGCCCACAAAGTCCCATGTTTATCTTTACTACCCTACCCCTAATCTCTCTCCCGCCCCCTCTTTTTTTCGCCGCCCTCTCTTTTTTCACTGCCCTCTCTCTCTCGCCAGTGTCACCACCGCCCCCTCCTCTTTTTTCGCCTCCGCCACCGCTCCCCTCTCCCTTCGCTGGCGGCCGCGAGGACAATGAGGAGGGTCGCCTCTCCTGTCGCCGGCATCCACCGCCGCCCCTCTCTCTCCCTCTCTCCCGTCGCCGCTCGTCGTCGTCCTCCCCGGCATCCTCCGCCTCGCGCCGTCGCCGGTCAGGGGCGCTAGATCCGGCGCCGTAGTGGGCGGATCTGGGCCCCCCGCGGCCAGATTTGGGAGGCGCCGGCGGTGGCAGGCACGGCACCGATGGTGGCGAGTGGCGCGTGGATCCCTCGTCGCCGCCGGAGGTCGCGTGTTGTGCCGTCGGATCCATTTCTCTCTCTCTCTCTCTCTCTCTCTCGTCACGGGGTCGGTCGGAGGCCGTGTGCCGCGCCGCCACCCCTCTTCCTCCGCCCGTCACCTTCGCGGGGTCGTCGCCGGTCGTCACCTACTCCCAACGACGAGGGCGAGGGGTGGAACGGTAAAATGTGGGGTGGTAGCGGTGTCCATGGGACACTCACCTAGCCACGCCCTCTGCAATGCGTCTCCCGGCTCGGTGTCTCAGCTAAAAGCTGCTGAGGAATGCGACCCCCAGCGAGGAGCCGCGCGCCTGGCAGAGGAGACAGGTCCGACTGAAAAGCTAACGGAGGGCAGACGGCCGTTCCTAGGGAGACAACCCAGGGACACCCATTGTGGATGGCCTGATATATGGATCTCACCCTTCTATCGTTCTACGTGTCAATGTCTGTAACAAGAATGTCATTATAATAGATGATGTGAACCCTACTTGACTACGTCTATATTAGGAAGTTATTTAACCATGAGAATGTGAAAATTGTACCCCCAATATCTCTTTTCCACTGTCCATGATAATTAGTCAGACACTACCCTACCCTAGTCTTACATGGAGATCAACGCAATCCCTGATGCATTTTTTATCGCTATTTATCTAACTATGTATATTTGTAAAAAAAATACCATATATTAAAATATAAGTTTCTTACAGTGTTTTTCATGAAAATCTATCAATATGGTTTTGTGTGAAATCTAAATATTTTTTAATTAATTAAGCATGTAAGGTTTGACTTCACGCTTTTAGGACATCTGTTTAGCAGGGGAACGCCATTTGTGTGATGGTGAGTCGTGTATATATGACTCTACCTACGTTAGTTCAAATTTTGATGTACAAATATATTTGCGTGCATGTCTGGTTATGTTCAGGGTTTACATTACCGTCGGTAACCGCGCGGTTACCGCAGGGTACGGTAATAGAAAAACCGCGGTAACCTCCTTAAATTCAAATAAATTTAAAAAATAATTTAAATGTTTGATAAATTTTGCACGGTTTCGTACGGGTTTTTTCACGGTTACTGCGCGGTAACCGTGCTTACCGCCGGGGCGCGGTAATCCCGGCCCCAGCGGTTTGGAAACCCTGGTTATGCTGTATTTAGTTGGTGTTGATATTTTTTTATAAAAAAAAAAAAAACTTGTGGTAGTACCGCATGCAGTTAATGGCTGCTAATTGCCATTGAAGTGCTAGAGTAATTCATTGGACAATTGGACAGATATGAAATTTCTATACACTACAAAGATGATTCCAAATCTTTAGGTACATGGCCCACCAATTTACTGGTAGCCCTAAATTTTAGGTAAGTTTTGCCCTACCAATATTTTAATAGAGAATTCTATTGATGTAGCAAGTATTACATTTAACCCCAAACACCACACAGGTAGTACTATTTAGACTACAAAATTTAGAAGGGCAAGATTTGGCACTGAACTAAAACAATCTTTTTCTTCAGAATTAGGCTCTGTCTCCAGACCTTTGGAGGAGAAAGAGAGTACAAACCATCTGGGATAGTGGGATGTGATAAATACTTGTTGTGTTTTCTCCCTTGCAAATGATTAATCAATCGGCTTATCGCGCAATGAAACATTCGTTCTTTTTTATTCGTTCTTAGGCCATCCAATTAGTGTGGCCGGAAGCGACAATGCGTCCCAGCATCACGAGCCTCTCTACTCATAGGCAAAGGAAAAGATTGCACCTTTTCGTGCCTTTCCCTTTTGTTGGTCCCTGCCAAACAGATAGCCAAACTAGGCGTGGACTGCCGACTAGACCTGGCATGGTTCGTTCAGCTAGTCACAACTCTCAGTTTTAACTTTACCCTGAGATGTACTATCTGTCACGAGACGTGATCGTACTCGTGCTCACAGTAATCCTAATCCGGCTGTAATGTGTTTGGTGATCTTGATCTCTTATCTGTTTCCAGGCGTGCTCGCGGACGGCTTCATGGCGCGCGACCTGACGATCTCCAACACGGCCGGGCCCGACGCGCACCAGGCGGTGGCGTTCCGGTCGACGGGCGACCGCACGGTGCTGGACACGGTGGAGCTCCTGGGCCACCAGGACACGCTGTACGCGCACGCCATGCGGCAGTTCTACACCCGGTGCCGCGTCTCTGGCACCGTCGACTTCGTCTTCGGCAACTCGGCCACCGTCCTCCGCGACACCGCCCTCATCGTCCTCCCGAGGCAGCTCCGCCCGGAGAAGGGCGAGAACGACGCCGTCACCGCGCAGGGGCGCACCGACCCGGCGCAGCCCACGGGGATCGTGCTCCGCGGCTGCATCGTCAACGGCAGCGACGCCTACATGGCGCTGTACAGGGAGAAGCCCGACGTGCACCACGTCTACCTGGGCCGGCCCTGGAAGGAGTACTCGCGCACGGTGTACGTCGGCTGCACGCTCTCCGAGATCGTGCAGCCGCGCGGGTGGATGGCGTGGAACGGCGACTTCGCGCTCAAGACGCTCTACTACGGCGAGTACGAGAGCGCCGGCCCCGGCGGCGACGGCGCCAGCGGGAGCAGGATCGGGTGGAGCAGCCAGGTGCCCAGGGACCACGTCGACGTGTACAGCGTCGCCAGCTTCATACAGGGTGACAAGTGGATACCCAGAATACATTAGTTAGAGCAGCATAAAAAGAAGTAAATGGTGGTCCATTGTGTGATCCCCTCGAATGAGATGGTGCCAAACTGCCAACGGCGTATAGCCATTTAACTGTGCAAACGCATTGTGCCGTGCATAATGTTTAATGAAAGGGTGGCCAAAGCCTTTTCCTTGATCAATGAGGATGTATGATCTAGTGCTAGCCGACCGTGAACGTGAAGGCTAAATCTATGAAAAGTAACAGCTGAAATTTCCAATTTTGAGTCGGCCGAGTGCGGATGCAGACAAGCAGATAGGTTCGGCGTGCCGCGTGCGCTATCCGCAATTAGCATGACTGAGGCGTCGCCAGAACATTATCATCTCGCCTCACTCGTAGTGGTGGTCCATCAGGCCATCACTCGCAGCAACCTTTTTTCCGCCGTAGCGTCCACCGACCACCGCCCTCTTCGCCGCCCCATATGCAGATGTGCGCAACCGGCCCTACGACCCAACGAGCAGAAGTACTGAACCAAGACCAACCAACTTCGGAGTTGTGCTCTGCGCCTCCGCCTACCCACTTCGGAAGTGCACTGGACAACGAATGCGCCGTGACGCACCAGTCAATGTCAAGTAAACAGAAGCGCCAAGATGTTTGTGGATCGTCGATGCTAATCCACTTCGAACCTGGCAAACGACCATCTATTCGACTGTAGGATTGTAGTAAGGAACATGGACAAAGGGTGTTGACTGCCTTTTGAATGAGATTATCAAATGCGACACAGAATTTACGGGCCCAGCCCAACTTGTTCAGAGAGGCCTTCTTTGGACCCTTGAGTTCGACCTTCAAGCCCAACTTAACCAACTTATCATTTTAGATAGAAGCAGATTAGAATTTTGAAAAGGTCCCCAATATAGGTCCGATCTTATTTAGCAACCACTAAACCCGTGCAAAACAACTCCTTGACAATGTTGATGGTCGTTTTTACTAATGTGACATTCATGTGATAGCCCAATCATCAAAGAAATTTAAAACATATATATATATATATATATATATATATATATATATATATATATATATATATATATATATATATATATATATATATATATATATATATATATCACATGTAAATGATTAAAAAATAATAAGTCAATCAACTCGTAGGGAGCTGCTGGAACCACCACCGCCTTCCACGCCCTTCCTGCTTCTGACGACCATGGCACCCCAATCCTAGGAGAGAGGACGAAAGGAAGAGGGGAATAGTCACCGGTGCCCTCCTGGCTCCGGTTCATCGCCACCGCCACCCCTCTCGGGCTCTCTGTCTCTACTGTTTGTTGGAAGTGTGATGGGAGGAAGAGTGGAGAGAAGGAAGAGGAAAGAGAGAGAGGGAGATGTGATGAAGAATATGAGACATGGACTTACACGTGGGTCTCACTATTTAAAAAAAACTAGTATGGTGGCTGCGCAGCTTGAACGACTAGTATCATTATATTTTCTCTCATATAATAATAGTATATATGTTTTCTCAATATATTATTCAAATATATTAAAATGACAACATAATTTTAAATTTTGCAATAACTCTACGAAACTACTAATGGGTAATATTCATATTGTATTTTATATACGTGTTAGTTATTAATTATTTTTAATATCAAATTTTAATTATTTGTATATATATATATATATATATATATATATATATATATATATTTGTATATGGGCTCTAGACTCGTCTTTTAATATTTATTTTTTTAATTCCGAATTTTCTGTAAATTGTATTTCTATATAGACTCTATGCTCTTATTCTAATATTATTTTTTTATTTCTGAATTATTATTATTTTAAATTGTATTTCTATGTGGACTCTAAACTCATCTTTCAGTATTCTTTAATTTTTAATTTCGAATTTCAGTTACTTCTAAATTGCATTTCTATATTGACTTTAAACTCTTCTTCCCATGTTTTTCTTAATCTCAAATTTTAGTTATTTGTAAATTGTATTTTTATACAGACTCTAAACTCTACTTTTAATTTTATTATGTTTGTTCTGAATTTTAGTTAGTTTTAAATTCACTCTATACTCTTCTTCTAATATTCCTTATTTTTTTAATTCCGAATTTCTATTTTTTTCTTAATTGTATTTCTATATAGACTCTGTACTCTACTTCTAATATTCCTTATTTTTTAATTCCGAATTTCTATTTTTTTTCTTAATTGTATTTCTATATAGACTCTATACTTTACTTCTAATATTCCTTATTTTTAATTCCGAATTTCAGCTATTTCTAAATTGTATTTCTATATGAACTCTGTTTTTTCTTTTTCTCCGATTAATGTGAAAATTTCTAGACCATGAGAGCAAACGTGGAGACTCATTTTTTTATTCCTTTAATAATATATATAATAGATAGATGTGCCAAGTAGGACAAAGACTAGGTTAGTGTGCCGGCACATAAGACAAAAACCATTGTCCAAATCACATGTGGAGGTAAATTTGAACCTGTATTAATAGTTGAGGGAGTTGTTCTTAACTGGTTTTATGGTTGTACGAATAATATCCGATCTATATTTTTTAGGAACTCTGATTGAACTTTTTCCTTTGAGTTCGGTTCATCCTTTGTACACGTTCTCCTTGTGGGCTTCTTTCCTTCTGTACCGGATGACCACATGCCCACTACTGAGCCCTCACGAGGCCCACCATATCCACTACTCGAACACGAACACGAGAACCTTTACGAGGCCCACCATATCCACTACGCAAAACACGAGCAAGAAACCAACCGAATAGTCCAATACGTCCGGCCCGTGGCATCCGTGCCAACCCATCGACCATCCGGCTACCGAGCAGCACGCCAACCCCACCGGGTGCACCGGCCGGGAGCTGCCCCGATCCGCTATTTCTGAGCGAAAACTTCTCCGATTCGAAGCCCCCGCAGCCGAACTCGGCGAAGTCCCCACGCCAATCTGACTAGCCGCCCCCGATCCGCTGCCGCTGCCACCGGCATGGCAGATGGCATCCCCGCACACGCCGTCACGTACGCGGTACGTCCCAGCGTGAGGACCGGCCGGCCCTCCTCCGCGTCGACGGCGACGGCTTGCACAAGACTGTAGTAGGGTAGTCCGTTCGCCCTCCCGTTTTCTTTAGCCGGTCAAAGCGCGAAAGCTGGCGTCTGGCCTGGCACCAGGTACGACGAGAGGACGCGTGTCGCGGGAAGGGTCCCTCCCTGCCTAGGGCAGTGGACACTGGAGTGGAGTCGGTCCATGCCCTACCATGCGCGACGACCGCTCGCTTTGCCTGACAACGCTGGTGGGTGCTGCCTGTGGCGCAGGGCCGCGGAAGATGACATACTACACTCGATGGCCGCGCCACACTCTCGTGCTCGCCCGGACAAGGGACACCCGGACTCCAACACCACCACGTGTATACTCCTACCCCGTACGCCTCTCTCTCTCTCTCTCTCTCTCTGGACGGCTGGGTTGGTAGGATTTCCACGAGATTCGCGTGAAATGTCTCGCAGCCCACTGGGAATTTGTTTATGTTCGTGCTAAGTCGTAACAAGTCCAGCAACCTCATAAACAACAGCTTGATGAAACCTTAGTAGCTGACCCGTTTCGTTTACTACGACTCCTGTAGATTTAGCTAGGGATGCTCACGCAATTCACATTTTCCTCATGTTTCAGCTTCTGGCTCACTGCATTTGCAAGTTACTTCTCTCACAAAATTTGCTCATGTACTCCGTTAGAGCAAGTTCAATAGTATAGCTAACTACTAGCTCCAATTCATTTATAGCCAATCTAATAGCCCATTTATACAATAGTTACATACTACACTATTAATACCTAGCCCCACCTGTCATAGACGCACTGTGTCTTGGAGTCCGTGCTACAGCTGGCTATAAATCTGTAGCCCACTGCTCTTCTCTCTTCTGATTTATCTCTTTAAAATATGTTTGTAGCTGGCTTGTGGCCTGCTATTGTACCTGCTCTTAGCTGTGTACTGCCCCCAATGCCAAGCTCGTGGATGAACAGTACCAGTATGTAGTAAAGTACCAGTAGATGCATAAATGCATTATACCACTACTAGTTCTTGAGAAGTAAACTAGTCAATCACTTGTGATGCAATCCTCCAACTACTCCCATCTTGAAGGACAAGGGAAGTACTACTAGAAAGAGAGATTAGGAGTATCTTTGGCGAACGACGCTGCTAGAAATTGTACAGCCTAACACTTCTGCTTTAGTCGGTGCGTTGCCGTTGGAAAAGGGCAGCAGCATGAGCTACCCCCGAAAGGCTGCATCTCGAAGGAACGGAAGCATGGCTAAATAATTGATACTGGGAAATGATGATGTTGTTCTTCTTTGGCAGCATGGCATTGCCACCAGATCTCTTCAGAAATCTGGTTGTGCCCATGTTCCACACCTGCAGTGAGCAGCAGTGCGTTTCAATGCTGCATTGTTAGGTTGGCACTGCCTCTCTGCCTGTGCAGCTGTGCATCAGTGCCCCACGAATGGGGCTCATCACTTGAGTTTTGAATGCATGCTTGATTGCAAGTCCCGCAATTAATTGCTATGAGAAAAACAAAGATTCCCATCTCTTAAGCCTTAACTAAGTATGCCAAATATAAGCAAAGCATACATACAACCTCGTGTGCTTCAGGGACTTCCAGTGCAAAATGGCCCCAGCTGCTCCAACGTCCAACCATCTGTGGATGTCAGCCGTGACCGTATTAATCCAACTCAATTTTAAAGCAATACTGTATTTCATGTCAAAATGAGGCAGTGTTTGCTGGTCAGCAATCTCATGTTGCGTCACTCCAGATTTTATCACCGAAACAGTTCAACCACCATACATCGAACTAGGCTATTGCAGCCGAGCAACAACCAACCCCAGACTGACCAAACAATTCATGAACAGAAAATTTACCTATACTGATGAATTATTGGCCAAAAAACCAAAAAAATTGTGAGCTATCAAAGCAGCCAGAGTGGAGCCGAAGCCATGATAGCAAACACAAGGTATAGTTTTGTCGAGAAACCTAAGCATAGCTACCTTTACAAGCTGTTGCTATGTATGTATGGAGCTTAGAAGTTTGTATCTGGTATAGGGCTATCTACACATCTCATGAACTTGTGAGGCTCGCGGTAGGTGTGGCCGGCACAGGGTTTTCCTTCGTTGAGTTCTTGGATTCACCCCAGTGCCATAACATGCTCTCCCAGAAGCAGAACTTCTCAAAGCAAGTTTTCAGCCTAGGATCAGTTATGTTCCTCCGCCAATGTCCATCGGTCAAGTTTGCTTTCTCAGCCTGCCTCCGATCCCACTCCAACCCAGCCTTTTGCCTTGATCTCAAAAGACAATAGTGCTGAAGTTTCTTTGGCATCTTGTCATGTACCTTCCACCAACGGGCATGTGCAACATCACTGGCAAACTCCCGCAGTATCGGGTTATTCCAGTTACAGTCATAATCCCGGAAGCACAGCCATGGTTTGAGACCCAAATAGTGAAGGACATAGAGGATTGGTGGGTCAGCACCAAACAACCGAGTCTTCTTCACTTTCACTTCCTCTTCATCCCCCTCCCAGAAATGTTTTAAGAAGTTCATGTGCTTCGGAATTCGATGCCACCATGTGAATATCTCATTCAGGTATCCTTGGTCACCACCATTGTAGGATGTTATCTCATTGATGTGGTCCATCAACAACTGGAATGTGCAGTTTGAAGGCTCAATAACCATTACTCCAGAGTTGAACAGTGTCGCATTGTTGCCGGTTGCAGTGATTTCTGGCATTGCGAACAGAAAATCGACATTTCTCAGAATGAGGAGATCAGCATCAATAAATATAATCTTGTCGTAATCTGTGAGCTGCCATAGACGGAATTTGCTGTAGTTCCACTCATTATATGCATCACGCTCAGCTTTCGGATTCCGGATCCTTTGGATTATTCTAACCTTCCACCCAGCAGCTTCCAAGCCCTTCCGGTGGTGGTTACTTATGGTCTCGTCAACAAGAATAACAAAATCCCTAGTTGATCCGGCTTGGCGAATGCTTTGGGCAGCTGTGATTGCACCACAGACATATTCACTTGCTGAATGCAGAATCGTAGCATATGCTTCCCTCCGTCTGTCTACCGAGTAAAGTCGTGCTGTAAAGGAGATGAAAGATGTTATCTAGTGGAAATTTCAACGCCACGCAGGAAAATAAAACTAGAAGGTGCAAAAGTATGTTCTAACATTTCCGGACAAAATCACCATAACATTACTGATACATCTGTGATAAAGCAACCACTCTTGCTCATTCCCGAAAAAGAAATGCAATGGTAGATTCTAAAAGCTTACTTACAGCAACATCGATATTTTAACTACTTCATATTTGGCTCTCTTGTTATATATCATAGGGATTAAGTGGCATGAAATGGGAAGCCATTTAAAAATGAAGGCAGTAAGACATACCTTTTGCTTTGAGTGGAACAGCAAGTTCACAGGATCCAACTGGAAGTCTGAGCTTCTCCCTTAGTGCCTTCAAGTCAGGCTTGTACATCCAAGCATTGCCTTCATGTTTCACAAGGTTCTTGCAAGAGAAGAGATTTGGAATAGGGAAGCAATCCGTCACAAACAGCACATGGATACCACGATTGCCTCTTGAAGCAGTCACTGCCACTTTTGCAGCAGATAGTTGCAAATGCAGACGTGCAACGTCTCTTGACCATCCACCAGCTCGGGTACAGGGAAGTTTCACAGCAACAACATCAAAGTGTGTCCCTCTTGGAAAAATAGGATCTGGAAGCGATGGACACGATGGTATCTCTGTTTCTTCCTCCTCATCAATCCATTCAGGATAAAGAGTCTGCCAGGTGATGCTTTCCTTGGCATGCTCTAGCCTAATGATCGAAAAATCACTATCCGGGAGCAATTGTGTCCATGAGCCAATTTCAGTGCTGTTAAAATTTAATAGTCCAACTTTGAGCTTCCGTTCACCATCATTCAGATTTTCGACGGTTTTATATACATCCTCCCACTGAACACCAAGCGAAGATACATATCGTGGATCAGGAATGGTCTTGTCCCATATCCATCCACTGACAAACCTGTAAAGCATATCAAAGGTATGGTCAAAAAGGGTAATGCACAATTTCTTATTATATATAACTCCAACATAACCACTGTGATGCGAGCAGGAATTGGTGTTCTAGTTTCCACTGGATATTCTACTGCTGACAGAATATTGTAATAAGTTTCCTTTTGATAGGTCTACTCACCGAGAACTAGACTGCATTTGATGGTCGTACACAGATGGAGTGTACAATAGTGTCAGAAATGCAGCAGACATGATCGCGAAGAGCAGAAGTTGTAAGGACCGGAACTTGCAACCAGAGCTTTTCTCTAGGACAAAGACATCAAATTTTTCGACCTCTTTGAAACTTTTGCTTTTCTGGGTCCTTCTCTTAGCTGTGTCATCCCTGAAAGAAGGTATAGAAGAAACAGTCAGACAGCGACTTCTTACAGTAATTATTTGGGCATCAAATAATAATTGGTAAAGAACAATTCAGAAAGCAACCCCTGAATGTAGGATAGTCAGCAAGATGAAACAAAACTTTGGAATTTGCACCAGGTATGAAGACACAAGGGGGAATTCTGTCTGAAGAAGAAATTGTATATGAAAGAACTACTGAATAAATAAGTATGATATATTTTCCCCAAAAAACAGCTTACATTGTTGTACTGTTATATCGAAAGCACATGGAAGTAATAAAAATTGCTAGCCAAGGTCCATATCAATTGTAAGGCCCCATTGTTCCCATTAGTTAATCCCAAAAAGATAGCTTAGAAAACATTTTTCTTGGTGATCATGTTTTGTTTTCCTAGAAGTTTGCACTAGTCTTGTGTGTATTTGATCTGGCTGGCCTATATGGACAAACAGCCCTAGTAACACTAAATCTATAAAAAAATATAGCACATCTTTTCAAAGGAGTACTTAATCTCTCATACGGTAGTATGGAAAAGCGATCATAGTAAAGTTGATTAGCTATCAAAGAAAAAAGGCTAAAGAGAACAAAATAGCAAGGTTCTCCGCCCTGAGAATTAAAGAAAAAGATTAGCAAAAAGAAGTGGTGCCAATTCATTTTCCTCCATTCTTCCTTTATTAGTCACACCACATCTTTTAGGAAAGAAAAGCATCACTAATCACAAAGATACTCCAGTACCTAACCCCATGTTATTGGTCTCAAAATTAAAAGTGCGCTTAGCGATTTAAATAACGTTAAACATGAAACGAAAAGCTGCACTCATGGGTAATCCCAGCTGTGAACACCAAAGCTTTGTCAAGAAGTTTGATTCAAAACAATGGAGCCGGCCCCTGACTACTGAACCCACTAGACTAGCGTGCATCGAAGCATCCAACTAGCCAAAACCCAGCATTCTATACACACGCTAAGCTCGCCCATTTGGCGCTGATGGGCCACACAGGCACAAAGCAACTGTAGCTTACGCTTCAACGTGCCTAAAGACTGGTGACCACTGAGGACTGCACATGGAACTAATGTGTGTAGCAATTTTAATGGCACCGGCGATGCAAGGTGCAGTCATTGGGGTCAAATTGGCAGTGAAAACACATGACCACCGACGCCTGGCTCCACATCACAGCACATCCAATTTAACCAAATTGCAGCCGCTAAAAAGGGGATCAGATGGCCACAAAAGTAAAACCAACTTTCCGTCTGGAGACAAAGGAAAATCCGCAAAAACAGACATCCATTTTCTCCACACATCAGCATCAAACCAACTCGCATCAGGAGCAGCAGCACACTAGAAAAGAGAGAGTAAAACATGCAGAGATAGCACGTTTCTGCTGTTCTCTGATTCTCTCTTAGCTGTAATCAGCAGCAGCATCAACAAGGGGGAGGATGGAAAAAATGGAAGGATGGATGCCATAAAAGCTGCACAACTACCACCCACCACACCACCTACAATATGAGGGAAGTTAAGGAGGAGAGCATGATGAACGGAGACCAAAAGGAGAACAACGGCATCTTGTACAGCGTACTAAAAACCAGTACACCATCACCACTACCACCTCCTGCAAGAATACCACGACGATATGGCCGGCGCCGGGCGCCACGCATCGACCAAGAAGTAGAAGTAATTAGTTTTTGAGTCAATCGAACTCGACATGCAACACATGATAGCACATGGCAAAGCAACGCACCACAGTAGCCGGGTTAGCAAGCGAGCACATACATCAAAGCATGTAAACCAGCTAGAGAGAGAGAGAGAGAGAGAGAGAGTGAGAAGAACAGTGGAAGAGAGGCACGCAAAGGTGGAGCCTTTCTTCAGATCGGGACAGCGTGGTGGTAGGGAGATCTTACGCTGCTCCGGCCGGCCGGTACCGCGTGTTCGTCGTCTCCAAAGAACCCATGGGGACTCTCTTTCGTTCTCTGCGAGCCCACCTGAATCTTCCCCCGAGCCGTCAGCTGTGGCTCTCCGGTCTCAGGCGGTGGCCGACCACTCTGTCGCCGCCGCGGTGGAGCAGCTTCTCATCTGAAATCGGAGCAAGAAACAAGGGAGGATTCGTGTGAGCATGGAGTTCACCGAGGCAAAAGAAAACAATCCAATGCGGCCACAGAGGACGAAGGAAGAGAGAGAGAGAGTAGCAGGCAAAGAACTGAAATTTTCCCGAGAAGAACAGCATCATAGTGAGAGCAAAGCCCAGGAGAACAACTACACACACACACCAAAAAAAAAAGAGTAAATAATTGATAAAAATGCGAAGTAGAAGGGAGCTGCAAAATCCAACATCGCCACTGGCTAGGAGCAAGGCAACAGAAAAATAAATCTGCTAGCTGCTGCCGCGCAAAAAAAGAGAGAACCCGGACACCGAATCGAGCAAATGGTGGCGCCACATCGCCATCGGAAAAATAAAAAACCCAGAAGCACCAAGCCCGGATCGAGCAACTCCCACCGGCAACGCATCAAACGCAAACCAGATCAAGAAGAGCCCAGGAGCAGCAACACAAGAACAGGAGGCACGCAGATGCCACACGGTGAGGAAGAAGGGGAGGAGGATGCTGGATGCAGCAGCACACGCACCCGCAGAGAAGGCGGACTTGGGAGCACCGACGGGCGCGCCCCGGCGTCGGCGTCGTCGGAAATGGCCGCAGTTGGTGGCGGCCGAGTGGGTTAGCTGGGTGCCACCGGCTCTCTCACTCCTCTCTCTCTCTCTCTCTCTCTCTCGCTGTGCAGAGCTCGCGGCCAAGGGGGTGTGAGGCAGCAGGAGCGCGTTATATACAGGAAACAAACGGGGGAGAGACGGGGGAGACCGGAGTGGAAGCGAAGTTCTTCACCGATTTTTGCCCATTTTTGCCGCCCCGCGGGGCCAATCTCGTGTACGTCAAGGGCCCAGATTTGGGGATGGGCTCACGGTGATTAGCGTAGTCGGTGAGAATTGTTAGGCATATATCAATGATGGCAAAGAAGATAATGGACTGGAATAGAAGAAGTTAATGGAGAATTATGCATGCCAAAATTGGCGTATATTCGTCCTAGTTTGTAACCAAATCAAACTGGGCTTTATTAAAATAAAGGGACAATTGTGTTTTTACCCTAATTTTAAGACTAACTACCAATTTGACTCTGTTTTTTCGACTTTGCTCATTTAACCTTTTTTTTTAAACGAAGATGAGGTTTAGCCCTATTCCGTGAAGGCAACGTGACGGTGTTAACTCAAGACAAAAATTCCAATTATACCCTTGTCAATTTAACCCAGTTTCTCGTGCAAATTTGTGTCAACCGAAAAAGAAAAACATGTCACATGGTGCGCTGCCACCGTCGGTGCTTCCTCCTCTCCGCACCACCACCACTGGCGGTCCCTTCCCCTGTGCACTACCGCTCGTCGCCCGTCGCTGCCGTCCTCCCTATTCTAGTCAAGGAGGAGCAGCGCCACCGCTCGTCCTTTCAGATCGAGGAGGAGCAGCGCCACCGCTCGTCCTTTCAGATCGAGGAGGAGCAACGCCGCAGTCGTCGTCCTCTAGGCCCTTGCCCGACGCCACTCCTCGTCGCGCCGCCACGGCCCTCCACCCGCAACCGCCGCCACGGCAAATCCCTTCATGCCTCGGCGCAGCCGTCCTCCCTCCCTCCCTTCATGGCCCGCCGCCGCCGCCCCTCGTTGAGCCGCAGCAGCGGCCCCTCCTCCTCGACGCGCCGCCGTGGCCCACCCATCGCCGCTACCTCCACCCGCAGCTGGTGTCGCCGTCCTCCCTCCGTGAGCTGGCGCCAGCGCGGATTCCCTCCCTCGGAGGCCCGCCGCCGCCCTCCATGAGCCGCTGCTCCTCGTCGAGCCGCCGCAGCGGCCCCTCCTCCTCGACGCACCGCCGCGGCCCACCCACAGATGCTACCTCCACCCGCAGCCGGCGTCGCCGTCCTCCCTCCGCGAGCCGGCGCCGGCGCGGATTCCCTCCCTCAGAGGCCCGCCGCCGCTACCCCTCCGTGCGTCGCCGCCCAAGCACACAAGATAGGGTTAGATGTGCATAGGCTTGGAGGGTATTTTGGTCATTATGGAAAATAAATTTATTTCTTTTATTTTTTTAATGAAATCTTAACGGTGCTAAAGAAACAGGGTCAAAGGGAGTGTTCGTTTTTAAAAAGTAGGATCAAATAAGCAAACTAAAAAAAGTAGGGTCATATTGATAATTAGGCTTCGAAAGAGGGTCAAATAAGCAACTGTCCCTAAAATAAACCGGTGCAAATTTAATGGCTTCTAATATGATAGTATAACAGACTATACAGTAGAATAAATCTCCTACTTTTGCCAGAATGTTTGTAGCACTTCGAAGTACGAACTGAGCTTAGCTCGGCTAGTTATGTCCGTGGTAGTAAAACATGGCCACACTCGAGTTTAAATTATAAACTTAATATGGGACTTGTATTTACATTAATTATTTTTCACTATTAGCAATATACCCGTCAATAGTGAAATGGTTCTGATATGCTTAGTCAACCTTCAAATATATTAGCCCAGTCTATGGATGTACTCGTAGAGGTAAGATGTACTTCCTCCGTCCCAAAATATAATAACTTTAGCCATCAGGATTTATTCCAAATATAACAACTTCTCCACCAACATTCTCTTCCTCACCAATCATAACCCTCCATCATTCACTTTTCCCACCTACCTCTCCACTAATCATCCAATCACAACCCTCCACCATTCACTTCTAGCAACGTGTTTAACTCTAAAATTTTTTATATTCTGGGACGGAGGAATTGCATTGCAAAAAACATTCGTAGCACAAAAATCGTTGATAAATCTTTAAAAAAATCATTGGCTCACAATCTAAGGTGTGCTTGGAAATTCCCGTTAGAGTACTTTCTTTACAGTTTATTTCACTAAAACATTCGTAGATTATTTGTTATATGCTTCTAAAAATGTGTTTCCTAGAACCTTAATTTTGATAACTTTTTCTAAGTTATTTCTGAAAGTTTATTTTAGAAATTATGTAGATAATTCATCACATTAATTCAACGAATAATCTTCAAAAGTTGCATGCAAGTTTTCAATGAGTTGAGAAGAATAGCGAACCATGTCTCTATCAATATCAAACTGCATGTCTACCTTAGGCCTTGTTTGTGATTTGTGAAACTTCTAACTGTTGTATTATCTTTCAAAATCTATTGCTTCCAAACAATTTCCTCGGGCAAATTCTTAGAACTCATAGTGGATTTTTTTATTTTTAAAAAGTTTTATTAATTTCCAAAAAATATTTGGCGTGGCAGCGAGGCGTGGCAAGACAACGCTGCCACGCCAGCTACGCGTGGCGTGACAAAGTGATTTGGCCACGCCATGACAGAAGGTTCAGATTTGGAAATAATTTTCAGAAATGTCTATTAATAAAATTTTTTAAAAAATAAAATACTAAAAAATAATTAAAAAAAATCCTCATATTGATAGAATTAAAATAAATAAATCAGAAACTGGAAATTGGGTTCTTAATAACTTTTCTTAAACACTCACGGCAGGGTTTACGATTCCGACATGCACTTCCATTTTGGGCACTGGCGGAATTCAGAATTTCGTGAAATCCGGTGGAAAACCGGTAAATTCTGAATAAATTTCACAAACCAAAATTTGAATACAGATTCTCTGAGTTTGCCGACAAGTTCTTGAAAACCGGTCGATTTAGGCGAAATTCCGATCGAAATCATCGAAATTTTGATCGGTAATCCGGCCTATCTAAGTGTTTTCCTTTTTTTAATTTTTTATTCTTTTCTTCTCTGATGTAAGTTTAAATACACATAATATATCATTTTTTTCGAAAATTTATATCCCAATAGGTTCTATAAATATCATAGTATTTATAAGATTTTATTTGATTTTTTCTTTTTTTTATCAATTCAAATTTAAATTTGAATGAAACTCCTCGAAATCTCAGATGATTTCTACTTTCGAGACTCGTCGAAACGTCGAAATTTTGTGAAATCTGACCGGATTTCGTCGGAATCGTAAACCCTGCTCACCGGCTAGCTTGGCATTAGCTGCCTTCTCAAATACTAGTGCCTAAAGTCCACAGAGAGCTTCCTGTACGAGTTTCCATGAGTTTATAACAAGGTTATGTTCTAAAACGAGTAAAAAAACCCTGCAGTTACGGATCTGTCCTCAAGTCTTTTGGTATTTGGTTTCCTAGCCAAGGCCATCATGCTAATCAGCTTATATGTAGTCAAGTTTACATGAAGCATGCCAGCATGGTGCTACTGCTACGGAGTAGAATCTGGGCGTTCACATAACCTTGTGTAAAATGGCATCCAAGTCGTCTGGTTTGACCCACGTTGACGGGTAGATGAGATCAGCTTGACGCGCTTAGGCATTAGATTGGGGCAAAGCGTCTCTCTGCGTGAATCCACGCCTAAAGACACAGCTAAACAACACTCTACTCTCTCTAGGTTGGAAAAGCTTAACCCAGTGGTCATTAGGAAACTTCCCCGCCATAGAGTTCTCATCCTACCCAAGATTACTTTACATAAGCTTTTGTCACTATTAACTTCTAATCAGTTCAGCCGTATTTGATCGCTATGTAGTTGAACCATCCTCTCTTTTTGTCCTTTGCTACTCTACCTATATATGCAAAGTTGTGACCAATGCGTGTTCTCTCAAACCTAATTCAACGCCATGCGTGCATGAACCCATTCAGAGATCAAACAATCTCCAGAAAATTCCATGGTAAACGGTTAGAAAGAAATTTCCATGTCACAGGTATAGGGTCAAATTAAACATTTGAAAAACCAAAATTTCCATGTTGAAATTAATGGATCGATGTTACGGTAGGCTTAGGAAACTGCATTATTCCTGAACTTTTACGTCCGTTTTTTTCTTCCCTTCTCGTCAGACAAACGCTAGTGATGCTGTTCCAGGCCGAATCCATGACACCATCAAAGGAAACGGCTGTCAAGCCTGGATTGACGGGGGCCAACGGACGCTTTCACATGTCGGAGACGCAAAAAAGCCACTTTGCCGGCCGGCGCCAACACATTGATTGGCTGCTTGAGACCTGTTCACAAGCTAGCTCATCTCGTCTCATGAGTCATGGAGGCCATTACAGGTTTTCCTCTCCAAGACGATGCTGCTAAGCGTCGCCATGACACCATGGAAAGGAAGAAAAGGAAACGGAAGGTAGCTAGCTTGTGCCGCTCAGGCCATGAATGCATTACACCTCGGAACTAACTAAATTCTATCACATCGTCTTAACTCGATTGTGGGCTTAATTAGGAAACTGTCCTCTTCTGACGTCCTCCCATTCATAGGCGATAAGGTCGTTAATCACCTGTTTCATGTAAACACTATTGGGTATTATTAATAGGGATGTTAATTTCCCCCGCGGGGCCGGGTCCTCTGTGGGGACCCGCCCCTATGGAGGCGGGGGCGGGTGGGATTTTTCACCCGCGGGTGCGCCAGGGTCGGGGCCCCGCATTTGGCCGGGGAGGGGACGGGGGAACATTTCACCCGCGGGTGACCCGCGGGGCCCCGGGGAGGGTATATAAACTCTCAAAATATAGCCCATTGAAAGCCAAAAATGCCCAACCCATCAAAATAATGTACTAAACCCGAGCTCTCACTCTCTCCTCCCCATTTGCCCTCCCCTCCCGTCACACCACGCGAGACAGCGGCGGCGCATCTCGCCATCTCCCCTACCCTCGACGTCGCCACTCGCCAGCCACCATCTCCCCTCCCCTCCTCTCCAATCTCCTCTCCGGCGTCCGGCCTCACATCTCCCATCCCCTCCACGGCTCCAGCTCAGGGCGGCGGCGGCGCATAGGGCAGCAGGGCGCGGTGGGGAGGCGAGACAGGCAAGGGCACGCGGCGAGGTTGCGGCGGCCGGCGAGACATGCAAGGGCGTGGCGAGGCGACAGGCGCAGCCGGCGAGGTTGCAGCGCACAGGCACGGCGGCGGCCGGCGATTCACGTCTCCAATACTCCCAAATACTCCAGGCGATTCACATGCGAGGTATTGCTCCATCTCCAATACTCCAAATCTCCAACTGTGCCTTGTGAATGAAAGTGTGCCCAGATGCATGGGTTGGTGTGTTGGTCTCTTAGGAGATAATCCATGTGATGCACTGAGTTGATAATTGTCTTGGATTTTCTATGCTGATTGGATGAAGATGCTACTCGCTGCGGGTCCCCGGTCGGGTTGCGGGGCCCCGCAGGGGTCGGAGGCGGGTGGGATTTTTCACCCGCATCTATGGTCGGAGCCGGCGTCGGGTGGTGAAGTCGGGGGTCGGGGGCGGGGCCGTTCCAGCCCAACCCGGCCCCGCAACGCTTGCCATCCCTAAAAAAGAGGGCGTTGGTTTAAGTAGGGATGGGCAGAAAAAGACCGAACCGACAAGACCGAGACCGAGACCGAGAAATTTGGTCATCAATTTGGTCCTGGGCAGTGAAAGACCGGATTTTGTTCGGTCAATTCTGTTAGTCTCCTCGGTTAAACGAATAGACCGAAAAGACCAAATTAAAAAAAAAGTCTAAATGCAACCTACAACCCACTAAGTTCAATAGGATTAAACTCTAATTTTCACATCCCTACTCTTATAGGCATGCAACCTAATAAGAGTCTTTATTCATACGTGCTTATGAATTTTTTTTGTGATTTTTGTGTTGAAAATTTCCATTATTTCTTTACATGTATAAAAATGTTGCTGAATTTCGGTCAAGACTGAGACGGTCCTGATATTTTTGTGTTGGAATTCGGTCTTCACTCTTCAAATACTGAAATGACCGAAAGACCGAAGGCCAAGACAGAAATTTTCGGTTAGACCGAATGTCCACCTTTTAAGGTTTGAGAGACTCTTTTGGCATCACACGCTTCGTTACGTAACCGTTGTTTTCTGTCAAAATTTGCAATGCTACCTACCGACTATTTTGATCTCACCTTTTATGTTCTCCCCTTTTCTTACCATGGACACCTGTGATCTCCAAAACGGGTGGAAAGGAGATCGTGGAAGAAATAACATTAGATTACTCATGTTAGTAGCACCGTTGCTCTCTTTGCCCTCCAATTTCCAGAAGTGAAAAACCAGGCGAGTGTAATGATTGGTTATGTGGGCACCACAAGTAGCCTACAACATCATTACACGAAAATACACGAAGCCTGTTGCTTGTGATTAACTCGCAAATATACTTGTGGTGCTGAGCAAATAAAGGGTGGTATAATTGTCCTCCATTGTGGGCAGTGGTTGGCAGAGAAGGCTGGCTTTTGTTAAACTATCGCACAAGACCAGCGGATGTGAGCTTTAGATAAGGCAAAAAAAAGGCATCGTGGATTGCTAGGCTCCTCTTATACCATCACAATTTAATAACATAGCCTGATAAGCTCATGTGGAATTAACAAACACAGTTGCAAAGCTACTGTAAAAAAAGTCCCGGTGTTAGTACCAACTACATGCTTTCGGTTAAGACCAGTAGTCATCAGTCATCACTGGGCGCTAGAAAAACAATTCAGTTGCTCGCAGAGCCCACGGATTAAACTAGTGACACCCCCCATATGATCTCTAGCTCAAATCCATCATGCCACCATATGCGTGATGCATCTCAAGATACCCTTGCCTCAGCAGCCGTGGCTGGACGATGCCTTGAGATCATTTAGTTTAAAGTCTCCGGCAACAGTAATCACATTCAGATGGTAACACTCCCCATTGGCCCATTGAATTCTTCTAGATTCGTGCCCCGTGCCCACTAACCGTACGTCCTTTATACACTGCGAGATGTACAAAGCGTACTACTCCTACTGTAGTACCATGCTCTGTTTTCCCCTGCCCCACGTGGAGTGAAGAAGCTGGGCCAGTGCGTGTAGCAGCAGTAGCAGTAGTTTAGTTTAACTGCCATCTCAATATCTCATCTCATCTGGTATTTATTCGTGGCGTGTATCGCGTCCATCACGAGCTGCCTGATCAGTTTGGCACTTTGAATGGAGGCATGTGTGCGTCTGACCCCGAACGGGATATGGCTGTGTGGCCTCACCATCCATCCATCCATCCATCTGTGCAAAAGTGCGATGGGCTGGGCTCATGCACTGCACTGGGTGGGACGTGGCGGTGGTGGTCACAGGATCGCAGCTCTGACTATCGCGATTCGACCACATTTACACCGGGCGCTGGGTGGGGTGGTTGGCTGCCTCCGCCACCGCGCGCGCCGGCTCGCGACTCACGCTCGCCTTCAATGCGTCCGCACCGGCGCGCGGAGAAACCACTCATCATCATCATCAACCCAACCCCGTCCACGCCCACCCGTTGCGGAGAAAAAGCCGCCCGTGCCGCACGTCGCAGCGGCCGCGGCCCCTCTCCACACGAGAGACGCACCGGCGCGCAGGCGCGCGCAGCAACGGCCGGCTATTACGAGGAGGAGGACGACGTGGTGGGACGCCTTTTTGGCAGGTGGTGCGCGGCGTGACGGTGACGGGGCGCGCGCGCGCTAGGAGGCAAGCAACCAAGCAACGGAGAACCGTAGCCAGGTCGTGTGCGAAGGGACGCCGAACGATCGGACGCGGTCGGGGTTGGGGGACCATGCGTCCATGCGGTGCGTGTCCATGTGGCCTCATGGGACAAAACTCGCAGGGATAAGTACTGGAAGGAAGGGAAAAAACGGGACTGGGTGTCTGGGTGGGAAAGAAAAAGGGAAACCGGAGAGAGCCAGTCACAGCTCACGGTTCTGAGACACATGGAAGCGTGTAGCCTACCAAAAGGGTCAAAGAAAAAAAAAAAGAACTTAACGCAGGGATCCCCTGAAAGCGAAGTGGTCGGGGTGCTGTCCTTGTCCAGCCTATTGGTTCGAACCAGATCTCATTAATTGGTGTGTACCGTGATTGAAAGGGCCGTAACAAAATTCTTCCCGTGATGTTGATGCGGCAATGCCCTTTCCTCTACGTATTTCGTTTTGTATTCTGCATTTCTGCGTGGGCGTCGCTTTACAGACTAGCCCTCTCCTCCCACTGTACTGTACTGTACTGTTATTGTACAGGTATATGCAAATCATGCACCACCAACAGTATCCTTGTATATATCATGAACCTTATCTCGTTTCTTCCTTTTCTTCTGCTTTTTGGATGGACCAGTATTTTCTCCAAGTTGTTTACAAGCAACGGAGTGCACTGATACGTACACTCTTGGCAACACGCCATTTTGACAAACGAAGTCCACATGTGACGAGCATGGACGTGCCTATCTCTGTGTTGGCATTTGTCGAGCTGAAATGGATTGCTCGCTGCATGAATTAATTGTTGGCCAAATGCCAAAACATTGGAGCAGAGAGCTCCGCTCACTGATTGGATTGTACACCAAACTTAATTAGATTCTCGCCAGTAACCGCCAACTAATCAGTGGAAGTGAAAGTTGGCAGGATGCTGCGATGTCCCCAGAACGTTAATTTTAACATCCATTTACTATATTCTACTGTTGAATCTGGTCATGAAACAACCATTAGCGATTAATGTTAGCCCACCTTCTCTGTAACAGTTGCTCCTCAGCAATTATAGGCAGATGGATGCCCTCCTTTAGTAAGAGAGAGATGATGTTCTGTTACAGCTTCTTTGTGTCGGCAGAAATCGCATGGCTAAAATGGAACGGCAGAATATCAAGCACTATTCTCTAGTCCTTGCGAAAGCATCACCACACTGATGGAATATCGCACCAACTGCTTCAACACATTGATTCTTTTTTAAAAAAAACACATGTTTTGTGCTCTCGTCTATGAAATATGAATTAAATGCTTAGCAAAGCTACATTTCTGATTTGCTTTGCAACGTTACCACGCCTTCTTTTTTTTTGTAAGAATCTAATCCCTGGCAAAGATGTGGAAATTATGGAGTAGAATCAAGTTCGAGATGACTTCTCTATGAAGTTTGGCTAACACCATTTGAAAATACACATATCCACAGAATTCAAATTCTCTAAACAGAAAAAAAGAACCCGAGAAAATTCATTGCATGCCCTGAATTTTACCTCAATCCTTTCCAGGCCCTGAATTTTACCTCACCCCTACATGCCCTGAGGTTTTGTTTTGGTCTTATCTATATGCTTATATCCATCTTGTATACATATTTCGTCAGTTAACTGGCAATATTTATTCTAAAATGACCGTATTATCTATTTCTCATACTAATGATCCAACGTAAATCTTAGTGTGAGAAAAATATAATAAAATCAAATGTGATAGAATTATTTAATACCAAATTTCTTGCGATTAAACACAAGACAAAATTAGGCTGGAAACTCATCTCCCGCGCAAGTAAAACAGAGCGACACATTTTCTTATGATTAATATGATTTTTAAAGCAATTTTCGTATATAAATCTTTTGAAAAGTTTAATAGTTTGAAAAACGCGTGTGCCGAACACTAGGGATGTGACTTGAAAAAGGTGTGGGAAGAACACAGCCTTATCATACCCATGAGTACCCAAATGGTGCTGCTACATTGTTTTTTCTCGTGACAACGCCTCTCTCAGAAGATATGTCATTTTCAGATTATAAGTTGTTTTATCCTTTTCTTTTAAAATTTCTTAAGTTCGACCAAGTTTACATAAAAAAATTAACAACATCTAAATACCAAATTTATTTTATTAAATCAAACAATTAATATATATTTTGATAATATATTTGTTTTGTGTTAAAAAAATACTATTATGTTTTTCTATTAACTTGATCAAACTTAAAAAAGTAACTATAGAAAAATTAAAATGACTTATAATATAAAACGGAGAGAATATATCCCTTATTATTTTGGACTATTTATTACAAATACGGGGCAATATTTCGGGGCCATCCCTTCTTCAGATAAACGTACACGTTGAGTCAAACTGATGTGCAGAACTGCAGATGATGTTAATACCGATAGCTTTCATGCCTCGAAATTGAGGGGAAGAAAAACAATACTCCCCTCAATTGGTCTTTATGATGATACCCTCTAACAGCCACCAAACTGAATTGAAACCATATTGCATTGTCTCGTGTATACTACTTTCTCCGTTTCACAATGTAAGTCATTCTATCATTTTCTATATTTATATTGATGTTAATGAATCTAAATAGATATATATGTCTAGATTCATTAACATCAATATGAATATGGGAAATGTTGCATTGTCTCGTGTATACTACTTCCTCCGTTTCACAATGTAAGTCATTCTAGCATTTTTTACATTATATTGATGTTATATGTCTAGATTCATTAACATCAAATAAATATGGAAAATACTAGAATGATTTACATTGTGAAACGGAGGGAGTATTATATACGCGCCTTACATCTTTTCTCCGTTTCAGTCATTTGCGTGCATAGCTGTGTAGGTGTGTAAGAAGATATGTTTGCATCTTCGAAAGCAGAAAATGCCGTGGGCACGATGTGATAAGGCATAACTAGCTTCATCTTCGTAGGTAGAATCTAGCTATATATGTACCAACTCATAATAATGTACTCTAATTTTGTAGAAGGAAACAATCATTTTTAATAAGAAAATAAAGTGTGTCTAGTAGTATCCTAAAAAGTGAAAAGGGCGGCCCTAGAAAAACATATTATCTGCGATCTGAAATACTACCAACTAACAATAATACAATGTTGTTAAATTATTCATGCACTGATTATTTCGTGTGTAAGCATGAAATCTGAACAATTCAAAACTACAACCTTCTTTAGAACTAAGCAATTCTATATAATCTCTACAAAGCAGTGGCTAAGGATAACTGGTGATGACACGCTAAAATACGTCCACTATGCTCTCAGCTACGCTCCACAAATAATTGGAGTAGAAATCTTTCTCCAAACAGAAGCGCACGACACGGCGAATTTTATCCCCTTTTATTTTTTTAAAAATAATTTATTTTAAAAATAAACACTAGTAAAACTTATTTTTACAATTCAAAGTTCCAAAATTTCTGGTCACACGAGCCCCACCTAATATGGTAAAATAACATTGTTATCCCACCTACAGCGGACGTGATAATTTTGTTATGCTACGGTGGCATGACAGTCGTGCGCTGTTACAGTTAGATCGATGTGATCAAATAATGTTACCACGTTATTTAGACGGGCGTGACCTTGTTATTTTACTACAACGGTCTATTTAGACTAGCCAAAAGTTTCATATCTTAAAAATTAAATATTCGAAATATTTATTTTTAAAATTAAAAAGGTAAAAAGAGAAAGAGAAACGTCTCTATCTTGCATTGCATGCCCCTAGTGGCCTTCGCTCCAACCATCCGCCGCGAGCCGAGCCAACAAGCCGCCCGCTCGCGCAAGGTTACCTTTCGCGAGCTTGGACACTGTGCTATACGTAATTGAAATGAAATGAAACGCTTGCCGCTGATACGTTTTTAGGGTCTTTGGTTGATACCCTCACTAACATGCCTAAAAAATTTAGGTGCCTGAGAGCTATCTGATAAGATGATAAATTTTACCTGCTCAGGCAGCCTGAACACTTGTCTGTTTGGTTGTTCTTCCGCGCCTTTGAAAACTAAACGTGATTAAGCTTTTAATTATTACGGTTGTTATAAAGTGTTAGCAAAAAAAATAAAATATTTGGATAGGTTGTATCCCTCCTTGAAAGCACAAATAAAATATATTTGTATGGTCGGCTGCTTTTACAATCTACAATACCTATACTACATTATTATAAGCGGTAATTAGGATTAATGAGCGTAGCTGCGCCGCCCTGGAGCTCAGGCGACCGAAAACGGTCGCCTGACTTAGGCTAATGAGGCTCCAAAAGAGCTCAGGGCAGGGAAGGAGAAACTAAGGTCAGAGCACCAACCAAACAAGGTTCCGGCTAATCTCAGGCTTACGTCTGGTCAGGCAAATATCTTTTAGAGCACCAACGAAACAGGCCCTTAGTTCACAGGAGTTAGCGAGTAGCTGCAACGTGCGCGCAGATTAATGAATGCAATGCGAGACAGACAAGGATGCGAATCGGCACGGAAAGCAATGGCGGAGCGACTCTCCGGCCGTGTGATGCTATTTTTTAATCCATTCTATAGCATGCAAAATGATTCTTCCTAGCAGGCTAGCAAACCGGATTGCTGCGAGTTGTCATCAGATCTTCGAGCACTGGCTGAAGTTTCCATCACATTCCACGAGTTGGAATCGGTCACTGTGACAGTTCTTCAGATCTGTCGTCTCGCTTTGTTGCTGCTCTCGTAGTTTTGCAGTGCTCATGCTGAGCAGTAGATCAGCAGGGGTTGGTGCATCTTGTTTGCATATGTAGCTGCTCGTAGCCACGTACAACGAGCCGAACCACCCGCCCATCTATCGATCGACGGCGATGGCGACCGCGAGACGGAGGAAGAGAATTCCAACTGATCAACCGACCTTAATTACTTAGCTATAGCCTATAGGGCGGCATTGCGGCAACTTTGTCGAGTCGCATCGCTCACCGACCGTACCACGTACGTCCGTAACATGACGACGATTCACTAGGAAACAACAAAAAGACAGTAAATGTTCATATCACACAATTGGCACGTTGGCATTTAATTACCCAGGAACCAGGACGCAAGCACGCCTAAAGTTTGGCGCCCTACAAGAAAGGACACCCAATCTGACGAACTCTGTGGACTTTTGTTTTGGAGCAAGCGATCAAGCTGTGTTTAGGCTCGGTAAGATCAATGCCAATGCTTAGCTACCTTGTCAATGATCCAACCATATGCTGACGAAACCGTTGAGGTCAGCCTGATCAAGACGAGCGTTTGGCGGCCACTTGGATTAAGGAATGAGTTTAGTTCAGTTTAGGTAAGATATGTACTCAGAGGATTACATAATTTTACTTAACAACTAAGCGTAAGACTCTTCTCAAGATAACTGAAAAATCTTGAATATGTATATCCTAGTTGATCGTACTAAAGTTTCCTCGGAAAGAAAAGTGTCAACTACTGGTCAAACTAATAATATGTTTTTTGAGAAATACAGTACAAACGCTTAAATAAGCTAACATGGACATGTTATCATCGGTTTATTCGTGCCACATTTTTAAAAATACGATTTGTCAGGAAAAAATGCATAGATAGATAGCTTTTTTTAAAAAAAACTTTTTGTTAATTTCATAATAATTAATATTTAATTCATATCCATGAATGGTTGCATCATCTTCGATTCTACAAAGAGCTGCCCTTCACTACCATTAAAGAGCTTATGCTATTGCAAGAGGGAAGTAGATGAACCGGTCAACCTATCTTCTGATTACTGGAGAAAATTAGGGGGGAACATTATCGTAAGAGATGGTTTGGCTTGCATAAACGTAGCACATGTCTTTGAAGCAAATGGATTTTCTCTCTTTTTTTCAGCACGGATAAAAAGCATTTTCTATACGGATTTTCAGTCAACCTGTTAGGCTGTCACGACGCAGGGTAGCAGAGACAACAGCGTGTGTGTTGCTGGACGGGCAGGCAGTCCCAGCAGGTAGGAGTGTACGCATGTTCACAAATCAAACACGGGGCAGCAGGTTGGAACTATCGTAATTAGGCGCGTTGTTGAAGTTTGAACTTCTAGTTCTGGTTCAAGTCGCCTACAGTTAGGTTGATCTGAGCTATCCGCGCAGGAAAATAAATATGGCCTCTGGCTGACGAACCATATGCGACAGGCATATCACATTTGTTACACACAAGTAACCAAAAACGTACGGCAAGCTCAAAAGAAAATCCGGAGTCGTAGTTCCTTCGGTTCACCCAACAAATTAGGTTGAAAGACCGAATTCAAAATTCTGGTAAAATAAAAAAAAATAGGGCTCGTTCACTTTGCTACCATTTTCAAAAATACCTTTTTTTTCAAAGTTAAAAAAAATGGTTACATTTGGTTTGTTGCTAAATTTTAGTAAGCACATATAAAATCTCCAAAATTTGACAACCTTACCAAAATTTTAACAACCTTATTAAAATTTGACAATGTCAAAACTTATTAAGGTTGAAAATAGTAGAAAGTGAACAAGTCCTTCCGTGACTAACGGCTAACGCAGCACAATCACCGTCGTTCTTCGTCATTTTCGGCAAGCAGGAGCGCACGGCAGCGCCACCTGGCAATGCACGAGCCCGACGGCTGACCAACACGGCGGCAACTTGCCGCACTCTTCCGAGCTCGATCTGATCCGTTGGCTCGCTTTTCGGCGTAATGTGCAACCCCGTTCCATTCGGACAAGACGTGGCATTCTCAATTTCTCCAAACACGACACCGCCTCCGCTGTGCCACCGTACGGCAGTAACATCTACCGCCGCCACACGACGAAAGCCTGACATCGATCGATTTCACCGGACTCACATAGGATCGGCCGTACTGTACCCCATCGGCCGTCGGAGGCAACCGGAAACCGGTCGACCACACGATTCACCGACGGACGGGCCAGCGGCACAGCGCCGACGGCAACGCCGCACCAAACGCGCGCGAGGAGCGAGAGACCATTCCGTCCTCATCATGCCGCGTGCCGTCGGTGTGAGATGGCGATCTGATCGCGTCCTGCCGGCTGCCGCCCATCGTCGCGCGGGGGCGGGGGCGGGGGGGGGGGGGGGGGCACACGAAGACGGGCACACGCGGGGCGGTGCATCCGTACGTGCGTGGCGCGCGGCGGCATGGGAATCGGGGATAAAAAAATGACCCTCCAAAACGCGCTCGGCTCCCGGACTTCCGGCTCCGCACCGCCGCGTGCGTTGCCTTTCGCGGAAGGGTGATCGTGAACCGCACGGCCTGAATCGGAACGCGATCCCAGATTGACCCAGCACCAACAGTCCGGGTGCATGCGTGTACTCTTAGCACGCAAGTAACCAGAGGCTGATCAACGTAGTCACGTTCGTTCAGACAATAAAATTATCGGAACGAATCGAGCAGGTGAAAATTAATCCGCGTCGTCAGGAGTCCGGGCCCGTCAAGACCTTGCGTGGCACAGCAAGTCTAGTCTAGAATTCGGCACGGAACAAGGAAATTAGGAAAGCGATAGGGTCTCCACTGTCTCTGTCCTAAGTTGACACGGGATTTATTTTTGTTCGTTTTGTGATTGTAAGGCAAACACAATCGTATGAAGCACCTCTGCTGCCACACAGAAGTGCTCCTCCAAGAATACAAGTTCATACTTGAACCCGGACTCCTAGTGTAAGTTAGATCTAGCCAGCTGCCAGTTCTTTTCTCTATACCTTTTGAGCATGTTCTGTTCGCCCCGAATACCCATGTTTCTCTACGGAACTTTTGCCAAACCATGTACTTGCTGCTCCTGCGATCACGTGTTGATCCGCCAAAAAAAAAAACGCAGCTGAATAAATACGATAAGGATGTATTAAACTTGGTCCCTATGACTTGCGACAAGTACTTTAAAACCGTATTGTTAATTTTGATACTGCAGATCGCAGTGAGTTTTAAATGAAGAAAACCAGGGTGGTGCCAAATCACTTTCCCAGGTACGAATCAGGCTCCATGTGTTTCCGATAAGAGCGATTTGAGCGCTTGGCTCGTCCCTCCCCCTTCAATTCGTTGTCACACTGCACGCAACTTGCCAGGAATCTGATCCGGTTTAAACTTCTCTCATAGGCCTAGATTCTGGCCATGTATGTGTTTGCTGTCCAGGCATAATTGCCTGTGAGGGCTCCCCACGTATCAGATATTCAGATCTGCCTGTCTCGTTATTTGACAAGATTAATCATTTTGCACAAAAATGTACAGGTTCGTATATAGTGCTAAGCTATGATTGGTTTTGTTCTGTTTAGCCTAATAGTATCATTTGCTCGCACCGGTCAGGACCATGCATCCATCTTATTCCATCTGCACAGAACATGCTGGGGCAGATGCTGTTTGATCGAACGGTTTCAGTACAAAAACCCTATTCTCTTTAATAGAAGTTAATGATCAATCCATCATCCGGATTACTAACAGATATTTGACCGAGAATCAAAAGATTGACGGCTCGGATGACGATGCCATGTGATAACTGACAATAATTTACTTCTACTACTGGGAGTATCAGGCCCTGTTTCTTTGAGGGTCTAAAAAAGAAATCCCTCCATTTTAAATCCCTTTAAGTCTATAGAGTCCCAAACAGGATGGACTAAAAAGGGATTAAAATGTTTTAGTCTATAAGTCTCTAAGGGAGGAGCCTATTGAGACTAAAGTAGCTCTTTTCCACCTGCTGCCCTCATGCATGGGCATGGTGCATTTCTCTTTGCATGGTTTTAGGGGTAACATGGTCATTATGCAGCACATTTAATGAACTTTAGTCCTTTTTAGTCCCTATAACCAAACAGACATGAACTAAAGTGATTAGTCCTAGGACTGAAATAAGTCCCTAGGACTTATGGATCCAAACACCACCTCAGTCTCTCTTGTGTTCAGGTCACAATATTTCGAGGTACCGAGATTGATGCTGAACAAAAACCATTTGGGGGAGTTTGTGTACGGTGGCATCAGTATCGTGTCGACCGAGAGGCCATATGGTTGATCACGAGAGGTGATAGTACACTGTGCCGATCGATCGTAATATTCGTATCTCTGCTCCCCCCGATCAATGAATAAGCAGACCGGAGCGTCGTTTTGCGGTTTGATTAAACTAGTGTGGCTGTGGTGGGGGGCATGAAGAGCAGCATCCCGATCTGATTTACTCCCATCCATGGCCTCCCATCCCGTAGATTCCATCTGTGACGCACAGACAAGCAATGCTAGGTCACCACCGCGGCCGCCAGCCTGTGTGATTTTGCTCATCAGTACGATCGACATGTACTACTGATACTACAACTAGTATTACCCTCTGGATACACTTGGATGCTCTCCCGGGCAGCTGGCCGTATGCCCCGTATCGCTCTGTGCGTTTCACGCGTCCAGCCAGCCCGCCAGCAAAGCCGGCTGCCCATTTTGACCCGTAGTGTGCAGGCCGAGATTTGTTGGGAAAACACTTAGCTGTTTAGTTCACACTAAAATTAAAAGTTTGGTTAAAATTAAAACGATGTGATGAAAAAGTTGAAAGTTTATATGTGTAGAAAAGTTTTGATGTGATGGAAAAGTTGAAAGTTTGAAGAATTATTTTGGAACTAAACACGGTGTTAGTGCAAATCACATTTTAGATAATGGAAACCCTGTCATAAGACAAACAATCATAACTTAAATAAAAAAATAAGATAAAATTAAATCAAAATAAGAAATAAAATGATGGGACAGATTCACAACTCCCATTTATTATTGACTAGCATCAAAACCACATAGATCTTGGATGTAGCTATATTTATGGCGCTATATTTTTCACTAAAAAAATAGTCGGCATGTATTTACATTGTAAGTTCGTAAATTACATATGTAATTTTAGTATATTTATAATGTAAATCTCGAAATTACATATGTAAATCGTAAAATTATATATGTAAATATCAAATTATATATGTAAATAGAGTGTAAGTAGGGTATAATTTTACATGTAGATAGCAAAGGAGCGTGATCGATCGGATAAATCACAGCAAGCAGTACAGGTGCATGTGTATGTAGTACGAACTAGTTATTGCACGCGCGATGGCAAAGCAGTCCTGCACGAATCTAAACGAAACTTTAAGGGCTAACAAACTGACTGTAATTAGAGAAGATTTATGGCGACATAACTATAGCAAAACCGTAGATTTTAGCTAGCAATTCTATAGAACTACGTCACCCATAGTGGAATAAGAGACATCTGTAGTGGAATAAGAAACCCCTAGCTACCGATTCGAGAGTGTACCACCATTGCGTATATTATCATGCTTCTCCTGTGATAGCATCGTAGACTAAAAGTGTAGCCAATAAGAAGACATGAAAATAACCTATATATGATTAGATAATTGTTTACCATTAAAAACTTTATCATTACGATAATGCTAAATTGACCAACATACAACGCTAGCTCAATTCGAGTCATCTTTTTAATGGACCTTGTAGAGTTAAAATAAACGTCTGAGATTTGATCACGTTACAAAAAGTATATTACTTTTGGATTTAACCACGAATAAAAATTTTACTTGTTGCTGACATGGTTAATTATCATGCGTTTATGGTTAGGCCTAACAACGATTTTAATGTTTCTTCAATTGAATGTTACCAACTTATTCCATTAATAGTAAGGAACCCAGGGAGATCACTACATGTATACTTTGCAATATATGTTGATTTATTGATTTGTTTAGCCTGGCCGTTTGCTCGCTCCCAACACTCCCAAATTGCCACCGGTCTCTCTTGCTTTGCACGCGAGACGGCGGCCACGCCGCCGCCGCCGAGCGGTGCGCGGTGGCGCCGATTAGCTGGCTAAAGCCGCCGAGACAAACGCGTCGCCGTCGTCTCGTCAGGCCGGGGAAGACGTCTTGGGCCTTTCAATCACCGGTACTTGGAAGAGTGTGGTCTCTTCCCGCAAGTGATAGTCACTAGCCACCGATCATGTGGACCGCGCCGGCCACCTGGCTAGTAGCAAATTTGGAATGTTCTGTCCTGCGAACGTTTACGCTGCTAACGGTGGACGTTTCTGAGTTGGAGAACGCCCCAGTCAGGGGCGGATCAGAAAAAAAAATTAGAGGTTTAATTACATAGTTTTTTCAACCTCAAGCCACATATAGACCTTTAGTTTATTATTTATGGTGAAAAAAATTAAAGGGGTGTTTCGGGAATATTCATGGGTCTTGTGGGTGTAGAGGGACTCGAGTCCCCCCTACACCCACGTTGGATCCGCTCTTGGCCCCAGTACTCCAAATACATGGAAAATTTGCATGTACAAAGATCTAAAATCGTGCGCATTGTTTATAACCATCCGTTCTTTGTTTATAGCGGCAAAGCTCACACGAGGTGTGGGGCTGTGGGCTAAAAGTCTTATAGGAGTATATTACTACTTGAAAATTGAGGTTTAAATTGAGTACATAAATTCGAGATTCGGTACGTGTAAACCTTAAGTTAGTTGAATGCCAGTACTCTTGTCAAACAAGTGAAAGCCCGAGATTTGCGGAATCTGAAACAAGGCCGTTAAATTTAGCTTTCCTTTTGAACTTTTGATTTAGTCGTGCAGGCTGCATTATGCGTAGCATTCTCCGCACGGCAGGGGACCGAACTTTTGAACCCTGCCATACGTTATGGAATGTATACAATCATACCACTAGTCAATGGCAAATTGATGCCGAGCTATATGAAGTACGAATATTACGCAACGTACACTCGTGCGTGCTTATGGTCAGGCCAACCTAACATTGCAAACCAAAAATAAGGACCGAAACTTTAATTAGAGCTGGGCATCGTGACAAAAATTAGTTAGTTTAGGTACTAGTGACATCTGAGAGACCTAACGGAATAGAATACAATAGCCGTGACCGTTTCAAACTTCAAACCCTTGTGGATTGGATTCTGGAGTCGGGACGCATGCAGATTCGTATAGGTCAAAAGTTTGTCGTCGTACAATAGTATAACTCAACTAGGAACATGAAGACATGAGCTTAATACTAATTAAGTACGAGTAGCTATAATCCTCCATCTGGTCTTCAACTAAAAGTTTTGGGCAACTTGAAGGCCTTGGAGTATGAGACTTGGCGAGTTTATCCTATCCGCTACTAGGGGCTACTAGTACTCTGTCTGACTCGGCTTACGTAGTACTAATTTCGATCATCACCATGCTGGGTGTGTTTCCTGAAAAAAGTTAAAAGTTTAAAGAAAGTTGGGAGTTTAGAAAAAAAGTTTAAAGTTTATTTGTATAGAAAAGTTTTTAATGTGATATAATATGATGAAAAGTTTAGAATAGGGAGGAAACTACATACGACCTAGGTGCACTTTAGGCCCTGTTTAGTTAAAAAAAACTTTTCCTAAAAACATCACATCGAATCTTTGAATATATATATGGAGCATTAAATATAGATAAAAAGAAACTAATTGCACAATTTGCATATAAATCGTGAGATGAATCTTTTGAGCCTAATTACATCATAATTAGCCATAAGTGCTACAGTAATCCACATGTGCTAATGATGAATTAATTAGGCTCAAAATATTTGTCTCGCGGTTTCCAGGCGAGTTATGAAATTAGTTTTTTTATTCGTGTCCAAAAATCTCTTCCGACATACAGTACAACGTTCGATATGACACATTAAAAATTTTTATTTCGCCTACTAAACATACCCTTATTCTAGCTAAACATGCGTGTATACGGCATAGTACTGTGGTAGGTTTCTATCGGTGATCAGCCAATCTGCTGTTGACCTAGCAAAGGTCAAGTTAATATACTCCGTACAGAAGATTAGTACATTGTGCAATGGAACATGGAGGTTTTACACTTTTACTCCGTGAACAGAAGTACAGAAGAGGCGTCCTGTAGCCGTTTAAACTTTAATAAAGCCTGTTGGTATTGCTGCTCTTCCCTGCATGCAGGGGCGATGGACCAAAACGTTGTCCAAGTGTAACAGTACATGCTTGGTTATATCGAGAAGTTGTACGCAGCAATACGTTTCGACGGTCGAATAAATTCCCACATAATGTTTGGAGTACCACGTTTGGCAGAATAGGGTTATTCACTGTTGAACATAAAGTGCTGTACACTTCATTACTTTACAGTGTGTGTGGCTCTTCACGTCTCATCACCACGTCGGTGCTATGTACAGTGCCTCTCCCGTTCCTAGCCAGCTTTTGGTTGGGACTCTGGTGTACGGATACACAATTGACAGGCCATTCCAGGTAGGTCGCTTTTCGTTCTTTTTTCTTTTTCGCTCCGCCGAGGGGGCCTCGCTGCCGCGAAAGCGACGGACATCGCGGCGAATTAACAAGTCCCCGAGAGCCGGAAAAGGATTGTTCTTCGAGGCCGCCACATGCGAGCAGCCGATGGTTCCTTCTCGTAGACCAACTCCAACTCACCGCCGGCGTCTCGCGTTGGTTTACAACCAATGAGTTACTACTACTAAAATCGCAGGATCCCCACTTTCGTGCGAAAAGCAGAGGCGAGCTCGGACTTTTGTGGGGGCGAAGAACGAGAAGGCTGCGACGCGAGGGTGGGGGGAAATGGTTTGAAGCTTTGGACTTGTCACCCCGGCGCGCGTGCTGCATGCGGCCTCTCGACTAGAGAGTAGAGAACATATGAACGCTTTGTGTTTGTGGCCTGGCTCGCTTGTTGTTACGTGGAACGCGACAGCGGTTGTAGTGCTTTGGACCTGGGGACATACGACTAGCTTGGGCCGGTGAGACGACTTTTAACGTGGGCCGATGTACTGTACACGTTTTCTGAAGTGTGGGGATTATACGGTGTACGTCTACGTGGGAAGCAGTATAAGTTTTCTCAATCACTCGTAGTACGCGTGAAACGTACGCCGTGTTTAGTTCCAAAATAATTCTTTAAACTTTTAACTTTTTCATCACATCAAAACTTTTCTACACATAAATTTTTAACTTTTTCATCACATTGTTTTAATTTCAACCAAATTTTTAATTTTGATGTTAACTAAACACAGCCGTAGTGTAACCTCAGACAACCTGGTGACTGTGTGCCGCAGGCCTGCATGGTGAAGAGATTCCGGTGATGAACTGATGATGCAATGCTCTGGAGGCAAGTACTTCTCGGGGGCCTACCACGCAAGAGACTGTGACTGACATCAACAGGGAGGTGACGCACAGGTGCAACACACTGGTGGTCGTCGTCGGTGGAGCTCATTTAAACTTAGGGGCTGTGCTGACACGTTGCGCTGGTTGGCACGCAGGCAGGCCTCCCACACGGAACACGCGACAGCCGGCAGCCGCCTGCCGACCGCGAGTCCGCGACGCACGACGGCGTTTGACGCCATATCCTACTCCGATCCTCTCCGCACCGCGCGGTCCAGCACAAGTAATCACCCCGGGGCCATCCCACGAAGGCACGAAGCATTCCCGATTGGCGATAGCCCACGCATTAGCAGGCCGCACGGCCTGCACGTAATCCGCGCCCAATCTACTCGCTCCACGGCCGACACAGATGGGCCGCACGTTACTCGCGATCACGTTCTGACTGGACTTGGATGGTCGCGTGGGCTTGAGCCAAACGGGAAAAGGTTCATCTTCTGTCCCTCAAACTAGTAGTAACTTTTAGGGCTCATTATCCATAGAGGCCCAGTTGAGCTTTCGGCCAGATATAGCGTTCTTTCAGCCATAGAGGCCCAGTTGAGGCTCCTACTATGTTTCGATTTTGCTAGTCCTATGTTTTGCAACTGTAAAATGGAGGAGTAGATCAACCGTTTGTTGGGGTTAGGCAAAATATGCGTGGAAAACACAACACCTGGTTGTACTTGTACTACGTGTGTTCACGTTGTTCAGTTATTGGTAGCCAGATCACTGTACGTATATCTCTATCTTCTCCGCGTAGGATTCCCCTCTTTTACCTTCCTTTTTCTCCTTCCTCCTTGCAAAAGCTGCAATGGGCCATGGTGATAGTATAGTAGAGGACTGCACAGTATGGGGAGCAATGGAGTAGAGAGGTCAATCATCTCGCGCCACGAAGAGCATTTCCATCAGCCACACAGTACTGGCGTACACTCGTACAGGCGAGGTGAAATGGTGATGACATGCCGGTCACACCCAAGCCTGACAAAGCTGCGGCTGGTTACACAGCTCCACTCCCTCCCGTTCAAACCCCCACCACCTCCTGCATGGAGCCCCGTGTGCCGGATACGACGCCGACGGTGGCAACACCGGCGCGCATATATACGGCGTACAGCGTCCATTTACTACCACCAGTAAAACGATAAGAACCCACAAGCTAGCCCCTCTCTCCGCACTGTCATTCCACAGGACCAGGCGTACTCCACGTCCAGCACCCACAGATCACAGTAATTGCACTATAGTTGTTGTAGTACGTACAATATGCTTGTATACTTTGAAATAGATGACTTTGGATTTTGTGTTCTTTGATCACCACACTAGCTATTCGCTTGGCATTAAGCCTCCAAATGTCCAACGCAAAACACGGCCCCGGATGCCACAGGCGGCATGCATGCCAACATCAACGCAGCTAAACAACGGTTGATGCGAAAGCAAAACTGCAAAACTGGATACCACGTTGGCCCTACTAGAACAGTCACTGAGTGCAACCGACTGGTGGCAACCAATCTAACCTGGTCTAAACTACTGGAGTACAGTGGAGTCCGCAGTACTTGTACCTTCTACACCTCGATCCCCCACTTTTTACCGTGGGAGCTAAAAAAGATCAATTAATGAAAGCAGTGAAGCCACCGTCGTGGCACACTGCACACCACAGCTCAGCTCAGCTCACCTCGCCGGCGCCGGAGTCGGATAGCTCCACCGAGAGGCCTGACCTCCGGTGCCCACCACCACGGCGTCTCCTCTCCTTCCCCACCGACCACTGGACCACCGCCCGCGGGCCATCGCCGCCGTTCGCCGCCGCGGCGGACTCGCCGCCCGGTGGCAGCGCTGATGCCTGCACGCCGCGGCAGGGGAGCCACTTGGCCTGCACGTAGCTGGGCCGCCTCCACGGCGGGACGTGCAGGCCGCTCTCCCGGAGCGACCGCTGCGCCGCCATGCACAGCAGCGCCACCGCCTGCCGCAGCTTCTCCGGCGGGCCCACGAACACCGGCGGCAGCCGGCTCGACAGGTGGGCGTACCATGGGGCCGGCCTCGCCAGCTGGAACTGGGACCGGAAATCCACGTCAACGATCAGCCTGGACGCGGACGACGTGTCAGCGCCATGGCCTACTGCCACGAGCACGTCGATGTACTCGTAATCACCTGCGAGACAAAAGCATCTGCAACCTTTCAGCTTACTGTTTCGGCCACTTAAATTAAAGGAAGCTAACGGTGATCACTCGCTGACCCTGTTGGCAAATGTCAGCATATTAACGATGATTGGGTAGTAATGGTACTAGTGATTATATGCACGGTACACTGATCTAAGTCAATAATTAATGTCAATGCTTCATTACCTGTGTCACCGTAGGAGTACAAGATTCTGAAAGTTTTACTGCTACTGGGGTTGTGAAATGGTACTCCCTCCGTTCCATACTACGGAGTAAAGTCATTTTAGTTTACTTATGTTAAATTTTATTAACATTGACTAAATTTGTAGAAAAATATTAACATTTATAATAATAAATAAGTACACCATCAAGATATAGTGATAGATATAACAAAACAAATTTGATGCTGCATATGTTATTGTAAACTAAGTTTATAGAAATTTTACTTAGGACAAAACTAAAACATATAGAATGGAAAGAGTATAATTAAAAAGCCGGTGAAAGAAATATCAGTTACTCCAGTTACTAGGAGCAAATCACCATGGAAGTTCACGCAGAAGATGGAAATTCTGTGATTCATATTTCCTTACCAAAACAAGAAACATGCTGTTCCGACAGCATTTTCTGCAGACCAACTAGTCCAGTTTTAGATATTTACAGATGAACCATACACCCACAGAAATGGTAACAGGGAAATCAGAGAACAAGGACAAAATAGCATTAAAAATTTTGTGTCAACAAGATAAGTAAAGAAGAAAAAAATATCTTAAACAAAAGTAAAGAAAAAAAAAAACACTTCACCTCCTGGATGCTCAGCGGTGGCAACCCAAGAAGACCTGCAGAGAGAAGCATCGTAGCCATCTTTCCTCAGCCTCATCATCAGCCTCCTCTTCAAGCTGCTTCTCTTCCTCTCCTCTCCAATCTCCATGACATGCTTCATGGCCCTCTCTTGTATCTCCATCTCCACCTGCGTGCACCTCCCAAGGAGACCCTGCTACGTGTGTTTTGTAGACACAGTAAGCAAGAAACAAAGGCTAAGAAGGCATTTACATGAACAATGGCACAAGAAAGCTCAGAGTGACAGATTGATCAACCTCTAGTATGTGGCATGTACTGTGATGGTGCTTGGGGCTGGCTTCTGGTGATGAAGTTGGGTCAGCATCCATCTCGAACATCCTTTCTTCAGAACTGCTCATGGTTATATCAATGTGATCTTCAGATCTTGTGATCTTTGGATGCAACCTGAGTGGGCTAGTGCAGAGTGTTCTTGATGTCTCTAATGGTGGGCAGATGATCAATGAGCAATGCAGCCATGGAGGCTTTCGCATTTATCTAGTGGCTGGGATAGGTGGTACTACTGCTGCTGCCATGCACATATAAATGTGACTTGGAGCTGCATGACCTCTTTTCTGTGGAAATTAATAGCGCTAGTGATGAAAGGAGAGGGGAGAAAATTTTGCTGCAATTTATGGGAGATGTCATGGTGATGGAGACAGACTTGTGAGTTGAACTGGACAGCGATGAGATGTGTGGACAGTGAAAGCAGTGATGAAGCATAGCTACAGCTATTGTTGGTGTAAGCATTGGGGATTCGATTGACTGGGAATATTCAGAGGCAAATCCTACCTTTTATATCAAATGTCTTTTACAAGTATTCTTCTGCTTGTATGCCAAATTGCTTTCGTCATGCACCCTCCATTAAAAAAAAAAGAGAGAATTGCCAGTGAAAATTGGCTTTTTCCATGTATACCATTGGTTCAAATTTGCGCACCCTCTTATGCCACTCCCGTTTGTTGACCGTTAACTCTAAAGATAAAAAGACGTATTTGCCATTCTGAGTTGTTAGGCATATCGTATACTCATAAGAGCAAATACATCTTTTTTACTTAAGAGTTAACGGTCAACAGACAGAAGTGATATGAGAGGTTGCGTAAATTTGGACCAATGGCATATAGGAAAATAGCCTTTTTTTTTTTTTTACATAGGGTGTGTTTAGTTTATGCCAAAATTGAAAGTTTGGTTGAAATTGGAACGATGTGATGAAAAAATTGGAATTTTATGTGTATGAAAGTTTTGATACGATGAAAAAGTTGAAAGTCTGAACCGTATATGCCTCGAGCATTTCACAACCGGTAAATGCTCATCCACAGAAACCTGGTCTGAAGCTAGCTATTCCTGGAGACCTGGACAATCTCTGCCTAAGCATCGGTCGACGAGTTCCCCGGCCGCCACTCGAGCGTCTAGACTTCTGATACGCCAGCCAGCCATCCCGATCCCTGGCATGCAGGACTGCGATTCGATCGAGCTACGCTGCTGCAAGAAGCAGTACTGCAGGACGCTGTAATGAACCGTAGATGCATATTGCATAGATTGCCGGCGAACTACTCCTACTAACGTACAGCTAAGCTAGATGTCCAGGTGTTCACTCGGCCATAACGCTTCGTGGATGGATCACAGCATGCAATGCAAGTGTGCAGATCATGAAAATCGAGCAGCTGCTGGCTTGGCTATCCATTCCAAGCTTCACTCACCTATTTTTTTTAAGGAAAGATCATTATATTAGATAACGATCTGGTTTTTTGGAGAAAGCCCAAGACAAAAGTACTGCAAGCAAGAGAAAAAAAAGTTTTGCAAGCTGGAACAGACTCCATGCAAAACCCCTGATAGAGTTCCTAAAAGGAAACGACAAAACGTTTGGGGAACAGTGACACACTACTAAGGCATTTCTTAGAAAATTATCAAATATCTTCTGGCAGATGAACTTCAGGTCTCCAAAGCTTCATTTTCCAACTCATCTCTTCTATCCAAGTTTTCAGGATGCCCTTCATCTCTTCACTTTGTAGCAAACTCCATTTCTGCAAAAACATCAACACATTATATAACAAGTGCATAGGTGATTTGATTACAATCCCTTCGAACACAAAATTATTTCTTGTCAACCATAAAGACCAACAGCATGCAACTAAAATAATCCACCAAAAACCACCTTTTTTTCCCCTCCCCTCTTTACTGAGAAGAAAAAAAAAATCTGAAAAGGACAATGGAGACGTCTCCTAGCCTGCCACCTCCCTAACTGCACACCATAGGAATCTAGCTAAAAAACATCTGAACATAATATGCTCAGTATCCTCCACCAGATCACACATTTTACAATTAATCTCCCCTTTCCACTTCCTCTTTTTCAGCTGAGCAGCACATGGGATCCTTCCTTTCAAAGACATAAACAGAAAATGTTTGATTTTGAGGGAAATTTTTGCTTTCCATTTGGGCTCTGGAGTCAATGACCCCTCCAAAACTTAGTGCCCTGTACAGAGATTTTGAAGAGTAGCATTTTTTCTCATCTAGAGCCCATTTTAGTTCATCCCAGCCATCTTCAATCACTACTACATTCAGTAATTTTTTTAGATAAACCCAATTATCCCAGGACTCCTTGTCCAAATTTCTTCTAAAAGTCAGGCCCCATTCCCCTCCCTGCCAAATATCCCTTACACTACACCCCTGTTGCTCATTAATCTTATACAAGTCCTCAAATTGCACCCTTAAAGGAGCTTGCAGAAGCCAAACATCATCCCAAAAGCTTGTTCTCCTCCCATCTTTCACCACTCTCTTTGTGTATAACTGACAAATTTTTGCAACATCTTGAAGACCACTCCAGAATTGGGATACATTTCCCTTTTGTCCCTTAAAGAAACTTTCCCCCTTCAAGTATTTCTTATGTAACAACTCTGTGCATAGATCATGCGGTTCCTTTTCCAATTTAAAGATCCACTTTACTAATAAACTTATATTCATTTTCCTTGTTTCTAGAAAACCTAAACCCTCATAATCCTTAGGCCTGCTCATAGCACTCCAACTCATCATATGGTATTTCTTCCTTTTCTTTTGTACTCCTGCCAGTAGAATCTCCCCCTCACTGAATCCATCTTCTTGTGAACCCCTTCAGGCAATTTATAGAAACCCATAGCATATAAAGGAATAGAGGACATGCAGGAGTTTATAAGAATCTCCTTTCCACCATAAGAGACATATCCTCCCAGCCAGGTCCCAAATATTTTCTCCATTTTTTGGCCTATAAAGAATAACTCCCTCTTTCTAACCTTCTCAGTGCTTATAGGCAGTCCCAAGTAGACAATTGGCATTTCTCCTTGTTGACAGTTCAGCATATCAGCAAAGTGCTCTAATTCCCCATCTTCTAGACCTACACCAAAGACTTCGCTTTTTTGATAATTTATTTTCATTCCTGACATCTCTTCAAAGCAGAACATAAGGAACTTCAGAGTCGCAATGTTTTGTCTACTTGGCTTCACAAACAGAATCGTGTCATCCGCATACTGCAGATGAGTGATACCTCCTTGAATCAGATTTGGAGTCAGACCTTCTAGCACCCCTGCTTTTTTTGCTGACTCCAGGATCAGATCGAAAGCATCACCCACTAGGTTAAATAAGATGGGTGACAAAGGGTCCCCCTGTCTTAATCATGTATATGTTTTGAAGAATTCCCCTTGTTCTCCATTTATGTTGATTGCCACTCTACCACCTTCCACAGCATTTTTATCCACCCAATAAATTTTTCTCCAAAGTTCTTCTTTCTCATGACCTCCACTAGAAAGGGCCATTGGACTCTATCATATGCTTTTTCGAAATCAATTTTGAAGATAATGCCCCTCTCTCCTTTACTCTTCAGCTCATGCAGAACCTCATGCAACACTACCACCCCCTCCAAGATTGACCTTCCTGGGATAAAAGCAGTTTGAGTCCTGCTAATCACTTTCCCAGCAATTTCTGTAGCCCTCATAGTCACAGCCTTAGTTAGAATTTTCAGAATGACATTGAGTAAGCAAATCGGCCTATACTGTCTGATTGTGTTAGCCTCTTTAATTTTGGGTAGTAATGAGATCACCCCATAATTTAACCTCCCCAAATCCAACTCCCCTTTGCACATATCATCTAACAATTCTTTGATCAATCCTTTCAGCATAGACCACATATTTTTAAAGAAACCTATGGGGAAACCATCAGGACCAGGGGCTGTATTAGATTTTATGTCCTTAATCACCCTCTCTAATTCTTCCATACTGAAATCTCTAGTTAGCTTCTCTCTATCCTCTTCAGACAAGCGTAACTTCTCCCTCCATGCATTGTCAGCCAAACTAACTCCTATTAGGGTCTCTTTACCAAATAAGGATTTGTAGTACTCATATACATGATTCTGTATATCTTTGAACTGTGAAATAATCTGATCTCCCTTTTGAAGAGAAAAAATGTAACATTTCCTCCTTCTCCCATTAGCTATCCCATGATAATATCCAGTGTTCGAGTCTCCTTTTATCAGCCAAGTCTCCCCACTTCTTCTCTGCCACATGATCTCCTCTTGTGCATATATATTCTCTAGTTCCTCCTCAATTTTATACCTCTCTTCCCATTCCTGCTCAAACAAATCCCTCTCATTTGCTTTACTATCGATATCAATCAATCTTTGTTCCAAAAGAAGCCTTTTCTCTTTTGATTCTTTCCCTAAATTTGCTTTCCACCCCCTTAACATTCTCCTTAAATTAGGAGCTGCATAATGCCAAAAATCAATTGCCTTCAGCTGGAATCTCTTAGGCCATCTTTTACAGATCATTTCTTTAAAATGTGGTACCAGAAACCAACTCATTTCAAATTTAAACTGCCTTGCTACCCTTCTCTCCTCCTCTTTAGTATCCAGCATAATTGGGCAATGATCTGAACCCACTCTTAGCAAAGACGTCACAATGGTCAATGGATATTTCAACTCCCACTCCTTATTTACAAACACTCTATCTAATACCACTCTGATGGGACAAATCTGTTTATTTGTCCAGGTGAACTTCTGTCCTAGCCTATGTAACTCAATCAGCTCATGATCAGCCACAAATTTGTTAAAATCCTCCATCCTATGGATATCCACTTTCCCCCTTGACTATTCATTGTTGAACCTGTAAAGATTGAAATCCCCTCCAATCAAAATAGGTAAAACTCCTTTATCTAATTTCTGGTTCAATTCCTCCAAAAAGATTCTCCTCTTACATTGTTTTGCAGGTCCATAAACATTTATAACTTCCCAGGTAAACTGATCCTTCCTCTGAATCACCACCAAACTCATGAAAAACTCCCCTATCTCTACACTCAACACTTCCAGCTGATCTTCTTTCAAACCAATCAGCATCCCCCCAGACCTCCCCCTAGCTGCTGAATAGTGCCAAGTGAAGCAATTTCCACACAAAGCAATTAACTCCTTATTAGTGAAACCCTCCTTCATTGTTTCTTGCAAACATACCAGGTCAATGTGTTGTTCTGCCACCGTATCCATCAATTGTTTGCTCCTCCCCTTAGCCTTTATTCCCCTTATATTCCAAAATAGAACTTTCATTTGAACTTTGTTTTTCTTCTCCCCTTCCCCTTCTTCTGACTTGAGCACTGTTTTCTCCCCTTTTTCTTTCCCCTTGTCTGTATACTCCCCTCAATGTTCTCATGCATCAGAACCTCATCCCCTTCTGATTCCTCCTCAGTTGAATTAATTTCTTCCCCTCTCAAATTACTATCAATTTCCCCTTCTCCCTTCTTTTTTGCTTCCTCTGCCTCTGCCTCCACTTTTTTCATTGCCTGGAATATGGCTGCTTGGGCCTCCTCCCTAGCACAGATGATATCCAAATTCCTATCTATCTCACTATCATTGTTACCTAACATTATACTACTTAATTCAGCAATTTTTCTAAGTTGACTTCTATCTATAGATGAAAAGACATCAAAGGGATTAGCATTACCTCTATCCAAATTCTTCTTTGAAGTTCTGATTTCAGCCTTGGTCGCTACCGGGATATCCTTATTTTTGATCCTGTCACTCTGCCTGATAGCATGTACCACCTCTTTTCTTCTCTTCTTAGCTTCATGCATGGATTGCTCATTTTCCTTATCTCCCTCTTGATTGATTTCTATCTCCATGCTCATGTTATCCTCTTCCCCTAAGCAGATTTCTCACCTGTTTGGCTTATCTTTCTCTTTGCCTTCTTCTTCAAAGTAAGCTTCCAGTTTCTGAGTTGAGATCATCCCCTCCTGCTCCTCTAAATCAGAGTAGTCATAGTCCACTTCATCTTCAGCCTCATAGGAGTCATTCAGATTCTGAGACAGACTGTCAATTTTTTCCACATCCATCTGAGTGAGCATATCTAGAGACTGATCAGCTGGCACTCCTTTTGTGTTTACCTTTTGCTCCATTTGTGACTCCCATACTACCATCTCCTTGCCTGCATATCTTCCAGATTTTAGTATTGTCTCAGGATTCTTATAATCCCCATTCTTCTCTGAAACTTGGTTCATTGTCAGGGCCAGCAACTGCTGTTGTTTTGACCCTGGCAGTTTTGGTGGAGCTGAATGAGGTTCAGGCCCTCTGCTCCCTTTTGCTTCTCCATCCTTCGATGACTCTCCCTTTTTTTTGGAGGGACCCTTGTCATCACCTTTATCCTTGTCAACATCCTTTTGTTTTTCCTCTTTTTTCTTCTTTGGAAAAGGATTCAGTTGCTCCATGTTTCCTTCTTCAGTCTCCCATCTGATTCTATATCCCACCCTGTTTATGAACACAGAGGTGCTTCCCTGAATTTCCTCCGGTGAACATACTGCCACCTTGACCCTAACCGGTCCCAAACCTCTCAAACTTGTCTCATCAATCTCAATTGGCTCCCCAACCAAATATGATAGATCTTTCAACTCCTTCTCCTTTCTAGCAATTCTAGGCACCCCATAAGCTTTGATCCAAACTTATCTTAGCTCAGCAAAAGATTCCTCTGTCCTGTTGGTCTCCTCCACCTTAGCTTTGATAGAGGAACTTAAATCAAAACCATCAAATTTTGTCAACTCTCTCCTAGCCTCCTTTGAAGGGAAAGATATCAGGAAAGTTTTCTCACTGATTGCAGTCACCTTCCAGTCCCACACAACTCCCTTAAACAATTTGTACTTCAGCTGCCATTTTATCTGATCCACAGAACCTTTCCCACTAATTACAGTCAATATCCCCCTGATAGGAATCTGATCATCTTCTCCCTCATCAGTCTCAATCGTCATGCTATTAAAGCACTGGCCAGCAATCCCATATCCGCACAAATGAATCCCCTTGCGATGGAAATTTGAACATTCTGCAGCAATATGACCAGATTTCTTACATGTATAGCAGATTGGAGGGTTCGGGCAGTCGATTTGAAGGTGTCCCTCTTGAGCACACTTGAAGCATTTGATAACTTCTGCTCTTCCTCCTCCAAGTCTGCCCCCATCCCCTCTTCCCCCATGCCAGCCACCATCTCCACCGCTGCCCTGCCGCGCCACATCTGGACGACCTCCTTGCCAGTTCCCGTCGCCGCGACCAGCTCCCCTGCCCCCCTCCCGGCGTCCCACCGGTGATCCAAAACGCCGAGGTCCGCGCTGTTCACCACCTCGCTCCCTGCTTCCCTCTCTCTCCCCTTCTCTCGCCCTTTCCCTCTGCAATCTCTCCCTCAACTCCCCTTCGGTGAGGTCACGAAATCCCCTCCCCTCTTCCCCAAATCGCCGCTTCACCGGCTGCCACCCCCCTTGCGGTCTACGATCCATACCTTCTCTCACCACTTCCGCAAAAGTTCGGGAACCTGTGAATCCAGAGGAAAATCGCAAGCCTCTCCTAGCCTTCGCCTCCAATCTCGTCACCTCACCCCTCCTCGCCTTAAACCCTAGCTTCGAGGATGGAGGCGAACCCTTCTGCCTCCAAATCCAACGCTGGGATGGGCTAAGACCTTCTTCCTCCGCGATGAACTCAGCTGCAGGCCCCCATCTGCTACAGAGATCTAGCTCTCGCGAACCCAATCCTGCCTCGCGAGGCCCAGCGACCCGCTTCCCGGGCCTAAAACGACCCACGAACGAGATTCCCGTGAGGGACTCGAAGTCGGGGGCATCCCCTCCCTCCTCTTCCCGCGCTTGTCAGGGCCAAATCCGCCATTGACGACCTTCCTGAGGTTGACCTCAGAATCGCCTTCCGAAGCGCGAGAGAGAGAGTCTAAACCTAACGCCATTGAGAGTAATAGCTTCACTCACCTATAGCTTCAGTGTTGTTGAGTGAATCCAGAAATGATGTGACATCTGCTGCCACAGTTTCATCTACCATCCGGGACCTTGCCTTCAATCTCTACTACTGCGTCATCTCATCAGAACATGGCTGCATTGCATTTGGAGCTCGCCTTGCTGAAGATCCATCAATTAATTAGCGCATTGTCAACAACAGCTAAGCCTTTCCTCCTCTTTTCTAGCGCTTGTCTTCTTGTCGCCATGGTTAATGCTGATCCACAGCTACATGTACAGAGCGTGTATAAATTTGCTGCAGCAGATTGCAAAAGTTGGTGATTACTAATCGCGCTTCCCCCTTTATTCTTGCTGATTCCTTTACTTCGCTGGCAGGAGGCAGCAGGGGTTGTACCTTCGGTAACCATGCATACCTAATCTCGTGCATGTAGCACTGTACTTTCGCCTAATCACTGCTACTGTAATATCATTACTGATTTACAGTGTTCGCGTTACACCTTCTACATTGCGAGCATCAACCTGGCAGATCTAGCGCTGGTTTAAACGGGCGAAAGTATAAGTTTTTTTTAGCTATCTGAAAACTTGTTCACAGATGGCTAAAGGCAGTAGTAATCGGGAGTGGATTCTAATCCCTCGAGGGGATATCCCCTTGTATACCTTTTTCTTCTAAATTTGATGCAAATAGTTATGAAAAAATCTAAAAAAAATTAATAATGTAGAGTATAATGATACCTACTAGTCCACCAAAATTCATGTTCAAATTCGATCTACACATCGAGAAACAAAAAAGACAAATTTAGATATAAACAGTACGCTACTATTCATACGCTGAATTTGTCTTTTTTATATCTCGACGTGTGAGTTGAGTTTGGACTTAAGATTTTGTGAAGTTGTATATATGTTTGTATGAATGTTGTCAAATTTTTCCAGAATTTTTCATAACCGTTTAGATAGTTTTTAAGCAAACGAGGAAACATCCCCTCAAGGGATTAGAATAGTTTCCCGTAGTAATCTTGCATTGGCTACTGCTGAAAGTAGAACATGCAAAGGGCTACATTAAGATGCTTTTGTTGCTGGTACGATTATCTTTTCACGTACAACTAATTGTATATGTGTAAGTAAATAACTTTTTTATCTGTATTTTTGATGACTTAAAAGTCTTGATTGAAAAAAAATTATGATAGGCCGGAGTGTAGTGGGACCCCTACCCCACCCTCCCTTGCGATTGGAGTTTTCCTTTCACATGAGCTTATCTTTTCGGTATTTGTTCTTTTTTTCTTTGACCATTGGCCACGGCCTTCCGACCGTTTGCGTTGTATAACCAAACTCTGCTATTCTTCTTCTAAATTAACTACAATCCTTTTACGCATTCGCGAAAAAGAAATATGATGAAACTATCGAAACCCAATTTTAAAATTAAGATTTAAAATTTAAATTTCGATTGCGGCCGACAAGCTGAAGAGCAAGCGAACTACTCTATGCTTGTTCAACTGATGCACGGCATTAGTTAAAGCCACCACCTGTGTGTGAGTTCAAGTTTGTAGTACGAACCAACCAGCAAAGTGAAAGACAGCGAAACAAATACGAGTACTACCTCAACCTGTGCTGTGTTTTGGCGTGGGCGGCCGCCTGCAGGCAGAAAGTTACAGCAGGTGCACGCACATTACAGAGCGCTGCTGGCAAAAAATCAATTGGGATCAGCGGCCAAACTTGAATTATGGCCATCATTGCCCGTCCGATATATGCCGATCTCTCACCTGCGATTTAATGTTCAGGCAAAAGGGAAACTACACTGTTAAGAACCCACTAGGCTTCCTGTTGATTGGTTAGCCCAGCCCATGAGGTAGCCCATGATCAAGCTTCTCAACCAAGTCCATGGTACAGCATAGGAAAAAGTACACCCAAGGTCCCTCAACTTGTCACCGAGATACAAAATCGTCCCCCAATCGCAAAACCAGATACCGGGCGTCCCTCAACTATCAAAACCGTTCGCTTTAGGTCTCTCGGTGGTTTTGACCCCGATTTTATCCGACGTGGCGGCCGAGTCAGCGTGGGACCCACGTGGGCCCCATATGTCAGGATGCCACATCATTTATCCCTTCCTCTTCTCTCAGTTTTCTCCCGTGTAGGCTAGCCGGTTGGTTGGGGAGGAAGTCGACGGGACAAGGCGAGAGAGGAGGAGGATCAGCGACGGTGGCCGGCGACCGGCGATGCGGCGGCGGCGGTGGTGGCCGGCAACGGGCGATGCGGCGGCGGCGGCAGGTAGACGCCGTCGTCGTCATGGCGTGTGCGCGGGAGGCGGCGCCACCATCGGAGGTGCTTGCTTCTTGCTGTGGAGAAGCGACGGAGGCCGGCAACGTGGGAGGGCGAGCGCAGGAGGTCGGGCTGCACCGGCAGGCGGCGGTCGACGTCGACCATCTGGAGGGCAGGAAGGGAAGAAGAGCAGGGAGAGGGATGTAAGTTCAAGTGACTTAATTTGGTTTCGGTGATTAATGACAAATCTAATTATATGAGACTAACGTTTTTATGAGCCTTTCTTTGACTAGTATCATTTGGATATGAAAGTAAAAATGATGAGAGGTATGTATTAAACTTCACATATTCTAACTTGGTCTCTCTTGTGGATCCAAAATATAGTGTGAGGTTCCTATTTGATCTTTATTGATTATGTGCATATGCGTTCCTTCATATCCATATGTATGCACATCTTGAGGGGGAGCTTATTCTATATTTTGTTTATTATAAGATTTCTATCTTGATTTGAAATCATTTTTCATCTCATCTCTCCATATTGTTTATATCGGGTTATTATCCATCACCAAAGAGAGAAAAGATTGAAAGATCTTGGATTAAACAATTTGTGTAATTGTTACTTTGGTGATAGATGATAAACCGGTGTTTATGGGATTAACCTCTCTTTTGCATAAGTTGTCTACTAGGTTATTTCCCGATAATGAGATGTGGAAGACATGCATTCTTTTGTGATGGACCTTAATCATGACAAGGATGAAATGCATGGAGATAAAACGATATGTACCACTTCTTATCTCCTACTTTTTGATAGGTTCATATATATGATTTCCATGTTATTGATATATAAGTGTGAGACTAATGTTTACTCGAATGTTATCTTATTTAGTCTCATTTACATTGAGAACATGGAGATCATGAAGGTATAAGTTTTATGTTGGTCTACATCATTACTACATAAGCCTTCTCTATATGTATAGGATAAACCCCCCATTGGTCATTCTCTAATTATGCATACACTTGCATCTCTTGTATATTTATTTGTATGCATATATTTAGGGGGAGCAAATCCTATACATTTATTGTGCATGTTCTAGATCCATATTGTTCACCTATTATTTATATCGGATCTTTGCACTTGAGCTTGCATACGAGTATATGACACTTGTGATGTTAATGAATACTCAACAAACATCAATATCTTTCATATGCAACCGGTTGGTCATCAAGTGAAGGATGACAACCGATTTGTTGAGACTAATGTTCTCCTTTGAGGTGTGAAAAGGAATAGGTCCCACGATGATGAGGCTAATGAATGACACCATGGGTTAGTGGTCACCAAGCCAAGGACATCGTCATGTTGGCAAGAATGAAGTCAAGCTTGTGATGAGAATAAAGTCTTGACAAAGGATGGACAAGACCTCGGCATAAACATGGTTCAACCGGATGGTCACAAGTGTTGATCTCGGCTCAAGCTTGACCCCAAGATGGATGGCGCAAGGCAAAGGTATAATGTAGCTAAGAATGTTTTCTTAGTCTTTTCCCGGTCTTGGTGTTTGGTGTAGACCGGATTTGCTAGATAGGCGCCGTACTATCAAGAGGGGTCTATGAAGCGAGCTTGTGAATGATCTTGTGCCATATTAGTTCATATGCATGTAGGTGCATTTTGTGGGCTTGTCTAACCAAGTGTGATGAGTTTTCTCAAGTCCTAAACCAAGAGAGAAGTGGGCATGTCCAATAGGAGTGAGTGACATCTTGTGGGTATGTCCGGTGGATATCATTTGGAGTGTGAGCCCTTTATCCTTAACTTAAGTTGTGTTTCTTGGATGGATTTTTCATGGGTTGGATGGCCCTTTGAATAAGCTTTCCATAGAGTCCAAGAACGCCAAATTCCGAGACCCGATTCAAGAGATATCGCTGTTTTACTAACGGTCGGTTGAGCTAAAAAGTGACCTACGGTCTGACCGGGTCTGTTAGCCGTTTTTCTGACCGGCGTGGTAAGGCCGGTCTAACCGGCCCCACTGGTCTGTTGCACTGGTCTGGTTTTTGGTGGCGATACAGAGCCGCCAGAGCCGCAACCGGTCAGACCGAGCCGACGGCGGTCTGACCGAGCCGTGGACGGTCTGACCGGCCACTACACTGCGGTCAGACCGGCCAGGTTGAGTGGGCTCAATGATTGCCCTGTAATGGCTAGTTTTCTAGCCGTTACAAAGTAGTCCGGTCTGACCGGCCTCACAACGACAGTCTGACCGGCAGAGCATAAAGTTGGGGATTTCGGTTCCAACGGCTAGTTTTGGTGGTTGAGGGTATATATGCCCACTCCCCAGCAGTAAGGGTAAGGTTTTGGCACTCCATTGCATTATCTTGAACCCTTGTAAGAGCTCTCACACCCTTGTGCACTTAGTTTATCTAGTGAGGTGTTACAGAGTGAGTTAAGCCAATCCAAGTGCATTGCTTCATTGTTATAGCTAGTGTGGCACTTGATCATCCTCGGCAAGCATCCTAGACTTGTTACTCTTGGAGGTTGCCGCCTCCTAGACGGCTTGTGGAGGTGTTGCCCGGTGACCTCTCCGAGGAGATTGTGGAGGAGGCCTAGCACCGTTTGTGAGTGGTTTGGAGTTCACCACCTTCGGAGTGAAGGAAGAACTACCCCGAGTGATCGAGGCTTGGGTAGTCCTCTCCGTGGGCTGGCTCCCGCCTTGCCCACCCCTTGACGAAGGGGGCGTGCGGTGGCTTTGTGGTTGAGCGGTGGAGTTGGGCTCGCCTCAACAGGGATTAGGAAACCGGCAAGTTTCCGAACCTCGGTGAAAAATTCCTTGTCTCTTGTCTCATTTATTTGTTGCACTTACATTTGTGCTATTTACATTCATAGAGACATATTTGAGCCCATACCACTTAGGTTTGCAAAACTTAACTTAGTTGCTTAGTTAACCTTGCACCTCACCTTGCCTAGCAACTTAGGTTAGTTTTGTTTAAGTGCTATTAAGTTTTAAAACCGCCTATTCACCCCCCTCTAGTCGGCCTCCTTGATCCTACAAGGGAAGAGCAGAGGCAGATGTCGCGGATGGGGAGCAGGATAGGGAGAGCGAGGCCGCCATCGTCGTCGTCGTCCATGGCCGCAGTCGCCGGGAGGAGAAAAGTGGAGTTAGATGGCGCCGATGGGGAGCGGGATGGGGAGAGCGAGGTCGCCATCGCTGTCTTCATCCATGGCGCAGTCACCGGGGGAGAAGAGCGGAGGCAGATGGCGCCGATTGGGAGCGGGATGGAGAGAGCGAGGCCGCCATCGCCGTCGTCGTCCATGGCAGTGGTTGCCGGGGGGAGAGATCACCGCATCGCCGCCGCCCCTCACGCCGCCAGCACCGTGGCGATCGATGGAGCTATTCGAGCTGCACTGTCTCCAACGAGCCTTTCCTCCTCGGCGTCACTGGCCGCATCACCACCGCCGCCGCCGACCCCGCCACACCGCAAGACACCCTCCCGCTCGCCCTCTCCCGTGCAGGCGCCGACGCTGAGACCTGCTTCATCGCCGCGGCACCGTCCGGCGAGCGAGGACGTGGTGAGGCGGCACGACGGTAGGCCACGCGTGAGCAGAGGCGAGCGTGCCAGAGTCACGTCCGCGTCCGCCGCGATGGGAGGGGATCCCAGCGATGGCAAGCCGGGAAAAGTGAGAGAGAGAGAGGGGGGAAGGGAGAGAAGAGGGGAAAGAGAGAGATGACGTGGCATCCTGACATGTGGGTCCCACGCTGATTCGGCCGCCACGTCGGATAAAACCGGGGTCAAAACCACCGAGGGACCTAAAACGAACGGTTTTGATAGTTGAGGGACGCCCGGTATCTGTTTTTACGATTGAGGGACGATTTTGTATCTCGATGACAAGTCGAGGGACCTTAGGTGTACTTTTCCCTACAGCATATATAAGCCAATACACCAATCCTAACGAGGCATAGCGGTGGCTTTGGTTTAATGCGACCTCAGTCCCTCTCTGTCTCTCTTGTTCTTCTTCACTTTCACTTTTAGAAGTTTCCTCTACTTCTTCTCACTCAATTTCTTTATTTTTTCTTTTGAGATTGTATTGAATTTCGTTGTTCTTGAGATTACAGAGTTTAGAAGAAGAGGGTTGTTTTTTTTTTCCTATTTTTCCCTTTATATAGGAGTAGCGTTTTTTCCTATTTTTCGTGGCAATGACCCTCTGGCCGATTACATCGTGTAACTATATAACTATGCTTCCTTCTAATATAACGACGTGTTTGAAAAAAAAAAAGAGAAGGGTTGTTAACATACACGCGTTGCAGGCCTTGGTGGGCCTCTGCTGGGCCTGCAGCGCGGTTGCTGCCTCACCGATTTCCGCAACGAAAACCTGGTCGCGAGTTCGCGCCGCCGCCGCCGCCGCCAGCCAGCCATGGAAGCTTCCGCCTCCACCTCCACCGCACGGTAAGATCCTCTGCTTTGCTCTTCTCTGTCTGCGCTCCCCCGCCGCGCTACGATCCGTGACCCTTTCGCGATCGCGCAGCCGCCTACGGGCCTTCAGGCGGTGGATGCGGGACCACGGCGTCGTCTGCAGCGACGCGCTCCGCCTCGACGCCGCCGAGGACGGTGGCGGCGGCGTCTACGTGCGCGCCCTCGCCGCGCTCCGGGAGGGGGACCTCGTGGCCACCATCCCGCGGGGCGCGTGCCTGACCCCGCGCACCTCCGGCGCCGCCGAGGCCATCGAGGCCGCGGAGCTCGGCGGGCCCCTCGCGCTCGCCGTCGCCGTCATGTATGAGCGCGCGCGCGGCGCCGAGTCGCCGTGGGACGCCTACCTCCGCCTGATCCCCGAGCGGGAGCCCGTGCCGCTCGTCTGGCCCGCCGATGAGGCCGAGCGCCTCCTGGCCGGCACCGAGCTCGATAAGGTGAGCCCTTCTATTGTAGTAACAAGTTGCAATGCTTCAACGATTTGTATCTGCCTTGATGCTTCGATGGTAGGCAGTGAAATTGATCTATCTTGCAATGTTTGGCTGGCTGGAGTTACAACTATGGCCATTTTTCCTTTTCAAATCAGCATAATGCGAGCTGATTATGCATATGATGTAGTACTTTCCTGTTGCACACATTTCATGTTTCATATTGCGTTATTGGTTGATCACTAAGATGGCTCTAAAAACGGCAAAATTTCTAGGCAGATAGTGAAGCAAGACAGGCAGTTCATTTGTGAGGACTGGAAAGAGTGTATTGAGCCACTCATTTTGTCAGGAGAACTTGAGGTTGACCCAGATGATTTTAGCCTGGAGAATTATTTCTCTGCTAAGAGTCTACTTTCGTCGAGGTCCTTCCGAATAGATAGCTATCATGGGTCTGGAATGGTTCCCCTGGCTGACCTGTAAGTTACAATCTACTCATGTAATTAGATTATTTCTCGTTTACCTGGTTATTTGGAAACGATGCATCAGGTGTGCACATACTTAGGTGATGATGTATTTGTGCTGGTCTTAAGTCTGAGCGTTAATATGGAAATGCCCTCCATCCAATTTGTTTCAGTTTTAACCACAAGACTGGTGGGGAACATGTCCACTTCACTTCAGTGTTAGAAGGCTCGGACTCAGATAGTGAAGATGGTGAAGATCCAAATAATGCTTCTGCTGATGAACAGTCAACTATAGAAAATTCTGCCGACATCCCTTCAGGTTACATCCATGACCATCTGCATGTAACATCAATAGACCTTATTTAGACATGTACTTGGTTGATTTTGAGCTTCACTCATTATGGTTGTTTTGTTCATACTATGTAGGAGATGATGAAGATTTGGAAATGATTGTTGTGAGAGATGTCAATGAAGGGGAGGAGGTAATTGTGTGCTTACCATCTTTTATTTGGGTCCAAAGTATTGCTTAATGTATCACTGTTAGATATCAGTTAGGTTCCTGTTTTGAGGCAACTTTATGTTTCCTCTTGTTCCACTGTAGGTTTTTAACACATACGGTACCATGGGAAATGCTGCTCTGCTTCATCGATATGGCTTCACAGAGATGGACAACCCATATGACATCGTCAACATCGACTTAGCTCTGGTTACTAAGTGGTGCTCTTCTAAGTACTCCCGTCGATATGCAAGAGCAAGGGTATCACTCTGGCATAATCTGGGCTATTCAGGTTGCACCAGCCAAGATGCTGACTACTTTGAGATTTCATATGATGGAGAGCCCCAGCTTGAACTTTTGATCCTGCTTTATATCATCTCCTTGAAGTCTGATGCTTATGACAAGCTGGCCAGCGTGGCTCATGATCTGATTGGTGATGATGAGGTCGACAGCATTAGTAGTGTGCTTAAGGTTGTTAGAGTAACAAGCTCCAATCAACATCCAGATATTGGCGGGCTTGAAAAATTGCCTGATGTGAAGAAGCTTTTGCTGAATGAGAGCGTTTGTTCTGCACTTGTATCCCTTGCTGACATGAGGGAGAGCCTCTATGGTTCAAACACTTTGGAAGATGACAGGCAAAAACTGCAAGCATGCTCTTCTGTCAACGAAAGGAATCTCTATCATTCTTTGGTGCTGCGGGTGAGCGAGAGAACAATACTTCACAAATTGAAGAAACATGCATCTAGTTGGTCAAAGACCAAGAAGAGGAAACAGCTCTAGCTATTTTGGGGAAATGATGATATATTATGGCACTGGTACTCGACATATCCTGCTTAAAATTTTGCTTTAGCAATTAACAGGCAGTTTGTTTGTTTTTCCCAATTTGGTAGATTCTTAAGCGGTAGATCACCAACGGAATTTATCCGAGTCATTTGTTCTTTTGTTAATGCTGTGATCTGTTGTTCCATGTCAATTCTTTCTGAGGTTGACAATATTTTGACATGACTTGAGTAGTAAAGGAGCACATGCAACTATGCAAGTATGGAAATTTGTTTTCATCGGCTTCAAGTATTAATTCATGAATTAGTTCATGTGCGTTGGCTGCTTGTCAACATAAACAATCCCCAGCGAGACTAGTTTATCAGATACAGGCATTCAATCAGTTGAGTTTTCGAAGAAAAAGGATGTTAAACAAGATGCGTGATCACAGGTTGACATTCAAACGTGCCGGCGTAACTGTAGTTCTGCTTCATTGGGATCAATCATGTAACGGATACAGTAACTAGAAACACAACTACAAAAATTTGATAACGGGATAGCCCCGGGCAAGGGGCATCGCGTAACAGGAACATAAAAAAATGTTACCTGTTACAAGCATCATCTCGGGATGAACACGCGCAAGCTATTTCAACTTTCTTTTTGGAGGATGTTACAGCAAGTCAAATATTTGTTTTGAGAGCTGCACTGTTATACATTTTTTCTTGACAGACTATTTTTGCGTTACAAAAAGGCCTACGAAAGCACTGACTAGATATCTCGAGAAATATTCGGAACATCACCAAACTCTTCAAACTATGTTCCATGATTGCATCTATCATCTGTAATTTTTGTATGTACTTCATGTGCGTAGGGCAAAATTCAGGTATACCCCTTCCAACTTTCAGGGAGACGCCATTTCCTGTGCCAATAAATGGACACCCTCGACCATGCTGGGAATCCAAAACTGTAATCCAACGGTTCGTCTGCCAATCCCCCAATGAAGAGAGGTAACCAAACATACCGAGAATCTCTCAAGTTAGAAGGATTCCACCTGTCTGCCATGAAGATGAATGTACCAGGCAAGCCAGGGAGGGGAAGCACAAATGTGCTTTGAGATAAGAATGTTGTCAACCGGAAAAACCTGTTGCCTCCAACGCATGGGTTGCCCAATGTCTCCCATGGACCCATGATCGATTCTGCAGCATGCGCTAGTGCTCTATTAGGAGCCCAACCCGAGCAACCAGAGGTGATCATGTAGTAGGTTCCTTGAAGCTTGAAGACAGCCGGAGCTTCCCTATGCCGTCTTATTAATATTCTCCTCATTGCTACCGTGATATTAAGATAGTCCTTTGTCAATGGACTGACATGAAGCTCAGTATTGTCACGAGAAGAGTAGAAGAGGTAAGCCGACCCATCATCATCTTTGAAGATTGTCATGTCTCTACTTTCAAATCCATGTGGGCGAAAGCTATAGAGGTAGGTGAAAGGCCCAGTGGGAGAGTTGCTGACTGCTACACCAACAGATGCTTTGGTGTAGTTTGCATCATCAATATGCACCCACATAACATATTGTCCAGTATGGTCATTATATATCACCTTAGGTCTCTCAAGCACCTTAGATTTATGAAGGTCATGGGTGACATTAGTAGGCTCTCCAGGAAGCACAATTCCTTCATTAGTCCATGACCATAGGTTCTTTGATGAGTAGCAGCTTACCCCAATAATGTCAACCTGGAAAATTATAAAGACAACCACTTATCAGTACATGCGTACTTAAGGACCAATCAGCCACAGACTTGTCTCAAAATCCATTGTTGTACCCTTTTTTTTTTTGGTATCAGAACAAATTGCTAAGATAACCAGTCACTAAAACAAGGAAGATATTATACTAGAATTTATACTTACCCGATATGTACTCTTGGGGTGAGTTTGGTAGGTTAGCCCATCTTTGTTTTCTCCATACCAGTAGTATTTGGCAGTGATATGATCATACAGAATACCACCCCCATGGGCTTGAATGGCATGTCCATCAGTGTCCAGCCACACCCTACCAGGATAGAAGTACATACTGTCATTTCCACCTTTTGTTGGGTTCACTGCACTTCTTTCATCAGGGAAGAACAAGGCATGTACTGCTGATGACTCATCCAAATATTGATCAATAACCTTTGGAGCCTTGCGAGGCCCCCGCCGTTTCACTGCACGAGGATTAACTTTGTGAGGAGGTGGCAAGCGGAAATGTTCCTCCTCAATCTCTTCTAACTCTCTGGTAGCAGATAGATGTCTGAAATAAATATGGTTCTGCCTAGTGTCTGCTTGACGGACAACAGAAAAGAAGCAAACAATGAGGGCAACTCCCACCAAGCTCCATACAATAAAAGACAAGGAAGATCGGCATCCTGCATCAAAGTTGAGAGCAGATGATTTCCGTTGTTTGTTCCTCATCTTCATTCTCCCATTATTAATCCTCATAAGAAAGCTGCAGTAATGATCCGTTATGGTTTTAAGCCATATTAAAATGTAACAAACCATACAAGATGAGTCAAATAAATTTAAGTGAAAACAAAGCAATGTTTGCACATCGGGAGGAAAACCGTGACAATAGTTTGGAACAGGAGAAAAGGAAGCGTCACAAGACTAGAACACATGAATTGACTTATTTAGCCAGTATTCTGAACAGTATGAAATTGAGTAACTGGAATACTGAACTTTGCTATCAATAATTATAAGTTTATAATTGCTGGCTCAAAAAAGGAAAGTCCCCATCAATTGCCTGTTTGGCAAGTTCAGTTTTCAGCATGCTATAACAGAAGTCAAAACAGCACAGCGAAACAGGGTAACCGCAGTACTGAACTATAACTATCGATCATTGTAAGTTTAATAACTGAAATAAAGTCTAATAATTACACCGTTTATTTTGCAAGCAAGAAAAATTAGAGTGCTAGGGATTGCACCAAAATGAAATCGAACGGAGCACAATCAATGCTACAAGAGCTCACCAAACAAGCGAACCATCTGGAATCTTGCCCAAGTTCCTACCGCCGCATGGTTCTGTACGTGATCCACGCGTGCAAGCAACAGCCGGCTACCTTCACACAGCAGCAGAAGCAAACGAAACCGCATCAGAAAAGCGCAACACCTGCGACCATTCAACCCACCTATACTATTCCAAGGTGTTCGAGTTCCAAACTAGCGCAGCCGATTCAACTGATCCATCCCGCCCCAACCCCCAATCCCATTCCCCTGATCCCATCCCTCCCTGCACGCAACGGAGCTCGGGTGAGGGCTTTTACCTGGGGTGGGCGCCGGATCTGGGGGCAAGACGCGCGGCGCTTGCCGTGGAGAGGAAGGGTGGGTTGACGCCGCGCCCCCGGAGAGGAAGCGGGTGGGGTTGCTGAGGTCGCGTCTACGGGTGGCGGCTGCGGGGTTCGACACAAGTCGCACAAGGGGAAGGGGGGAGGGGAGACCTGGAGAGGAAGGGGGCGTGGGGTAGCGGCAGGTGGGGAAGGCATAACGGATGAGGAGCTAGAGCGAACCGAAAAAGGGTGAAGCGAAGCGAAGCGGCGAGGTTTGTCCGGCCGTGGTGTACCGGTGACCAGACTCTTCTCTCCTTGTTCTGGTAAGCCCAAAAGGTATATTTGTAAATAAAAAATAATTATAAATAAAACTTTTATATGTGTGTTTTTATCTATCTGAAAACAGAAACTGGAAAATAAACTTCGATTGAAAAAATTTCAAAATCAACTCCAAAAGCATTTTCTAATATTTTTACAAGACTAACTGAGACCAAAAGTCTGAGATGATATTGTCACCTTTTTATATCTCTATAATTGGATATTGTTTAGACGAAGAAAGTTTATACTTTATTAAACTAGCTTAAAGCACAATGATATTTACAGACAGGCCCCACTACAATGGGCAAATATCACATTGGGTACCATGGATTAATATGACATGTTTCATGTTTAAGGGTGCGTTCGTTCTGGGGATTGGTGAGAAAGGGACCTCGTATTCCGCGCGCACACTTTCCAAACTACTAAACGGTGTATTTTTTGTAAAAAATTTCTATAGGAAAGTTGCTTTAAAAAAATTATATTAATCTATTTTTGAAATTTAAAATAGTTAATACTCAAGTAATCATACGCTAATGGCTTACCTCGTTTTACGTATCTTCCCAATCTTCTCAATCCCCCTCTCCTCAAACTCACCCTAACTTTTCATAAAAACTTGATTACATAAATCTCTTTAAAAGCCTATTTAAAATCTATTTTAACTTTCTAATAGTCAAATGATTTGTTTGGACCCTTAAATAACAATTACAAAATCATTCAAGTGTTTAGAGCATGCTTCATTGGTGTTGTGTTAATTTTACCACTCTTGACTATTATGGCAAAATGTGGTAAAATATGGCTAGTGTTTGGTTGGTTTCTACAATTTTAGCATGCAATGCTTTCTTATCTTTTGGTCCCACAAGTTATAGGCTCTTTTTTTAGCTAAAGTTTGACACAAATATGACCATTAATTTTGGAGCCGCACAATTTATAGCTTGATATACTTTTAACATAAAATTGTGGCAAAGTGAGGTAAGCATCCAAACGGATTATCCAGAAAAAAAGGGTACCTTAGGTCGCTAGTCCAATACTAGCCATATCTTTATTGTGTATCCATGTAACATGGTTTTATCGTATCACAGTTTTGACCTAATTGCTACCGTTGATGCTAGTTGAATTTTTTTTACTGGGAAAATTTGTACAGAAGTGTACGGTTGAAACTACGGAGTACTATGTCCATTCCAAAATATATGTGTTTTCTGTGAGTTTTTCAAAATTTAGGAAACACGCAGAAGTTATTATATTTGAACGTTGGGAGCAGTACTTTTATTTAGTGCAAACAAAACAACTCGACCGTACTTTTGAAATACGGAAACATGCGAGAAAATCAGGCTTGAATGTACAATTCAATGTAAAAAATAATTGTGGGAGCTAAGCATAACTTATGATGTGCATCTCGTTTTGCCTAGCTAGATTTAAGTCCTTAGATTGAATGGATGTGCAAATCCTTCATCGATCAATGTTTGGAGCCTATTACTCGACCTATAAAAGCACACACTTCTTGTGAGTCCATACCACCTCCTTCTCAACAAATGATAAAGTTTGTACAAAACATATATAATGTGGAGCGCACCCTTGGTGTGTCTGCCCCACATTTGAACTTCCATCCAGGTAAATCCTAGAGCATCCCGCCGATTTATAAAATAAAAACAGAATCTATATATGCACAAAGTGCTGTGAGGCCATTTAACTTTCCGTGGTAAATGTTATGGTAAATCTAAATACCAAAATATTCATGTTTAAACTCATAATTTGCTACCTCTGTTCTCAAATAATTGACTACAGTCGGTTCACTTTAATGAAAGAAATTTGTATGATAATATTTTTGACAGCACATTGTTCGCTAGTATACCATATTTTTCATGTATTCTTTTTTTTTTTTGCAAAAGATGGTTAAATTTAAAATTAAATAGTGCCGGTGTCAATTATTTTGAATGGATTGAGCAACTTTCAGTATCACTATATTAACCAGGAGTAGTGGAAACAAATTAATTACATCATCACATATGACCTCCTTTATTCCCCTTACATTATCTTAGTCAATATTGTGCCTCATGAATAAATGATCTATCAATGCACCATTTGAAATGTACAATAATACTTATAGGGCAATAAAATCATTTAAATCTTTCTCCTTTCATGTATCAAATTAACTCCAAAAATAACTTCTGCGTGGAATTATAGTTGGAATAAGACGCGAATGGAAGAACATTGATCGGTGTGTTGCTACGGAATTGGAGCGAAATAGGCGTGCGGCGGCCAGTACAAGCGAAGCTCCATCTTGTACGTCGTCCGAGTCCGGCCACGCGTGTCCACCGGCGACGACCGGACGTAGCCAACGGCGTACAAGAAGTCGCCGGTGCCACCGACCACCGGGTACACGGACGGCCTGGTGATGTTGGGCGTGCCCCCGAGGATGGAGACGGAGCCCCGGTAGCCGCGGTGGTGGAGCGTGATCTTGGCCAGCGACACGCTCCTCCGGCCGTCCTCGCCGTCGAAGCTCGTCGAGATGGAGGTCCCCTCCGCCACGCCGGCGACCCGGGAGGAGCTGTCGGCGCGCACCGTCAGGTTGTCGCGGAAGACGTACATGCTGCCGAAGGGCTGCCTGTCGGCGGAGGGCTCGCCGGCGTCGCTGACGACGACCCTCGCGGGCGCGGGCGCGGGCGCGTCGACGCCGGGGACGACGACGTAGCCCGTCCTGTTCATGGTCTCCTGCTGGTACAGGGTGAAGCTGACCGTCTTGTCAATGATGTCTTTGCCTATCTTGCTGCGTGACGAGAACGGCGACGACGACGACGCCGCCGCCGTCGCCGCAAGCTGGGGTTGGGGATGCAGCAACCGGTGCGTGGAGCAGATGATCATTACCAGCAGGCACAGCACCAAGCTCATGGCCGTGTTGGTAGCTGCCATGGCGATGGCTGCTTGATTGATTATTGCTGTTCACTAGCTTCCCGTGTTGGCCTATTGAAACCGCGAGAGAGAGAAAAACGGAGGAAGAATTTGAGCTTAGGTGGTGCTAACTGCTAAATACTCCTTTTGATTGATTATTGCTGCTCACTAGCTTGCCATGGCGATAGCTGCTTGATTGATTATTGATGTTCGCTAGCTTTTTTCCTTGGATTAACGGCCACACGTAAAATGGATGAAGCATTAATGATTAATTAAGTATTAACTATTATAAATTTTAAAAAATAAATGTATTGATTTTTTGATAAACTTATATAAAAAATGTTTTTCTACAAAATACACCATTCAATCTCTACTATCATAAAAATTAAAAATGTTTGTGCCGGTATTTTAGTACGTCATCCGTGTAAGAATCGGTTTTTAAATTCGTTTGCTTTTGGAAATATATATTCGTATTTGAGTCATTTTTAAGATCGTTCACTTTTGGTAATACAGAAGGGATCATATACTCCCTCCATCTTATAATATAAGGCATGGTCAAACTTGGCACATTATTCAAAACTAATCTTTGACTTATATTTACTCATATGCTATAAGGTTTGTTGTAACAAAATTATAACCATCTTAAAGTAAATTTAAATGCCAATCCAATGATTTATTTTATAATAATTATTGGTTAAATATTTTTAATTTTGAATCTTGTAATGTGTGCACGCCTTATATGTTAAAAAAACTCGCATACTAACTTGAGACAATCGGAGTCCTAATTACAGCTCATGATTTTCTAAAGAAATATATATATATAATCCAAGCGAACTCCCACAGTGAATTTCATCTTAACTAAACCATATAACAATGATAAGATTAAAATAAACTTCACCCTTTACAACGCACGGATATTTTTTCTAGTAGTTTAAAAGGTGTGTACCATGATGGTTGAAAAAAAAATAAGCCTGAGTTTTTTGGGCTAGCTACCTTTGGTTTTCTGTAAACATTTTTTCCGAACGACTGTAGTGTATTTCATGAAAACCTTTCTATATATATAAGTTTTTTAAAAATCAAATAGATATGTTTTTAAAATTTTTAATAATCAATACTTAATTAATTATTGCTAATAACTTTCCAAGTTTTGTGAGCAGCTATTTAGCTCAGCCAATGAGCTTAAACGAAGGTAGTCTAATCTGGCACGGGCCTTTTTTTTTAGAGAACGCCGTGGGGGAAGACCCCACCTGTGGCACGGGCCTTTTATACGTTCTAGTTCGGCTTCTTGTTATTTGGGTGATTGGGTCGGTAATAAGGTCAAATCTACACTCGAAGGTCTGTCCGTTTTCTCGATTAATCTCGGTCCGTTAGTGCGCTTTGCCACCCCAAGTCCCAAAAAAGAATCACGAACTGACCAAATCTAAATTCGATAAGCGCATCATCGGTAGTAGTTTAATTTTTTCATGAAAATTCCTCAGATTATCAATCTTGAATTTTATTACACCAAATACAGAAATACCTCCCAGAGGTAATTCAAACTCTATATTAATAACTCAGCGAGAGACTGAAAAAGGACAAGCAGATGCATGATATGATACGAAACCTCTAATGGGCGATCAATCGCCTAGCCGATGGGGTAACGATCGGGTGTCCCCCCTCTCTCCACCTGGTTTTCTTTTTTTTACCACATTACTTTCTTATTTTAGTAAATTTATACACCTCAAGTTTATACACCTCAAGTTTACACATCTAAAGTTTAGAGACCATAAGTTTATATATCCGATTCAAATTTGAATTTAAATATTTTCTATATATAGTATTTCTATACATCTACAGTTTATACACCTAAAGTTTATAAGTCAAAAGTTTATATACCCATTTCAAATTTGAATTTGAATTATATCTGATTCAAATTTGAATTTGAATTCAAATATTTTCTATATATAGTATTTCTATACATCTAAAGTTTATAAGTCAAAAGTTTATATACCCGTTTCAAATTTGAATTTGAATTATATCCAATTCAAATTTGAATTTGAATTCAAATATTTTTTATATATAGTATTTCTATACATCTAAAGTTTATACACCTAAAGTTTATAGATCCAAAGTTTATAAGTCAAAAGTTTACATACCCGATTCAAATTTGAATTATATCCGATTCAAATTTGAATTAATATTTTCTACATATAGTATTTCTATACATCTAAAGTTTATATACCTAAAGTTTATAGACCCAAAGTTTATAAGTCAAAAGTTTACATATCTGAATCAAATTTGAATTTGAATTCAAATTTTTTATATATAGTATTTCTATACATAAAATTTTCTAACTTTTTGTTTTTTTTAAAAAAATTTTGTGGTTTACTGTAGTAAGAAGAGAAGAAGGGGAGGAGGAGGGGAGAGAGAGAGAGGGGGAGTAGGACGGGTGATCGCTAGAAACCATATGATATCGGACTGCTAGAAACGGGGAAACCATTTTAATCCCTTGAGAGGATATGTACTCGTTGTTTGCATGTCACTTAAATGGTCATGATTTTTTTAAAAAAAACAAAGAATATGTATTAACATGTGATATATCACTCCACGAATATGTAAGTCCAAATTCAACTTCTACATCTCGCGACGAAAAAAATAAATTAAACTACAACAATGTATATCCACAGTCAAATTTGTTTTTTTTCATTGCTTAATGTAGAAGTTGAATTTGAACTTGTATGTTTGTAAAGTGATATATATCACATATTAATACATCTTCTCTGATTTTTTTTAATTTTATTATAATTATTTAAATGACATATAAACAAGTGAACATCCCTCGAGGGATGAAAATCCACTCACCCATAAACGAGTTCACACGCATACGCGCTCAACAAGGTGGAAGACAGCGACTTGACTAGTGTCTAGTGCTTTGAAGTTGGAGCGTAATGAGCATACGGTGGCCAGTACAGGTGAAACTCCACCTTGAACGTGACCGACGATCCCCGCGCGCGCAGGTTCACCGGCGACGTCCGGACGTAGCCGACGGCGTACCCGAAGTCGCCTGTGCCGCCGACCACCGGGCAGTCGGACGGCCGGGTGTTGTGCGTGCCGCCGAGGACGGACACGGATCCCCGGTGGCCGCGGTGGTCGAGCGTGATCTTGCCCAGCGACAGGCTCCTCAGCCCGTCGAAGCTGGTCGTCACGGAGGTCCCCTCCACCACGCCGGCCACCCGGGACGACCTCTCGGCGCGCACCGTCAGGTCGTCGCGGAAGACGTAGACGGTGCCGAAGGGCGTGGTGGTCTCGCTGACGCCGGCGCCGGCGACGCCGCCGACGACCATGTAGCTGGTCTTGTTGATGGTCTCCTGCTGGTACAGGGTGAAGCTAAGCTTCTTGCCGTGAAACCCTTTGATGCCTTTGTCGCCGCTCGGTGAGGACTGTGCCAGCTGCACGAAGGAGATCATCGTCAGGCATAGCAACAAGTTCGCGGTTTTGCTGCTGCCGGCGGCAGCCATGGTGACTGGAGATGTACAGATCAAATTTCTGCTCGATTGATTGATTCTTGGTGCTCACTATCTCTAAATTGATCAAGTTATATAGCTGAACCAGGATGGACTATGTAACTAGCAAGCGATGGAAGCAGCAGACGTGTCGCACGGGAATTTGAGGAATCGAGATACTGTGCACGTTCTTGACCTTCAACAGCGGGGTCTCCGTCCAAGTCAATTAGTCAAAACTATGAACTTCATTTCCTCTGTAAACTGTTAAGCCTCGTGAGTCGTGACCAAAAACTATGCATCTAGATTGCTCTTCCTGGACTTCCACATGGCATGGTCGGCATGATGTCGTCGTGTATACGGCAATGCACTTGTGTCACTGTGAGTGTGAGGTGAATACATGTCTTAGGCTGGACTAGGTGTTGTTGTAACAGATAAAATAAACTAATAAGCTATACTATTGCATAATGACTTAGCCCCTATTTCTTTTTAGCTTAGGATTATTATAATCTAAATTATTGAGTCAGATTACTATAAACTAAATTGTTATAATCTATAGTAGAATAAGCGGTTAGTTGTTTCTTTACTAGATTATTAGAGCCTAGATTATTGGGTTTGCAAGTCTAAAGAGGGAGTGGGGTGGCATGGTGGGTAATTTTTCACCCAATAATCTGAAAAAAAGCTCACCTAAATGAGCTTATCATATTATAATAAGCTGGACTCCAGATTATAATAAGCTACTTCAATAAGTTGTCTGTTTCTTTCAGCTTAGGCCCTGTTTGTTTCAGCTCAAAATTATTGTAATCTAGATTATTAAATCAGATTACTCTAAGCTGGATTATAATAAGCTAACATAAAATAAGCTGCGGTTTGTTTGTTTCTTTGGATTATTGAAGGTATCTAAGGGTAGTGGGTCTTTAACCACCTAATAATATGAAAAAAACTCCTCCAGAGGAGATTATTAGATTATAATAATCTGGCTTACAGATTATAATAATCCATCATAATAATATACTTGTTTGTTTTAGCTTACTCATAATAATTCAGATTATAATAATCCTAAGCTGAATCAAACAGGGTCTTAGTACATCAGACACTACTTAAAAAAATGATTTTTCATGACAGTACCCTTTTTTTCCCGTTGGCCGTCATATGAGAAATCCACTTGTGAAATTCTAACGAGGGATAGAGGGTTTAGAACCACTAGTGAAAATCCATTTTCGCCGATGGTGAGTTTAGGACCGCCGATGAAAATCAGTTTTCGTTGACGGTTGCTTAAGAAGTCCGCTTCCAAAAATAACCTTATTTTTACTAGCGGGCTTCTTAACCTACCGCTAACGAAACGCTGGCGGGTACTAAAGAGTGTCACCCTTAAAAAAATCACACACTTAAAAAATATCATCGCCCATTAAAAAATCACCACCCACCACTCTTTATCCACCTAGTCCTTATCCTCTCGTTCCTCTTCCTCCCTCCAGATGCACCCTCTCCACCGCCAGCCTCTCTTCACTCTCCATCGTTGTGTGGGAAAGGGGGCAGCAGTGCGGGGAAGGAGGTGCGGTAGTGGCGCGGGAAAGGAGTGGCGGTGGTTCTCGGCGACGAGGTGCAGATCTGGCGCTGGCGAGCCTCAGGAGAGTGGATCTGCCGCCGCCTGTCCTCGGGAGAGGCACGAGGGAGGGGGCAGTGGTGGTGCTCGGCGGCACCAGTGCGTGGGAGGGGCGGTGGGGAGCAGAGCCGGCACTGTCGAGCGGATCCGCCGCCGGCCATCCACGCCCTCCCTCGGGAGCAATGAATCCATCCTCACCTCTTAATCTTTATGATGTAATATTTTTGTGCTCGATCTGTGATGCCTCACGTCTTAATCTTTGTGATGTAAAACTTTTGTGCTCGATCTGTGACGTGGAATTTGTAGAATTTGTGTTGTGATGTGAAATTTTTGTGTGAATTTGTGGATTTGGGATCTGTGATGGCATTTTTGTGGAATTTGTGCTTGTTGTGGATTTAGGATTTGAGATTTGGTGCCGTGGATTTTTGAATACAGGGTAGGGTAGCAGCATGTGGGCATATTCATTTTTGCTGGCGGCTAGAGGGCAGTTGCATGGTTTTTTTTTTCACCAAAATCGATTATCTATGGCGAACGGTATAACACAACCGCCAACGGAATTCGATTATCGCTGGCGGCTGATATAACACTACCGCCAGCGAAAACGATTATCGCTAGTGGTTAAAGTTTCGCTTGTGAAAACCTTAGATTTTCACTGGCCTTTTGACGCTAGCAGTTAGTCTAGCCACCAGAAAAGGCATATTTTGACCGTAAGGAAATACCTTTTTTCTACTAGGGAGAGGTTGTTGAGCTAGCATTATACGTACATTTAAGTTTGAAATTGAAGTAGCTCATGTTATAATCTTGAGCGAATGAATGAGGCCCCATTTAAAACATCTACTTGAATGCTTAGACCACTTTTTCTATACTATTTGTTAGCAATTTATAATATTAATTTAATTCAACCATGTGAGAATTTTGCTCCATCATGCATATTCTATCTATATCCAAAGCTTAACATCCATTTAGAACGCGAGCTGCTGGCTGTTCAAGCGCAGCTTTTGCTGCCGGCAACTTGAGGTGAGGTGTGCGGTCTAGTAGACTGGAGTAGATCGGAAGTCATATCGACCAACTACTACTGCACACCTGTGAAACGTACGTACGATTATGCCTCATCGGCTGACCCAATCATCTGCAACTAACGCACTCCCAATCATCTGCAACCAACGCACGCCTCATCGGCTGCCGGCAACGTTGCAACGCCGCGCGCGGCGCGTATATAAATAGAAGGATATGGAGGCAGAGCCAAAGCCAAGCCCAACCCGACCGGCAGCTAGCACACGCGACGCGCCGACGCGGCGAGATAAGATAAGCAGCAGGGAGTGGCCTCCGAAACCGAGAGGACGAGGAGTACACAACGTACGTACGGGGCGCGGGGGGCCATGGACACCTTCGTACCTTCTTCCTATCGCACGGCACGCCCACGCTCTCCATCGACGACACGATGCCGGCGCAGCACTTCTTCAGGTCGTGGCTACCGGCGGCGGTGGCGGGCGCGCAGCCTCCGCGTGCCATCCTTATCGTGTCGGGCCACTGGGAGACGGCCACGCCGACCGTCAACGTCGTCCGCGGCAACAATGACACCATCCACGACTTCGAGGGCTATGGCTTCCCCAAGTCCATGTTTCAGGTCCAACTGTTGCATGCATCATGTATCTGATCATGCATCATGTTTGTTGCATGCCTTGTATCTGATCACGAGGCAAAACTTGTGCCCTCCTTTAAAAAAAAAACTGAATAATGCATGCATGGCATCCCATGCAGCTGGAATACCCGCCGCCGGGCGCCCCTGATGTGGCGAAGAAGGCCAAAGAGCTCTTGGAGCAAGCCGGATTTGGCCGGTGAGGGAGGACCACGGCCGCGGGCTTGACCACGGCGCGTGGCGTGGGTGCCACTGATGTTCATGTACCCGGAGGCGAACGTGCCGGTGTGCCAGCTCTCCCTGCAGACCGGCCGCGACGGCGCGTACCACTACGATCTCGGTAGAGCGCTGGCGCCACTCCGGGACGACGGCGTCCTCATCCTCGGCTCCGGCAACGCCACGCACAACCTTAGCTGCATGGCGCCCGTCGCCGAGGGCACGCCGGTGCCCCGGTGGGAGGCGGAGTTCGACGGGTGGCTGCAGGAGGCGCTCCTCGCGGGCGGGAGGCACGACGACGTGAAGCAGTACGAGGAGAAGGCGCCGCACGGTAAGATGGCGCACCCGTCGCCGGACCACTTCCTCCCGCTGCACGTCGCGCTCGGCGCCGCCGGGGAGGATGCCAAGGCGGAGCTGATCCACCATAGCTGGTACAACGCGATGCTCTCCCACGCGTCGTACCGCTTCACCACCACCACCAAGAACAAACCGATCGCCGCATGCAAAGAGTGAAACATGTCTTGCTTATATCATCGCCATTTTACTCTTAACAATTAATAATCTCCGTGGGATCTACGTTAATATACTCCTATTAACGTAGACGTACGTTCGTGCCTGTATTTCCTAACGGCCGTGTCTTGTGGTTTTCAGTTGCAATAAACTTGCATGCATGGTGGTTTGGGTTGTGGCCCAGCCTCTCATGGCGTTGATATCACTATGATAACTGCTATGTTTATTTGGACCCGAACTGGCCCATCCTACCGAGCAAGGTAGGAAGCAACAGGGCGTTCAGCTTCATCACTGAACCGTATTTGCGTGTGCAAATTTGACAGCTAATTCAGTCAAAAAAAATTGACAGCTAATTAGGCAATATGTTGTTATTTAACTATGGGTGCAGAAGACTGCGAGGGGAACTATTCTAGGGTATTTCCTCGTTATTTGCCTATCATCCAATTGGTTATTAAAAAAATAAAAAAAATAACATGTGATAGATCACTCCAAAAATATGTAATGTTAAATCCAACTTCTACTAGCTGCAATAAAAAAAATAAAGTTGACTATGAATATAAGTTAACTGTAGCGCCCGTTCCGTCTTGGCGCCTAGCGGGAAAACTAGCTCTTAAAAATCCTATTTGCGAAATCCGTTTCTTTGCTTGTTGTCTAGTGCCCGTGCCATCTCAGGTCTCAAATCCCCGATCCATCGTCGAGTTCAATCCCGAATCCAAATCCTTCCCAAATCAAATCCCTCCGCAAAAGTCTATTTTGCCTCCCTAGGGTTCGATGGGCCGAATCCCTCTCGGCCCATCTCCCCCTCCCTCCCCGGCTCGCTCTCTCTCTCTCTCTCTCCCTCTCCCCCGCTCTGCCCGAGCGCTGCTCGCGCGAGCGCGCGAGCCGCGCCGAGCCCTCCCTCCTGCCCCGCTGCCATTCCCGCCGACGCCACCAAATCGTCGCCGTGCGCCGTTGCTTCCCGCGCGCGCGCGCCGTGGTGGCCGACCGCCTGGTCGCCGCCGCCGTCAGCCTCTGCCGCGCCTGCCGCCCGTGTCGCCGCTCCGCTCCAAGCCGCCTCCGCCGTCGTCGCCGTCGTCATCGACTCGGCCCCGCCACTCCCCGCGCGTGCCTCCAAAGGACGGAGGCAGAGCCCCCCCCCCCCCGCCGCGTCGCCCCGCTCCCTCCTCCTTTTCCCGAAGAGGCAAGGGACAAGCTCCCTTTCCCCCTTCCTTTTTCTTTCTTTCTCTTCCTCCGCCGGCGTCATTCCCCTCCTCCCTGTCGCCGATTTGGCCGCTAGCCGGAGCGCCAGCTCGCTGGCTTGACCGTCCAATGTCGGTTCCCCTCCCCCAAACCGACATCGCCACCCTATAAACCCAGGCGCCCTCCCTCCTTTTTTTTTTCCTCCCAATCTTCCCCGTTTTCCGCCCGCGCCATTGCCGTCCCTCTCGCCGACCGCCGCCGACGCGTGTGCCGGAGGAGCCGGCACGAGCAAGGACGCGGAAGGGGACTCCGGGCGCGCCCTCTTCTTCCTCTTCCCCGGCCCGAGGCCGGAGAGATCGCTCCCGTGCCGTCGGCCTCTCGTCACCGCGCCCTTCCCCGCACGGTAGTGTCGCCCTCCGTTCTCCCTCCTCGTTCCATCTCCTCCCCTTAGACTCGGGTAGTAGCACGAGTAGCCTCCCCGTAGCTAGCTGGCGCCGCCCCGACCGTTGCCGCCGCCCGCCGTGTGCTCGCCGCCGTCGCTGCCCGAGCTCGGAAGCGCCGCTCGTCGCCGGCCTCGCTCGGCGTAGCTCCGCCCAATCCGACGCTAGCAACGGATTCCCGTAGCCGCGTAGATGCTCTCACCGCCGGGAATCGACCCCTCGTGACCTCATCGCCGTTTCCCCCTTCTCCTGCCGCCGGTTGCCGCCGCCGCAATCCGCCGCCGTCGAGCATCCCCCGCGAATCCGAGCCGTTGGCTCGTCTCCTCTCGTCCCGTGCAACCTCCCGGTGTGCTCGCTTTCGCCTGTATCGCCGTGGTTCGCTCCGCCGCTCGCCGCCGCCGCCCGCCGTCCGTTTCGGCCGACGTCGTCGTCTACCTCCCGCCGGCCCGCGTGGTAGCCACGTAGGCGCCACGTCGGCGCCACCTCGGCCGCGACCGGGTCAAGCAGACCCCGGTCCGCCGCTTCCCTCCGCCCCCTCGCACGCGCGGTCCACCGCGAGCCGTGAGGCTGCGCGTGGGCCCGCCGCACCGCGTCCTCCGCGAACCGCGCGCATGCGCCGCGCCCCCCTCCCCAAACCCTAGCACGCCCGCGTGCACCTCGCTCACGGTGAGCCGAGCCGCCGACAAGCGGGTCCCACTCGGGACCACGCGAGGATGGACCCGGCCCACCGGCTCTCTCTCTCCCCTCCCCGCCCGCGCGCGCCTTGGGCCGCCCTCTGGGGCCGGCCGGCCCATTAAGCTCGGCCGAGCCGCCCCTTTCTCTCGGGCCGCGCCCTAGCCGCCCGAGGGAAGTCTAATTTCCCTCCCTCTTTCTTTTTCTTTTCTTTTCTTTTTCAAAAAGGGTTTAAATAAATCCTTTTCCTTTAGACAAAAATCCAATAATCTTAGAAATTCAATATCTTCCCAACCGTAAGTCCGTTTGACTCCGTTCAACTTCCAAAATTCCTCAAATCTCGAGATCTATCTAATGGCACGCTTAGAGGTCAATAATAGGGCTTTATTTTCGCCATTTGTTGAGTTGTCCCGTTTCGCGTGTAGTTTCGGAGCCCGAAGACCCGCAGTGCGAGGATTTCGAGGATCAAGCTCAAGATCTCGAGCAAGGCAAGCCACCTTTGAACATCTTGAGCCTATATTTGAACTTAATTAATTTGCTTGCAAAATATTATGCATTGATAGGATTACACTTAATCTGTTTGCCCCGTCTGCAAGGCAGACCGGTGGGCCTACCCAACTTGTTGCATTTGATCCTTCCACTGTTAATTGTTATACCATGTTCCCTTGTAACCACCTAGTTGCGCCTCGATATTCGTGCACTCTGTGCGAGTATCGACGGTCGCCTTCAAACTTAAAATCTGAGTAAGTTCTTGGGTAAAACTTGGGTTTTTACAAAAGACTTGGAAAACCCGACACCTGGGTCGGTGCTTGCGAACTAAATGAATTTCCAAAACCGCGGACCGGGGAACGTACCGGGAGTACGGTTTCCCGCTCTTGCAGTTAAGGACCGTTTCCTTGGAATTTCATCCGAACATAAGACAAGTACGACCACATGGGTGGAATGGGACACCCCTGGCTGAGTAATTAGCTAATCAGGGGAGCCTTGATGCCAAGAGACATGTGGATTCGCCGGGGTGGTGTCGGGGAGGACCCCTGGGCTTCCTGGCACAGTATGGTCTGGGACCTAATCTGGTGTTGGTCTGGGACCCCTCTCGTTGGCATATGGTGAACCTGTGTCGGCTTTCGAAATGCCTTGTCATGAAAGCCTTAAGGTCTCTAGTCGTGGCCGTTCTGCACGGGCTGGATGATCCGGGTTAGTAATGTCGTGTGGGTAAAGTGTACCCCCTCTGCAGAGGTTATTAAACTGTCCGAACAGCCGTGCCCACGGTCATGGGCGGATGTGAGGTGATTCCTAGCGTAGTTTTGTTTGACTACTGCCTTGTGAAATTTTGCTGTTGTGAAATGGGTTTGATGTTTGGAAAATCTGCGGCTGATGGGACCAGCCAGGCCCGGGTGGCCGTTTGAAAGCTATTGGCCGGGTGCCAATCTTGATCAATTCAAAAGACTGATACATTGCACAAACTCCGACCGGACGAGACGCACTTTCTCATCCGTGTCATTTGAGAAGCACTCACTTAGCTGTTTCAGGAAAGAGTTCAAATAAAATCAATTGCAAAAACAACAGCCCTTCCTTGAAGCCTGCATTAAACACTTATTTCCCATGGCTTGCTGAGTACTCTCGTACTCACCCTTGCTCCATATAAATAATTCCCCCCCCCCCAGTTGCTGAAGAAGATGAAGCGGATCCCGCTGACGAGGAGTTCCTTCAGGAGCAAGCCGGCTACGATGAGTTTTAGGGTTTCGGCCTAGTTCCCAAGTCGCGCCTGTGATGTGTGGTCCAAGTCTTGGCTTCCGCGTTCCTTTTGTAATGCAGTTGTGAGCTCGGGATCTGTCCGCAGCCCAACATGACTGTACCCCTACTCTATAATAAAGAGACCTCTGTTGCTGTGATATTCTGTCTTCCTGTTATACCAGCACTGTTTCCTGGGACTGGTATCAATTAACAGGTTAATTTGGAGCGTCACGGGCTAGTTCCGCTCGGGACTAGTTCGGGGCGTGACATTAACTAATCATAGTTTTTTTTTAACTTGTAGAAGCTAAATTTTAACTTACATGTCTGTGGAGTGATCTATCACATATTAATCTGTCTTGTTATTTATTTTCATAATCATTTGGATGGTATGTTATCTCCCCTCAAGAGTTCTAATCCAGTAAGTGCTCACATAGTGGAAGTGAATTTTGATTTCTCGAGGGGATGTCCCCTCTTTTTGTTTGCATGTCACTCAAATGGTTATGAAAAAAAATTTAAAAAATTGGGATGATGTATTAACATGTGATATATCGCTCCACAAACATGCAAGTTCAAATTCAACCTCTACATCTTGCAACGAAAAAGACAAATTTGACTATGAATATACATTAATTTGGTTTTTTCGTTGTGGGATATAGAAGTTGAATTTGAACTTGTATGTTTGTGGAGTGATATTTTACATGTTAATACATCATCCTAATTTTTTTCATAATCATTTCAGTAACATACAAACAACGAGGGGACGTCCCCTCAAGAGATCAAATAAAATAATTTCCCCTCACATAGTGTTCTATGGATCGTAGAGTAAAATAGACCTTTTAGAAGACTTAACGGAGGTCTATAAATGAAAACCTAACGGAAATTTACAAAAACACTTGTACAATGATATTTTGTAGGAAAAAAACATGTTTGTCGATGGTAATTTATAGAAATGGTTGTCGAATTTCTGAATGTCAATAGTTCGCTGTATGCTTTGGTGTCCGGTGTTTAAGGTACTCTGTAGTCTGTTTTTGTTAAGTTTTGGGTGTTCATAAGGTGCTGTCTGTTGGGCTGGCGTTCTGATGTTTACTTTTCTTTGGGTGGTTGATGTTTTACCTTCTCTAGCAATGAAACAAGGCAATCCTACCTTTTTGCCTTTGTTTGGCATTGAAGTAGCTACTCCTATATAATTATCTGCGGTACATTGGACGAGCTGACAGTGAAGCCAACACACAAGCAATGCAAGGTCTCAAACACTGTAGCCAATAGTAACATATATCATGCCATCCAAGCTAGATTAGTAGGTGCAATTGGACCTTCAACAAAAATTCAATAAAATCAGATATAAACAGTTGGTTCTTTATTTAAGAAAATGTTCGTGAAAGTGCAAGTGTGGTGTTGCATGTGTAGTAATATGTGCGCACGTATGTATATATGGTGTAATCGTTAAAAATGAAGTACTATTGTACAAGTATACAGTAACAACACTGTATGTATCATTCGCAGTGCAACAGTTACCCCTAAGATGGGCGAGATACAAGTATAACAAGATATAACAGCCAATCATATTTTCGGCCCTCATCAGTAAGCCAAGAGCTTTAGCTGATCAGCCAAAGTTAGCTTTTTTTCCCTTAAGCTAAAGAAAAACCATTGATTGGCTTATTTGGCTTATTTAACTTGATAAGGATTTTCTGTGGCTGGTGGTTATCAGCCTAATAAGCAATTCGATGGGTTTTGGCTGAAAATCATCAATCCAAACATCCATTCGATGAGAGTCATGAGACCCTTCCTTAAAAAAGGAGAGAGAAGTTGGTAGGATCACAGTCTCACAGATTCACAGGACCAACAACATCCAGACCATGGCCGATTCCAGAAATCCGCTTCTCCACTTGTCCCGCGCCTCCAGCGAAGTACGCTTTCTTACGTCACTGCTTACACGCCCGTGCGCGCGCCGGCAGCGACATCCCAAAGTCCAAATGAGGGGCCGAGTCCGCGGTCCAGACCGTCCAGTCGTCGACCAACTAAACTTACCAAACACCGCAAAATAAACAGTCATCCTCCGCACCGCGCGCGCGGCCGCCGGCCCCGTATAAGGAGGAGAAGAGGATGGGTCAGAGGCAAAGCAAGCAGCCCAGCCCGGCGGCCGCGGTGCACGCGCGCGCGACGACCACGCCGACGCCGACGCCGGGGGAAGACGAGCAGCAGGGGAGCGCCCTCGAAGCCGAGAGGAGGGGGAGGAGGAGGACGACGACGAGGCGCGCGGCGGAGGGCGCCATGGACACCTTCTTCCTGTCGCACGGCGCGCCCACGCTGTCCATCGACGACACCATCGCGGCGCAGGGATTCTTCAAGTCGTGGCTGCCGGCGGCGGTGGCGGGCGCGGAGTTGCCGCGGGCGATCCTCGTCGTGTCGGGCCACTGGGAGGCGGCCGCGCCGACGGTCAACGTCATCCGCGGCAACAACGACACCATCCACGACTTCTACGGCTTCCCCAAGGCTATGTACAAGGTCCGTCCGTCCGTCCGTCTCCTTCCCTCGAATCGAATCCCTTGTTTCTTGATTGAGAAATGGCCGTACAACGTGGAGCGATTCCGCCAAAATTGGACCTTGGTTGTTCGTTTCTTTGTTCGAGCATCTTCTACTTTGGGCATTTTACACTTTCGGAAATGAGCGCGCGGAAAACGAGGTTGAAGATGTTGGGGACACAGCCTCAAGGATTGGGTATTCGGATTTCCTACATGCTATAGGGAAGACGTCAAATTTGGATGGTTTTGATTCCAAATCGCGCAGAATATATGGGAAGAAATCGATCTTTCTGCCTTGGTTATCGGAAAACCACACTACATGATTGCTGAAACCTGGTTTGGCAACTGGTCTGAATTTACTCGTAGGCAACACCATGGCAGCATGATAACATTTCTCCGCATGCTCATAGCCTTAGGCAGGTTTACAAAATCGGCCGTAATTGCACAGTTATTGCATTTACCTCCGGATATGGTAATGGTAATACTGCAATAACCCCAACAAATTCTTATAAATTAAAATAATAAATGAAATTTCGATAAATTTTATATGGTTTGTTACAAATACCGCGCGGTAACCTCACTTACCGCTGGGGTGTGGTAACCCCGTGCCTGATGTAGGGGAAACTGGTCAAAGGTGAAGATTACTTCTACATATATGTTATACTACTATATTATTATGCATGGAGTATTTAGGTATATCGTGTTGTATATTTTATATCACGTGGGACTGATTGGAGCGCAATCAAAGACTAAAACATGCTAGTATTATACTAGATCTTTCATGCTAGTTTGTGAAGTACATGTCCCATTGCATCTTAGATATGCTTATTAAACATGGGAGTAGGTCCTACCACTTAAACATGGGAGTAGGAAGAGATGCCCAAAAGTTTAGCTGATCTGAACTTTTACCAACCCCAGCATCCCATCTGATGCAGACATGACATTGTGTATTTTGTTTGAGGCTGTGAGCACAATTAGGGAATATTTGTGGGCAATGGGCATACCAAACTACTACAAGTGGGTAAAGTGCGCTTGTCACTAGCATCTGCCGGATCGTTCAGTCGATCAGTCAGCAAGGATTTTGCTGTGAGCTATGTCTAAATGGCTAATTAAATTTAGTTTCATTTTCATTACTGTGTTCAGCATTTGAGTTACTCCCTCCGTTGTAAAATATAAGGGATTTTATCTCATAATACTAGTATGTGTCACATTCACCAAAATAGCTTATATTTTGAGACGGAAGGACTAGCATATACACCATAAGATAGTTGTGGATATTACTAGTAAAGGTTATGATGGCCCAGAGTAAATATTTACGCAATTGTTTTTAAGCCAGTCGAATAAAAATGGGTGTGTACTCTGGTAATTTGGGTGAACCTGTTATCGGAGAAACCACACCCATCAAAGCTGCCGTACAAAATATTTAGTTTGGTAGTATATATGCATCACCATAAGGATTTGATTACTCATCTAGTAGCTTATTGGTCCTTTTCGTCGAAGGAAAGTTGCTACTCATAAGTATTTAGTTAGGTACTATATATATGCATTATTATAAGTATGTGCTACTCCCTCTGTCCCAGAATATAAGAATTTTTAGTGTTGGACACGGGTATTAAGAAAGTAGTCAGAATTAAATGGGAGAGAGAAGTGCAGGTATGTAGGAAAATTGAATGGTGAAGAATTGTAATTGATCGAGAAAAAAATGTTAGTGAAGAAGTTTTTATATTTTGAGACAAACCTTAAGTGCTAGAAGTTATTATATTTTAAGACGAATGGAGTACTATTTATCCATCATATATGCTCCTGTAGTCGTGTGGTTGAAGGTAGATTCATTGTTGGCGTATGAGATTTTGTACTCTTTTCTTATATGCAACCAAACAATTACTAAATCATACTATAACTTAAATCCATTCCGCTCAAAAGGATGCATCATGCATGGAAAACGTTATATTTCCTGGAAGCAAAAGGTATATGCGTATAACGTAATCACTACATCAGTATCTCTGACCATAGTACTGAATAATTTCATTGCATCAGTATCTACCCTTCTGAATAATGACGTTGCATTTGCATGATCGCATCAGTATCTGACCATACCGAATAATGTTGTTGCAAACAGCTGAAGTACCCTGCGCCGGGCGCTCCTGATCTGGCGATGAAGACCAAGGAGCTTCTGGAGCAAGCCGGGTTCGGGCCGGTGAAGGAAGACCACAGCCGCGGGCTTGACCACGGCGCGTGGGTGCCACTGATGTTCATGTACCCGGAGGCGAACGTGCCGGTGTGCCAGCTCTCCCTGCAGAGCGGCCGCGACGGCGCGTACCACTACGAGCTCGGCAGGGCGCTGGCGCCGCTCCGCGACGACGGCGTCCTCGTCCTCGGCTCCGGCAGCGCGACGCACAACCTCCGCAGGATGGGGCCCGAGGGCACGCCGGTGCCGCAGTGGGCGGCGGAGTTCGACGGGTGGCTGCAGGAGGCGCTGCTCGGCGGGAGGCACGACGACGTGAAGCGGTACGAGGAGAAGGCGCCGCACGGCAGGGTGGCGCACCCGTCGCCCGACCACTTCCTCCCGCTGCACGTCGCGCTCGGCGCCGCCGGTGAGGGGGCCAAGGCGGAGCTGATCCACCGCAGCTGGAGCAACGCCTCGCTCTCCTACGCCTCGTACCGCTTCACCACCGCCAAGAACTGAAAACCGGTCGACGCGATGCACGCCGGCTCGCCGCATGCAACCACGTGTTTGCTTGTAACATATTTGACTCGAACAATAATCCCCGTGGGCTCACGTAGACGTGTGTGCCGTGTTCGTGTTTGTATTTCTCGGAGCCGTGGCTTGGGGTTGTTTACTTGTTTTTTTTTTTTGTAAGATTGGGTTGGGCCTGGGCCTGGGCCTGGGCCTGGGCCGTGGCACAGCCTTATGGCGTTAATTGGTGTTCTTATTTGGACCCAAACTGGCCCATACAGCCCAGCTTTAGGTGTTCAGCTTCGTCACGGAGGGTTGGTTTGGTTTGTGGCCTAAATAGGCCTTATCAAATTTTGTCAGTGCCAAATTTTGGTAAGTTTTGGTATGACTAATTTTGGTAAGGCAAAATTGCGTTTAGATTGAAGCCAAAATAGCCTAAGTTCACTATTGAAATGGCCTATTTTCTTAGGCATGTCAAAATTTGGCTTCAAACCAAATAGACACTAATCACTATTGAAATTGTCAAATATTGATAAGCCTAATTTAGGCCTCAAACCAAACCAGCCCTGAATCTACTGTGTGTAGGGATATGACGACACGTGAGGCTGTTTGGCTGCGTTGGCACGAGCTAGCAAAGACACGCTGTTGCACAGTTGCACACAGCACATATCCATAAATATAATCCATATATAGGCAGATTACAGGGTGTACATAATGTTGATGGTTTTGGAACCACGCAGCAAACTTTGATGGTTTCCGGCCGTGAATTACGAGCCGTGTTTGATTTTCCAGTGAATCGCAAGAAACAATTTGTTGTTTCTGAACCTGAAATTCTTTTGGTGGCGTCAAGAGATGGACGATGATCTCACGATGATAGATGAGAGGAGAAGAGCAGCAATCTCATGATTCATGCAGCTTTGTAGCAATGTGTGCTTCGTGGCGGCCGCATGATGAAGCAGAAGATGGCTTTCCTTTTGGGTCAAGCCCTGAGCCCCTGAGAGGCTGAGATATGTCCAGCACTTCATTTTCTACCACCTGAATGATCATCAGCATCACTGTCTTCTCTTCAGGGATATTTAGAAATTACCAAAATCAGACGGATAACATGCTCACTAACTCAACTGCAGAAGGTATTAGTTCAGATTTTTCAATCATGTGGTAACAAAGTACTATCTCCGTCTCAAAATAATTATAATTATAATTTATTAGCAGGTACTACGTATTAAAATTTAAAAAGAAAGATTATAATGCTCGCTTCATTAAATGGTGTACATATAAAAACGAGAGAATGGTTGAAAATAGAATATGAGAAAATTGAATAAGTGATTGATGATATTAATACTCTATCGTGGTAATTATTTTAGGAAAAATAAAATCTTAAGAATACAATTATTATGGAATGAATGTAGTAGGCAAGTACCAACCAGATTCATCCCAAATTGACTAATCAGATTCATAAAAGTCACCAGAACTTCTGCACCTTTGTGAACACCTTGGTAGGTTCAACTAAATGTAACAGGCATATAATCTGGTGGTAGTTATTGCTACTAAAAAAATGACGTGGAAAACCTTCATTTTCTACAGGGGACTCTGAGGTACTAGTAGGATTCGTGGGGTTTCGTGACCGTATTAAAAGAATGAATCTACAGTGGGAAACAGGTCAGGTGCAAAAGCTCGCCAGCTCTATATATAGCTGCAGCGCACAGGCTTCAGAATTCGCTCAAAATCCTTTCCGCTCAGATAAGAGAGGCCGGAGACTGAGAGAGAGGGAAACTCGTACACAGAGCGAGTATGGACGTGGAGAAGGTGGAGAGGAAGGAGGTGGCCGTCGACGACGATGGCCGCGTCAGAACAGGTAATTCTCAGGATCCTCTCTGTTTCCAGTTCGCGTTTGCACAGTCGTCGTCGTCGCCGAAAATCCTACTACTATCCTACGGCTACCCTGCTTGTCTTTCTTCTGCTAGGAAGGCACCTGAACAGTTCATGCTTCATGCAGAGTATTTAGCTGCTGTTTCCTCTGAAACTCTGTTCCGTTGTTCATCGTAGTTTAGCTGCATGTTCATTGTCACCACATACCGTCGAGTGTGGTAGATCTGCGAGCCTCTGTCATTGCTGAATTTGGACAGAAACGTGCATTGCTGGCGTACGTTGGAGGGTGGTTATTGACTTGTGCCTCTCTTTCAAGTGAGAGCTAGCCAGATGTGTGCCCAGTGGAAAGACGCTTTCAGACTTCAGCGCGCTATGGAACATGCGGTTGTCTTGCATCCTTTCGAAACCTTGTAGGACTCTCTCGTTTTGCTTCTCCAAGTACATGCAAAAAAAAAAAAAGATTTGGAATTAGTCAATGCATGATTTTGCTGTCCAAGCCGTCTGATGGAGCATACACGCATGCATGGGCACTGAAAGTCAAATCCTTCTTTTCCATTTTGTTTACGCCGCGCCGTACTGGAAGAACCAAACAAATACACACTGCAAATGCAGAGGCAGGGAATTTACACTTCTCTTATTAAACACTGCCATATAATGAATTCAATGCCTATTTTAGTGTTTTATCTTAAAGAAATGCCATGTAAAAGAGTTGTCCCCTTTTACATGTCTTGTTTCTTGGATGCATGTCTAGCTAATGAGATGCTACACTCCCGAATACGCACATATTCTTTCTTCTGTTTTACACACAACACTCGTCACAGCATTGCAGCAACATCCCTGAAACTCGGGATAGATTTAATAGAGGCATCTTGCGTATATGCTAGCATTATTGGATAAAACCAACACCTGAAAATGCGAAATCCATTGCGTGAAGCTTCTGTTACCACTGCTTTTACTAGGACAACGTGAAGGATAGTAACAGTGTTAGTGGCATAGTATTTATGCAGGAACTGGGTCCTAATTCCCATATAGTTACAGCACGCAACCTCTTGCAAGATCCAAATCGCCAATGACTTGGCAGGCACTACCTCTACTCTACTATATACCCTACCAAGTCCAAGTGGCCTTGGCTTTACTAGTGTTATACGGTACAGCAGTACTAATACTCCAGGATTATAGGCAGAATTTCAATATGTGCAATCATTATCCTAATGTTATATTGGAATCCCAGAAACAATGGAAAACACTATTTGTTGGCAATAGCCTATTGGAATGTTTCTTCTTCGCGTGAGGGAGCAATGGATTAGGTATCGATGAATGGCTGCAAATTAACCTGCAGCTTGTGCTCTCTCCACTTACATCACGCATCCTAATTCGACAAATAGCTTTCATGGTATTAAAGTAAAACATAGTGCATATTCTGTTGTACTACTACTTCCTTTTTCTGGTTATCTTGGGTGTACTGTTGTGAGTTGTGACTAGCTATCATAGGCTGTGATGAAGAGCGGGCCATTAAGCAGTCTTGACAATGACCAGTTAAGTATAAGTACACTCATGTCAAATAATAGGATTTCGGGGCAATTGTCTATTGTAATTAAGGAATTTTACTGGACAAAAGTTTGACTGTACTTTAGCCCTGCTAGTACTTTACATCAGGGAGCAAGTGCCTGATTTCACATCATACTTCCTTTGCATGTTGATGTTGGTTGGGATACCACATCATACTCCACATAGGCCACCAGAGCATTACATAAGTGTTTTCATTCATGTGCGTGCTTACGTTGTTCAAAAGAGTCTGTTTATACATTTGCGATGATTCGTTAGTTTAACACAAGTAAGACAGCAAATATTTCTTTAGTTGTTTTAAGTGTTACTGCTTTAGGACATGGTGATTAAATCACATGCGTAATATATGAACCTGTTGCTCTATTTGTACTCGTTAGTTGGTCTGCTTTACGTTATGGTATCCAGCGCATGGGCAGTAGATCAAACGGATTCTTTGTTTATGACACATGATGGAATCCTGGAGATCCTTTTGAAAAAATGATGGCTTCTTACACTACTGGGAAGTTGACTTGTGCAATGTTGCATCATGCCCACTGTAATTGATCTATGATCTGGCGATCTCTTTTTAGCCGCGCTGATATGGCAATCTCTTCAATGCACTGCATCTTTATTGATGTTCATGCTTAATCAGCCAGGTGTTCCAAGAGACCAAGAAGGCAAGAATGTCACACGTAGTGTAAATGACAGTGACCTGTCAGACATTCTCACAGGATTTTTTTTTCTCACAAGAACGCAAGAATGGCACTGACGAAACTGAATTTTGTTTCCTTTTCACAGGAACGGTATGGACGGCGACGACGCACGCCATCACCGCCGTGATCGGGTCAGGCGTGCTGGCGCTGCCGTGGAGCGTGGCCCAGATGGGGTGGGTGCTCGGCCCCATCGCCCTCGTCGTCTGCGCCTACATCACCTATTACACCGCCGTCCTCCTCTGCGACTGCTACCGCACGCCGGACCCCGTCCACGGCAAGCGGAACTACACCTACATGGACGTCGTCCGCTCATGCCTCGGTAGCTAAGAACCTTTGAGACTTACCTGCATTTTCTCCTGCAAAATCTCTGCGATTTCTGACAAGACTGTTGCTTTGATCGATCGTGTGAAGGGCCTCGAGACGTGGTCGTGTGTGGCATTGCGCAGTACGCGATTCTCTGGGGCGCAATGGTGGGTTACACCATCACGACCGCTACGAGCATCATGTAAGCTTAGCTCCAGCTTCTTGGCCACCCTGAAAAATCTTGGCAAATTTTTGTTCAGTAACATGTACTAGGATTTGGGCCGTGAGAATGCAGGTCAGTGGTGCGCACGAACTGCCACCACTACAAGGGGCCGGACGCGACCTGCGGCTCGTCCGGGACGATGTACATGGTGCTGTTCGGCCTCGCGGAGGTCGTCCTGTCCCAGTGCCCGAGCCTGGAGGGGGTGACGCTCATCTCCGTCGTCGCCGCCGTCATGTCGTTCACCTACTCCTTCGTCGGGCTCTTCCTCAGCGCCGCTAAGGTCGCGTCGCACGGCGCGGCGCACGGCACCCTCCTCGGCGTCAGGGTCGGCGCCGGAGGCGTCACCGCGTCGACCAAGGCGTGGCACTTCCTGCAGGCGCTCGGGAACATCGCCTTCGCGTACACCTACTCCATGCTGCTCATCGAGATCCAGGACACGGTGAAGTCGCCGCCGTCGGAGAACGTGACGATGAAGAGGGCGAGCCTGTACGGCATCGGCGTCACGGCCGTCTTCTACGTATCGATCGGGTGCGTCGGGTACGCGGCGTTCGGCAACGCCGCGCCCGGGAACGTCCTCACCGGCTTCCTCGAGCCGTTCTGGCTCGTCGACATCGCCAACGTTGCCGTCGTCATCCACCTGGTCGGAGCGTACCAGGTGTACGCGCAGCCGGTGTTCGCGTGCTACGAGAAGTGGCTGGCGAGCCGTTGGCCGGAGTCGGCGTTCTTCCACCGGGAGTACGCGGTGCCGCTGGGCGGCGGGCGCGCGGTGCGGTTCACGCTGTGCAAGCTGGTGCTGCGCACGGCGTTCGTGGCCGTGACGACGGTGGTGTCGCTGGTGCTGCCGTTCTTCAACGCCGTGCTCGGGCTGCTCGGCGCCGTCGCGTTCTGGCCGCTCACGGTGTACTTCCCGGTGACCATGTACATGGCGCAGGCGAAGGTGCAGCGAGGCAGCCGGAAGTGGGTGGCGCTGCAGGCGCTCAACGTCGGCGCGCTCGTCGTGTCGCTGCTCGCGGCGGTGGGCTCGGTGGCCGACATGGCGCAGCGCCTGCGCCACGTCACCATCTTCCAAACGCAGCTCTGAACCCGGATGGACGCATGCAGCCGATGAGATTATGCATGTAGTACTACTCCTACTACTTTTGTTGCTGTACTCGTACTAGTTGCTGGTGTAATTTGGCTGTCGTGTTACAAGCTACTACTACTAGTACAAACCCCTCTGTTTTTATACCTCTGAATTTAGCAAATGGGACTTGAGGAGTATGGTTATCCTATGGACAAAACTGTGTACGTTATTCCGGTTGGGACCGTCAAGCATAGCATATAGGAATTTCGGGTGAAAGAATTCAATTATGAGTATTAGCACCTTTTGTATTTAGAACTTATTTCTGAAAGCAACTAAAGTTAGGGGTACTAAAATAATATTAAAAATAAATTTTTCAACGAAGTACAACATCGGTTTCGTGGTGTAGTTGGTTATCACGTCAGTCTAACACACTGAAGGTCTCCGGTTCGAGTCCGGGCGAAGCCAATTTGTTTGTAATATTTTTGACATCCGTTTCTTTTCTTCTGGCCCAAACTGTATTTTTGGCCCATCCGCATGTTCTTGTCTCCTGGCCCAAATATTTTTCTCACGGAATAAGTTCATATAAGGTCCCTTAACTTGTCAACGAATCCGATTTTCGTCCTTCAACCGCAAAATCAGATACAACGGGTCCCCCAACTATCAAAACCGGTGCAGATTAGGTCCCTCGGTGGTTTTGAAGGTGGTTTTGGCTGACGTGGCACCTACGTGGCTAGTTTGACTTGGTCTTGATCTGACGTGGTATTGATGTGGCGCTTACGTGGCAATTCGATCCGGAAAAATAATAAAGCCCGTGGGACCCACATGTCAGTTTCACATAGAAATTAATTTTTAAAATGGTGGGGCCCACGTGGGCCCCACATGTCATCCTCACCCTCTTCTTCCTCCTCTCTCCCCATCTCCCCTCTCTTTCCTCACTGACCGGTGGAGCGGGGCGGCGACGACTAGAGCGGACGAAGGACGGGGCGGCCGGAGCGGAGCAGGTCCGCGGGCGGAGCGGATCGGGGCAGGCGGAGCGGCGGCGGCCGGAGCGGGCCGGCGGAGCGGGGCGGCTGGAGCGGAGCAGGGCGGCGGCGGGCCGCGGGCGGAGCGGAGCGGGGCACGCGGAGCGGTGGTAGCCGGAGCGGCAATGGTAAGAAGCGGGGACCTGCACCTTCTCCATGACGGCAGCCGGCAGCCGCCCATCTCTCTGCCGCCCGTTGCGACGCCCTTCTCGGCGGCGGTCACCACTGCCGCCCAGCTTCTCTCCCGCTGCGCGCCGCCGCTCAGCTCCTCCCTTGCCGCCCGTCGCCCTCTCTCGCTCTCCCGCCGCCCGCCCGCTCAACTCCTCCCTTGCCGCGCCGCTCGTCGCCCTTTCCTGCGTTGCCGACGCTCTCCTCCTCTCCCACCGCCCCCATCGTCGCTAGCACCTCTCTTGCCGCGCCAACGGCACCACCCTCCTCCACGACGTCGTTGCCTTGTGTTCCGGCGCGCCGCCGATGCCCAGTCACCGCGTCGGCTCCCCACCGACAAAAAGGTTGAGAGGTGGAAGAAGAGGGGAGTGAGGGTGACATGCCGCCGCCGCCGCTCTGCCTGCGAACCTGCTCCGCTTCGCCGGCCGCCCCGCTCCGCCCCGTCCATCGCCCCGCTCCACTGGTCAGTGAGGCCCGCGAACCTGCTCCGCTCCACCGGCCGCCCCGCTCCGCCCCGTCCATCGCCCAGTTCCACCGGTCAGTGAGGAAAGAGAGGGGAGATTGGGAGAGAGGAGGAAGAAGAGGGGTGAGGATGACATGTGGGGCCCACGTGGGCCCCACCATTTTTTATTAATTTCTATGTGAAACTGACATGTGGGTCCCACGGGCTTTATTATTTTTCCGGATCGAATTGCCACGTAAGCGCCACGTCAATGCCACGTCAGATCGAGACCAAGTCAAACTAGCCACGTAGGTGCTACGTTAGCCAAAACCGCCTTCAAAACCGCCGAGGGACCTAATCTGCACCGGTTTTGATAGTTGAGGGACCCGTTGTATCTGGTTTTGTGGTTGAAGGACGAAAATCGGATCCGTTAACAAGTTAAGGGACCTTAGATGAACTTATTCCTTTTTCTCACATCCGTTTCTTTTCCTTCTGGCCCAAACTATTTATTTTTTTGGCCCATCCGCATATTCTTGTCTTCTGGCCCAAACTGTTTAATTTGTTGGTCCATCCATTTCTTATCTTCCGGCTCCGGCCCAACCAGTTGTCACCTACCCCCTTCATGGGCTTTATGCTGAATAAAATTGGCTTAACTTAAGCCCAGGCCACAAAAACATCATGTCACCTGCGTGTAAGGTGCACAAAATAGGAACAACGTTCACAATGCACTTCTTTTGGCACTATATCAAAATATGTGTGTTTAACAATTGTTAACGATCAAATTTAGTAATGCCATGGGCCGAATTCAAAACTAGAGTTAAAGCCGATTTGGAGAAATTCTGTTCGAGAAGGAAGAGTACGCATTGGCTACGAGCAGCATCGGCTGTCGCATGAATCGGCTACAGGCAATATCGGCTGCCACATATCGGCTAGTGCCAAATCCAACGGAGTCAAGACGATGCGACCAGTCTCAAGATTTGGAGAAATTCTGTTCGAGAAGGAAGAGTACGCATCGGCTACGAGCAGCATCGGCTGTCGCATGAATCGGCTACAGGCAATATCGGCTGTTGCATATCGGCTAGCGCCAAATCCAACGGAGTCAAGACGATGCGACCAGTCTCAAAAAAGACGGTCCCACATCTGTCATCGGGATTAGTCAAAGCACTTCATATCCATTGCTACATAAGGATTGGTGTCCGAGAAAAGGGCAATTGTATCTATTAATTAGGACATTTTTTTTAAGCTTCCTTAGAAATATGAAATATGTTTGGTAAGAGTCCACCTAATGGGCTTGTTCGTATTTTAAATTATGATAGAGATAAGAGTCGTGTCTAGCAAAGACATGTTATGTACTTCGGGTAGGGCCGGTCCTATGATTTTGAGGGCCCTAGGCGAACTCATTGCGATGGGCCCTCTAAGCTACATATAAAATTTATTGATATATATAGACGCTAATTTTACTTGCAAAACGAAAACATATACATCCATATATTAAATTTAACATGCCTGGTAATTATCAAGAAATAAAGTCGACCAAAATAACAATATATTTGAAACTTGGAACTAATATCATTATTCATTAACTTAATGAAGAATAGAATCCCATCGTATCCATTGCTTCCTATGTAAAGATACTTTTTCAGGCATTTCTTGATGCAAAATCATCCAGAACGGAATTAAGATCAATAGTGTCCGATATATCCTTCTCAATTGAGCACATAGCCAAGCCATTTGACCTTTCTTGCGACATAGTTGATCTCAAATAGTCCTTCAACAACTTCAATTTTGAAAAACTTCTCTCAGCTGAAGCTACCGTCACAGGTACGGTTAAGAGAATTCGATAGGCATCTGAAACATTTGGATAGAAATATGCATTCATAACAAATTTCAGAATCTCAGGCGCGGACATCATATCGAAGAATTTAGAAAACTCACTTGCAATACCTTTAATTCTAAATAAAAATCATTGATCTCAACATCGGATAAGGTACTAGATTACTAGTATTAGGTGTTGCCCCCCCACCCCCGGCGGTCGCCTCGGCTGCATAGGGCAAGGGCCAGCCCTGACTTCGGGTATAAATATGACCTGACACCTTGTAATCACAGAACGACAGTTCAATAATACTTCGGCGCATCGCCACCCTTTTCTATTCTCATTGTTTCGATGAGTTTTTGCTTTCGAGTTGGGCTACATCGGGTTTGATCTCCGACAAAGAGGTAAAGCTTGCTATGGCGGTTTGTGTTCTCAGGATTAGTGCTTACATCTTTATGACACTCTAATCCTGTTTATGTGAATCACCGAGTTATCATATATGATGTATAATCTAGATAGATTTCGTCATCTAACTTCATCGGCTAGCCTCTATCATCGAAAGCGGCCGATAAATTTAGATATCGACACCAAGCTAGATTGTGCTGTATATCTACCATCTTGAATGAGTTCTCATTGATTTGCTTAGATCTTATGTTTCTTTTCACGCTTAATGTTGCATCGGTTAGGTTTGATCTGTTAAGTGCTATCTTGAGACGTCTTATCTAGCTCTTTCTTTGATTACTAATAGAGATAGTATCGGGGTTTCAGCCGATCTTACCTGATTTAGCCGTTTTGTTTCCCTACCCGGTTCTTGATCGTCTAAATCTGCCCTTTATATGAAGATCTCATTCGCTTAAAGCATATTAGGCTTTCTATATATCAATTTGTTAATGCACCCTGCTTGCCATATTGATCTTTGTTTTGTATATTTTATCTGCGCTGATATCTTAGTATAAAGCGGTATCGGAGTACTAGCCGATACACGTTAGGTTTGCCCCATCAACTATGCTATGAACCTACATAACCTCTGCTTTGAGGTACAGTTAGATATTGAGTGATTTATACTGTCTCGGCATAACATCCGATCTATCCCAATCACCCGATCTAAGTGTGTTTCGTTGGATAGGCTATGTATCGTTGACATCTACAGCCAATCAAGTAGATCTAATAATCTCTACGTTTTATCTTCCCTTGCTGGTCCGATGCAAGTCACATCGGCATGGCTCCGGAAGATACGTCATCGGCAATCCAGCCGATCGGCTATCGTTGGTGGATTTAACTTTTTCCTTTTTCTTTCTTGTTGGTTGCACAATCAAACCAGCTGGCACGCTGAGAACCTGAAGGCAATTTCTTTGGACCTGCACTAGAGTTAAGCATATCTCTTAGGCCATTGCGTGTTTTTCGCGTTAACAACAATATTAGTTGTTAATCAGTTATCTTATTTATTGGGGATTATATTTAAATACCATTTAATATATAATAAACAATATAATTGCATTTATAGATACAAAACTCAAATGTAGTCTAATTCTAAATTGTATATAGAATCATCCTAGTACCTTTATCAATTATTATTTTAATGTTCCAATGTATTTACTTGATAGTTGATACTTTAGGAAGTGAGACTGCGTGCTAGTGCAGGTGGCGAAAGGGGCTGCTGTGGAGCGCGGGCACGTCTCATGTTCGACTCCTAGAGCGCTCATTTCTCTCTTGATCGCTACCATGTCCCTTCGTGGTATCCAGCGTTTTTACTATAGTAATTAGTAATTAATTAACAATACCATGTCGACTAATTATGCACTCTAAATTTAGTTTTTAAATAACTTCTAGAATTATAATAATAGATATAGAGTTTTATTCAACTTGAAGCCTTACTTATATTTTTTATTTAATATTTTTGAAATTTAGAATTAATAAATACTATGTTGTACTCATCTAAGAGAGATTAAGGTTAAAGGGAAAAAACTATAATGCCACTTATTAGAGAAGGGGTATGTGAGGAGTGGAAGGGCCTTTAGGGGTAATATTGAGTAAAAATTAAATGAGAGGTGGTTAGGGGGGATACATTATAATCCGTTATATTTCGTTAAAGTGTGGATGTTTGGTTTGTTGCCTTAAAAAAATATTGGTGTTACATAGATTCTTGATAAACAAGAGTTATTTGTTTAGAATAAACATGGCAATAGATGTCACCGTTTGCAAATGTGCGTGTAGGCCCTAGTTGGATTGCATGATTTTCTAAAGAAATAGTGCAGAAATTGTTCAATTATTGTGATAAAAAATACATGGTTTTTTTTTGTGTGTTTCATGGAAAGCATTAATGTATTTGCTTCATTCACCTTATTCAAACATTATGGTTATATGTGTCCTATAGCTATATAGCGTGGGGATGTAATTATATTCCTTATATCCTTTCTTTTTTACAAAATTGATGCAATGTCTTGATCAAGGCGAAAAAGAAAGAGTTATTTAAACTTATCTTACTCTAAAATCTAGACATATATACATTACAAGAGTCCCTCAGAAGAGAAAAGCACGATAGGAGCCAACATTCAATAATATATTCAATATATATGGAGTAAATTTCATAAAACTATATGGATTTTAGCCAAACTATCACAAAACTACAGATTTAACATATATCACAAAACTATAGATTTAACACTAAATTTATCATAAAACTACATATTTAAGGTAGAATATCGCAAAACTACATATTTAGTAACAAAGTTATCACAAAACTACAGATTTTACACCAATTTAATCACAAAATTTGAACAATTATAACTCAAACATAATATTAGAGGTAAGGATTTAAACTACATACCCTGTAGTTTTGTGATAATTTTGTTATTAAATTTGTAGTTTTTTTATACTTGGTCTTAAATTTATAGTTGTGTGACACATTACCTTAAATATGTAGCTTTGCGATAATTTGATTTAAAGTACATGTAGTTCTGTGAAATTTACTCATATATATGGAATGTGCAATTCCATCCTTCCATGCATGATTGCAACTTGCAAATGCTAGTAAACTTAACTACTGTTTTCCATAGATAGCAAACTCTCTCACTTTTACATATGCTCCTTATATGTATATAAAATACCAAGCGAAAACTTTTAAATACTGTGGCCATAGAAATTGGTCGGAACCTTGGGTAGCGAAAGTTCATCTTTGTGGAAAAAAAAAAGTCTGTTACATCGATGCGATTTAGATGGAAAGACCAAATTAATGTGTTGCACAACAAAAAGCAGAAATATAAGAATCATACCATCTCCTTTTAGCCACGCTCTGCATCACTGTCCAAGTGTCCATATAGTGCGCTTACTCGAGAGGCACTAGGAAACCTGGAAGCAAATCTTTGATGCTGCGAAAAACCGTCTAGATGCGTTGGATCTACTGTCTGCCGGTGGTATTATTTGTATCTTATAGAGCTGTATTTACTACATGATTTGCATGAAAATTGTAGGAACAAACTAGTAGTGTTCATCAAGCTGGCTAGCTGAGAGTGCTGCAGTTATTTTAATTGGAAATTACGCGGAAATTAATCCAAGAAAGTGTAGAGAATATGATTTGATCCAACCCACACTGAAAGAAAAATGGAGGAAATATTCACTAGTGGGAGGACGATAGAGTTGGTGGGATTACCAGGTGCTATGCAATTCTCTTGCCGGGGTCATCTGGTGCTCGTCGAGCAAAGGAGAGAGCGTTGCACGCAAGCTTGCTAAAGCTCAGCACTACCACCTCATGAAGCATTTTTCTGTGCCTTTAATCACGTACAATGCCATCTGCTAGTAGCTTTATCTTGCCCATGATATGACAAATTAGTCAAATATTATAACTCATGACTAGATTACTTTTAGTTTTTTTTTAAGGACGAAGAGAGTAGATTATTGTTGCGCGCGATTGAGACGGTCATGCATGATCTGCTTCCATGTCCCAATCTAACTTCCTGTCCATCGTATTGAACTATCACAGTCGTACGTAATACTATTAATTATCACTATTTTTTACTATTATAGGATATTATTTTTTTGCAAATTGCAACGACCCTTGTTAGCTACAAACTGATGGATAAACCATCTACCCGTTCTTACGGTTAGTTTCAAGGGTAGAAAGTTGAGAGTGCAAAAAGTATCGACTTAACCAAATTGAGTCTATTCCTATAAAGAAAAAAAGATACTTATGTTTTATACTATAATGTTAGAATATGTGTTCACTAGAACGGATACCATCATCTCAATCGGGCGGCAACCCCCATCTCAATCGGGCACGGCATCCGTCACAGGCTAGATCCTAAAAAAAAATAAATTTTATTTTTGGCTAGCCTTGCCATGCCATCGCACCCCTCTCAGGCCAATCCTATTTTTTTGTCCTTACTCGTGTGCACGAAGTTCACTTCCCGATCGGTCACCCATTCTGAAATTGCTCCAGGCCAAGCACGTTTAATATTAAAGTTTTTTGTGGAGAACTACTTCCGGAAGAGTAGTTGTAGCTTGTTGGTATGAGCATTCTATTAATCCTATTAAGCCCTAGGCCAGGATATGTCACACCCCAACATCCCCCATTCATATACATTCATTCACATACACAACCATCAAAAATCATAAAGAATAAAATTGTATAACTCATCGAGATCTACAACTATTGTATCGGTCCTTTGTACAAATAAGTTTATTTGAACAATTCAAATTTTGAAATTTGACAACTTCGAAGAAAAATTAGGGTTAATAAATGGTTTCAAATGGAAAAGTCACCGAAACCAAAGTTGTAGAGCTCATCGAGGTGCAAAATTTTTATTTTGGTCATTTCTCCATCTAACTCTATTTAAACAATTTGATATTTGAAATTCAAAGTTTGAGAAATTCAGATAGAATTTTTTTGTTAGTGAACGACTTCAACTGAAAAAGTCATCAATAACAAAGTTGAATAACTCATCAAGATCTATATATTTTATTTTGGTCATTTTTCTATATAACATTTTTTAGCCGTTTGAATTTGAATTTAAAAATATGACAACTTCAAACAACATTTTCAAATACTAAATGATTTCAACTGAAAAAGTTATCAACAGTAAAGTTGAATAACTCATCAAGATCTATAACTTTTATTTTGATCATTTATTCATCTGATAAAGTGATAGTAACATTGTTCACAAAATTGACATATCTCTTATCTGGTTTTATAAACTATACACATATATGTAAAATTTATGAACAATTTTACTAACATTTTATCAGATGAAGAAATGAACAAAATAAAAGTTTTAGATCTTGATGAGTTATTCAACTTTGTTGTTGATAACTTTTTCAGTTGAAATCATTTAGTATTTGAAAATGTTGTTTGAAGTTATCATATTTTAAATTCAAATTCAAACGGTTCAAAAAAATATTATATAGAAAAATGACCAAAATAAAAGTTATAGATCTTGATGAGTTTTTCAACTTTGTTGTTGATAACTTTTTCAGTTGAAATCATTTAGTATTTGCAAATGTTGTTTGAAGTTGTCATATTTTCAAATTCAAATTCAAACTGTTCAAAAAATGTTATATAGAAAAATGACCAAAATAAAAGTTATAGATCTTGATGAGTTATACAATTTTGTTGTTGATAACTTTTCCATTTGATATTATTTACTACCCGTAAAATTATTTTGACTCGTAAAATGAATTATTATACTGCAAGTTAATTATTTTGCTATAGTTCAACTTACAAATATAAACATTTCATATGAAAAATAGAAAAAATACTCATCGGTGACAGGCCTTAAGTTGGTGCACGTCACGGATGATGGTCATCTGTGACGGGCCTTAACTTAAGGCCCGTTTGAGATATGGAATGTTATCTCAATCGGGCCTAAAGTTGGTGCTCGTCACGAATGATGGTCATCTGTGACGGGCCCCAACTTCAAGCCCGTTTGAGATATGGAATGTTATCACAATCGGGCCTAAACTACGGCCCGTCACTGATAGGTGTCATCTGTGACGGGCTTAAGTTTTATGTCCATCTAATATGTCTGTGCGACCATATCTCAATCGGACACTTTTTTAGCCCGATTGAGATGACTTTCTTGTGACGGCCCGCTATTTCCAGGCATGTTAGAGCCCGTCACACATAGAAGGATCTGTACTAGTGGTTGAATATACCAGTTCTATTTGGTTACAGTTAGATTTGGAGTTGTAATAGGTGATGGGGGTGGAGTTAGAGTCAGACTCTATAACCCGATCGACAACTCTCTTAAATAGAGAGGAGGTGCCACAATGTAACTATAGCGACTACAATATAGCGTAGACACGCAAGGAGACGATGGCGGCGTGGCCATGGACTCGTACTGGGTAGGTGTTATGTTGGTTGGGGACGCCCATAATTAGAGCCTCGGGGATGTAGGCTTCGGCTGAACTTCGTTAACAAATATCATGTATTCATGTGTCATCATCTGGCGTGTCATGGGTGATCAATGACTGAAGCGATCGAGAATGCTAGTCGTCGTTCCGCTATATCGACTAACTTTTATAACATATAAATCGTTTGATTATTTTCTAGTCAAACTTCTTTAAGTTTGACCAAATTTATAGAAAAATATAGTAGTATTTTCAACATAAAACAAATACAATATCAAAATATATTATTTAATGAAACTAATTTGATATTTTAAATATTACTATTTTTTTTCATAAATTTGGCCAAACTTAAAAAGGTTTGACTAGAGAAAAAATCAAAGGACTTATAATATGAAACATAGGAAGCATATTTTTTTATGGGAATAGACTCAATTTGGTTAAGTCGATACTTTTTGCGCTCTCAACTTTCTACCCTTGAAACTAACCGTAAGAGTGGTGCAGCGAATCGAAAAATACACAAGACATTCTCTTTTAGGCTTTATTCGGTTTGAAGAGCATTAAAAGGGATTGGAGAGAATTGATGGGGAATAATTCCACATCATAACAGGTGTGAAAAAAAATATCCTTAATCTCTCTCCTATGAGGATATTAACCGAACATCTTAGTGGGATCCGATATGGGAAGCAAAACACACCCTCTTATTGTCTGAGATAAAGTCTGTATGCCACAGTCAAATAGAGGTCTTCGAGAGATCAATTTATATGCATAAAACAATACTCTCTTGCTCAAGAATCTACACAAGTTTTACAAGCATCATGATATTCTTTTGAATAACATGATATTGTAACTGTATTATACAAACCAACTTCCTCACTGGCATTTACTGGTAAATGATTCATTTTAGTGGAGAGAGAACCTCAAACTGATTGATCTCTTTAAAGCAATTGCAAAGAGTGCAACTGAATAATGGAGCATCTATCTTTTTCTGGACAGATAGATGGAATGATGATTTATCCTGGACAGATAGATGGAATGTGGCAGTGCTCATTTATTCTGTCCGTAAAAAAACAAATATCACAATCAAGCTTCACCTCCCTCTATCCACATAGGCCTACCAACAGTTTCAAGAACCTGACATCTTAGCATACATATATGGAATTACATGTCAAACCATCCAGCGAACCATCACGATTCACCAGCGGCCCGTGACCGGCACTGGCGCACTGCCTTTCTACTATTGCAATGTAGCAAGCAGAGAAACCGAAACTGATCAGCGCGACGCATTTTCCTCACAATCCTGGAAAAAAGCTAGCATCTCGGCCGGCAACCACCGGCCCGGTGTCGGGCACTCAGCCTGGCATGCCATCTCGATCGATCTCATTCTCCCCACGTGGACATATATACGTCGCCAGCCTTTAGTCTCTTCAGTACTTATCACTACCCTGCTGCGAGCTGACATTCTGACCGGGAAATTGGTACGTGTGTGTCCGCAGCTGCGCACTGCGTCGATCGAGCGCGCACCATGATACCACACACGCGCACATGTCCGGCAAACCTATCGATCGGCTATCGCGGGCGGCATTTGTTGCAAGTTTGCGTGGTCAGTTTTGGATGTAAGGGCCGAGGGCAGTCGTAGCAGATGACGGCGAAGCAGAAAGCAAGGTCCCAACCCAAAGTTGCTGTCCGAGTGGATGTCCATGAGACGGATCCATGATCCATCCATCTACTCTGATACGTCTCTCCAACCGAATGACGATGACGCAGCTGCGAAAACGTATGTATATGCATTGCCTTTGCCTTTGCCTTTTTCTGTTGCGCTACACTACTGCACTCATCTCATCTGGTTTCTGTGTGTGTGGTTCACTGGTTCTGCATGACCCTGTGTGTGTGTGGATGCCGGTCAAGACTTTTTGGTGTCAACAACATGCTATTTGATCTCATATACTACATCCGTTTCACAATGTAAATCATTCTAGCATTTCCCACATACATATAGATGTTAATGAATCTAAACATATAAGTATATCTAGATTCATTAACAACTATATAAATGTGAGAAATGCTAGAATGACTTATATTGTGAAACGGAGGAAGTAACAATCATTTGGGTTCATATAACAATGGTTTTAGTTTTGAGAAGATTATTATTATTCAACTTGGTTGACAAAACCGGCAGCAAAGTAGTTTTTAATTTGTTCTCGGAGAGGAGTACTGAGGACGTCACCCTACATGTAGTACTAAGAGGACATCACTCCAGATAATTGATTATACATCTTAATTCCTCCTATTTAACACTACAACCTAACAATGACAACAACCGTGGAGATAAATTTTGCGTACTTGATTGACTATAACAAGGAATGCTTGGATCGTGGAAACCTAAGAAGTATTTGTGGTATGATGGTAAAGTCATGGTTATTACTATATGATTTTACTTATTAGTTAGGGTTTAAATCATGATATCCACTCTAAATGCTTTACATACACGGTTATGTTTTTAGTAGGAATTTAATTGACAAGGTTTGAGATTTACCGTTAGTCTTCGTATCATTTGAGTGTGTATTAGGAATATATTTGCAGGTGTGCACGTGTGTATTGGTGTGTAATCGAAAAAAAATAATGCAGAAATCGATGCATGGTTTACCTTTTTGATTTCGAAGTATAGTTTCATTATGGAAATAGCCCAATCTAAAATTCGTTCCTATAAAGATTTGAACACAGAATCTTAGGGTACTACTTAGGTCATTGCAATCATCTTTTTATTTAATAACATGAAAGTTTACAATCACTTGTACTTTGTACCGGGGCTAACGATTTGGGTCGCTACGCGGGCTACGGACAGAAAAGGTGGTAAAAAAATTACTAAACAAACATGTACTATTTTCTCTCATGAGGCGTAAAATTAACTCAATTGAGTAATTCATGTGTTCCTAAATTCCTTGATTATTGGGACTCCAACCCCGAGTAAATATTTTTTTCCTTTCATTTTATTCCTATACCATAGTAGGATCTTTGTAGGTTCGAGCTGAATCAGGTAGCAGGGGCATGTCTGAGCGGTATTATAACCCAGACATTTTTTAAGATAAAAAAAGATGATTGCATCCTCAACCTCTACTTTTAGGATATACGTAACCATAACATTTGAGCTTACAAAATGATTGTCTAAATAAAAATTTAAAAAGAAAATATCACGGTCTAAATAAGGGGACAGAACACCCATGAGAGAAAATAAGCAAAATGGAGTACTCCCTCCGGTTTCATTTTAATTGACGTTTTGGATAATAATACGGTCTACAAAATATATCTTTGACCATATTTTTCTATTATAATATATATAATAAATAAATATATGTTTACTTATTATAGTGCTTTGAAAGATAAATCTATACATGTTGTTCTAGTTACTTTAAACTAAATATTTTTAAAAGTTATTGATGGTCAAAGTTATAAAAGTTTGACCTCGACTTTATCTAAAACATCAATTAATATGGAACTGGAGGGAGTATGCATGCATCAAGTACAAATTTATTATGCATGATGAAGCGTATTGGGAGCCCGTCATCCAAAATCGTGCACGAATTAAACAAGCCAGTAAAGATATCACGAGAACGTTAATTGTCATAGCATCGCCCAGCTTTTTTTTCATTTTTCTCTGTTTGTTTCGCCGTTAGTGAACATGTAAATATTTTTCACTCTACTTAATATAACACCAGCTAAGTCTGCCTAGTTTTTTTTTAAAAAAAAAATCAGTTTTTCTTTTATCAAAACGAATTGCACATCAATTTATACCAATCACAAGTTCATTTTAACAATTTGCTTACAGCTTATTTGATATGTGAGTAAAACTTAGATATACATATTCTTAGCGATTTAAAAGCTAAAAATGAAAAAAAAACTATGTTAAAAAAACATTAAAATCAAAATCAAATTCAAATTTTGGGCAAACGATGAGGTCCTTGCTCGTCAAACGCATTGCATCCGGACTCTGCCCAATGGAGTCCGGAAGAGCCGAACCGGCGCTCTCTACTGGTCCAAGTGCCGGCCCTATCAGGAGCCCTGATTAAAGCCCACTTTCAGCTGCCTCCCTTATATATACGGCCTAATACCGTCCAGATTCGTTCACGGTTTCACGACTCGGCCGCATCCCTCCTCGCCCACTCTCCCTCACGGGACACCTGCGGGGCTCGCCGACAACATGAACAAGAACGCCGCACCGGAAGACGTCGAGAGCGGCGAGCACGACCGGACAGGTGCGTGTTCGTTCTTGTTCCTGATTTAGTGATTTCTTCCCCCGGTTTTTGGGGTTTTTCTTTGACTGGTACGGCGTGCGTGCGTGCGTGCGTGCCGCATGGGTGATCGACTATTTGTTTTCTTGGGACACCTTGGCGGCCTGTTTGGCGAGAGAAGGAAAGAGGAATGGGAGTTTTAAAGAGGGAGTTGATGGTGGGATTGGTCATGGGAGTTATATTTTTAGTCCTCATCTCTTGTTTGGTTTCACATCGAATTCCCTCCAAGTCTCACGAATTAACATGCCTCCCCTAGGTAAGAGGTTAGTGGGAATTCGACCTTTTAATTCCCCATCCCAAACCCACTCAAATTCCTAAGTCTTTCAACCAAACTACATACTTAAACTCCCATATATCATAAACTCACATTCCCCATCACCAACTCCCTCCAACTAAACAGGCCGTGGGAGTTGGGTTGGGATTGAGAATTGAGAATTGTTTTGGTTGGCTTGCGCCGGCGGCGGTTCCGGTTAACTGGGTTTGTTTTTGCAGGGACGGTATGGACGGCGACGGCGCACATTGTTACGGCGGTGATCGGCTCCGGCGTGCTGGCGCTGGCGTGGAGCGTGGCGCAGCTGGGTTGGGTGGCCGGGCCGCTTGCCCTCGCCGGCTTCGCCTGCGTCACCTACTACACCTCCACTCTGCTCGCCAACGCCTACCGCGCGCCGCACCCCGTCACCGGCACCAGGAACCGCACATACATGGACGCCGTCAGATCATACCTCAGTAAGTACACTCACATTTTTTTTCTCTCATCTCCATCTTGTTGGTTAAACTGAACGCAATGCCAAAAATATTTTCAGGTCCTAGAGAGGTGTTCATGTGCGGAATCGCGCAGTACGTCAACCTGTGGGGCACCATGGTCGGCTACACAATCACCGCAACCATAAGCATGGTGTGAGTAACCGAACAGATCACTCCAACTTCCCTCCGAACTGAACTTTTCGCCATCGGTCAGGCTACTAAATTTCGTCTGTTTTTCTTTTTCTTTCCGTTGTGTTGCGAAGCGCGATCAGGAGGTCGGATTGCATCCACCGGAACGGCGCCGGCGCCGCCGCGCGGTGCGACAACACGTCGGCGACGGTGCTCATGCTGGCGTTCAGCATCGTGCAGGTGGTGCTGTCCCAGTTCCCGGGCCTGGAGCACATCACCTGGCTGTCCGTCGTCGCCGCCGTCATGTCGTTCGCCTACTCCTTCATCGGCCTCGGCCTGTCCGTGGCGGAGTGGGTGTCGCACGGCGGCCACCTCAGCGGCAGGATCCAGGGCGCCACCGCGGCGTCCTCCAGCAAGAAGCTCTGGAACGTACTGCTCGCACTGGGGAACATCGCCTTCGCCTACACCTTTGCAGAAGTGCTAATTGAGATCCAGGTTTGCATGCACGATCGATGATGATTCGTCACCCACAATATTCAGATACTACCTCTGAACCAACATACACGAACAGGATTTTCTTTTTGTTCGTGCCAATATTTTTTAGTGCGAGTAGCAATGTGGTACTAGTACGTTCTTATCGTTAATGCGCTTTTTTCCGTCTGTTTTGCTTTTGTAGGACACACTGAAACCGTCACCACCGGAGAACAAGACCATGAAGAAGGCAGCGATGTACGGGATTGGAGCCACCACCATCTTCTACATCTCCGTTGGCTGCGCCGGGTACGCCGCGTTCGGTTCAGATGCTCCGGGCAACATCCTGACGGCGTCCGGTATGGGGCCCTTCTGGCTCGTCGACATCGCCAACATGTGCCTCATCCTCCATCTCATCGGAGCATATCAGGTCAGTACATCATAAGTTCGTAACTGAGCCCCGGTAGTAAAATATTATTAGTAGAGATCACCGTGAAATTATTCTTAAACCGGGTGCATTTCTCAATGCAGGTTTATGCACAGCCCATATTTGCGACAATGGAGAGATGGATCTCCTCCCGGTGGCCGGAGGCCAAGTTCATCAACAGCGCGTACACCGTAAACGTGCCGCTGATCCAGCGAGGATCGGTGACCGTGGCGCCGTACAAGCTCGTCCTCCGGACCGTCGTAGTCATCGCGACGACGGTGGTGGCGATGATGATACCGTTCTTCAACGCGGTGCTGGGGCTCCTCGGCGCCTTCAGCTTCTGGCCACTGACTGTTTACTTCCCCATCAGCATGCACATTGCGCAGGAGAAGATCACCAGGGGAGGGAGGTGGTATCTCCTGCAAGGCCTGAGCATGGTGTGCTTGATGATCTCGGTGGCAGTGGGCATTGGCTCTGTCACTGACATTGTTGATAGCCTGAAGGTTGCAACCCCTTTCAAAACTGTCAGCTAAAAGCAGTGCTGCAGTATATTGTAGAACAGTGACAAACAGAAAACAGCTACGAGTTGTACAACAATGTAGGATTCTGGACTCTGATTCTGTGTCTCTGTGTATCAATTTTCTCGGATATCCGGCCGGTTCCTGAAAGATTTGGAACTATGAACTTTGCTGGATCAGCTATATTGACACATTAGGTTGTTCCTATCTGATTAAACAGGTCGGAACTTGGAACATAGCAGAAAGAGGTTGGAATATGTAGTAGTATTGGAATAACCTGTACAATGGCCTTTGCCTTTTAGTATTTCCTGTTCCTGTCTAAAAAAAAAATCAGCACATTTCCATTTTTAACGGTATGGTCATATTCTACTGGCATTGCAGTGTGGTACTGGTACATCATAATGCTTCGCATATCATTTTTACAGAAACTTCAGAGTACATGACTGAAATTTGTACAGGGTAGCTTGTACATATGTGCAAGCTTTTCAGAGGCTGCTAAAACCTCAGTTTATTACCAGCCTACTAGTTACTATTCACTAGTCAGGCATTCTAATTAAGGTCCTAATTGGCAGCACGGCAGCACCCAGACTGTTGCTACTGGGTGCCTTTTGATCTTTCTGGCAGCAGTTTCTTACAAAGAAACGGGGCATCTGTTCTTACTTCTTATCATTCTTGTTCTTTGCCTTCCCGTTTGCTGAGATAGAGTCGATGTCGATGAGCATTTTCACGACTTCTCTCATGGTTGGCCGTTCAGAAGGCAGTTGAACAGTGCAAAGGATGGCAATGTTCAAGACCTTTGTCATGTCCTCTGATGCATGGCTGCTAACCTTTGGATCAAGAACAGCTGCAGGATTCTGGTTGGCCAAATGGGATGAAACCCAGGAGACAATGTCCAGTTCACCGTCAAACTGTTGGTCTGAAGGGCTGCGTCCAGTAAGCAGCTCTAACAGCACAATGCCAAAGCTGTAAACATCACTCTTCTCTGTCACCTTGAGAGAATAAGCAAGCTCTGCATTTTGAGACGAGCTGATGTTAGATTGTCAAATCTACAGAACTACGCATAATATGCATGTCAGAATTACACCTTTTGAAGAATTATGATGGATGCCATTTGCTTTCATATAAAAATGTATGAATATTTTTTTTAATAACATTGTCCATGACTAGTAGCAATTCTTTCTCTCTTTTTTTTCCAGAATACCTAGTAGCAATTCTACCCTCGTTGCTTGTTAGTTTATTAGCCCAACCAAAAATTGAATTCTGAAACTTAATTTTAAGTTTGATTTCAGTGTTTTTGTTTATCGTTGCAGTAGTATATTTTTCAGCATCGGTTTAAAACCATGAAAAATATAGTTAAACGTTTATTAATAAATTATTTTCAGTTATTTCTAAAGATACCATCTTCATATGAGCCTGACCATTCCCGGTGGGACTCCCACTCATTCACCGCATGTAATCGGCTAATCGCCAAGAAATTCGTCCGCATCGGAGGCACTGGAGGATGGCGGCGGCGGATGGCGCGGCCAGTAGCGGTCGACTACGACGGCCGCGGCGGGCGGTGGTTGAAGGGGAGGTTGCTGGCGGCAGGCGGGGAGGGAATGGGAGGGAGGTGGGAGCTCGAGCACCGCGGCGGAGGCCGGGGCCAAGCAGCATTCGGGGCAGGAGAGCGGCGACGCGGCGGTGGTAGAAGGGGGGGGCGCCTGTCGGGGAAGAAGGGGGTGGAGTGGCCGATGCGCGTCACAGCCGCCGACGGCGGCCGACCTGCTCGCAAGGTGGCGCCGCGGCGGCGGCGGCCGAGCAAGAGAGCAGCGGCATGGCGAATTCATCCGCGAGATGGTTGAGAGGAATGGGTAAGGGCTGGAAGAAGAGGTATTACGCATTTTGTTTTTTTTTCCTAAGGAATTCATGTGCAATACTAACTACTACCATAAACATTTAACATACAAGAGCAGAATTGTTCATAGCTTACCAGGAGCCATGTAGCCATGGGTACCAGCGAAGCAGCTGAGTGGTGAACCTTCCACCAATTTGGCGATGCCGAAATCCGCAAGCTTCGCTTCATACTCCTCATCCAGCAGTATATTGGTGGATTTTATGTCACGGTGGATTATGGCCGGGGAGCAATCGTGGTGAAGATACATGATGCCCTTTGCGGTTCCAACCGCAATCCGGTACCGCTTCTCCCAGTCCAGCTCCGGCTGCCCAGCCTTGAACTCACGGCGGATTGCATCGTAGAGATTGCCATTTACCACATACTCATACACCAGAAAGTTTGATTCCCCACCGGTCAAGAATGCATGGAGTTTCAGGATGTTCCGGTGGCGTATTTTCCCAAGTGTGTTGATCTCAGTTCTCATGACCTTTGCGTCATCACGCTTCCATAGTTGCTTCACGGCCACAACACCCCTCCCTTTGCTCAATTCAAGCCTATAAACTTTGCCAGTGCCTCCACAGCCAATCAGATTGTCCACATCCAAGTTGCAAATCTCCTCAGGATCAAGCTCAGGGGGGTGGAAGGACTCAAGAACCCACTTTGAGTCACTGTCGTCGCCGCTCTCGATGTCTCCCTTGCTGTGGAACTGCTCAAGCTTGTAATTTTCATATCTCAGGCATGCCAACCCAGATAGGAGAACCACCAGAGATGTCACTATTATCAGCACGACAAATAGCCTTCTCTGCGAGAAGTTCTGATGGTTGTCGTTCCACGGGCAGTATCTTAAATTGGTGGCATTTTGCCTCCAACCTTCTGAAACTCCAGCAATACAAAGGCCGTCGTTTTCAGAGAATGCATCATCTCCAGCTATCATCAGGAGAGCTGGAGGGACTGGTCCAGATAAATTGTTGTGGGAGAAATCAACATAACTAAGCTTCAGATATTGCAATCCTTCAGGGATTTCACCAGAGATCATGTTGTGAGATAGGTTGAGTGAATTCAGAGTGAATAGAGATGCTAGTGTGTCTGGAATAGTGCCAGTCAAAGAATTGTCTGCAAGGTTCAGATCAACTAGGCTGTTGCACATACCAATATCAGGTGGTATCGATCCTTCCAGAGCATTTTGTTCCAGGTGCAGGAATGACAGCTGCTTCAAACTTCCAATCTGTGCAGGGATTTGGCCAGAGAATCTATTGTTGAAAGCAACAAGCTTCTGAAGCAGGGAAAGCTTCCCCAACTCCATTGGAAGCTCACCAGAGAAGACGTTATTATGAACATACAGTTGGTTCAGAGAAGCCGAAATGCCTATATCAGAGGATATGCCGCCAACAAATTTATTGTTGGCAACATCGATGATCACAGCATTAGGCAATCCCCATATGCCACTGTGAATTCTCCCAGTGAACTGATTTTGACTTATTCTAAACCTCTGAAGTGTCTTGCAAGAAGAGTAGGAGCTGGGGAATTCACCTGAGAAGTTGTTGTCCAAAGCCAACAAGAACTGCAATTTGTTGTTTTGGCACAGGAACCTTGGAAATTCACCAGAAAAATAATTCTCAGATATGTCAATTGCATTGAGTGGTGAGAATCGGCCAAGGTTTGCAGGGAACTTTCCTGAGAATTGATTTTCATAGGTTGAAAATGACTCAAGAAACTCCAAGTCCCCTAATCCTTCAGGAAGCACACCAGAGAAGTTGTTTCGGTAAATATGAAAGATCTTCAGCTTCTTCAGGTTTGCTATCTCTTTGGGCAGAATACCACTTAGCTGATTCTGGGACACATCAAATTCAGATAACAATGTCAAATGTGCAAGTTCAGGAGGAATTTCACCGGTCAGATTGTTTTGATAGAGCTCGATCTTCCATAGGTTACGCAGGTTGGATATTGCTATTGGAAACACACCAATAATCTGATTGCGTGAGAAGTCTAGGGTCCCAAGTGAGACCAGATCAAATATTGAAACTGGTAATTCTCCTCTAAGGTTGCATTGCCCCAAGAATAGCCATGTCAGGTTCTTCAGCTTTCCAATACTTTCAGGAACATCACCTTCATTGAAGTTGTTCTCTCCTAGACCTAGTTCAGTTAGGCCTGATAATTTGCCAACCCATGCTGGGAATGGTCCAGAAAAATCGTTTGTTGACAGGTCAAGAACTTGTAGATTGATAAATGTTGAAAGATCAGGTAATTGCCCTGTCAAACTGTTTGTTGACAGGTTAAGAACCTGCAGATTTGTGCAGTTAGCTAGTGCAGCAGGAATAGTGCCTGAGATGGAGTTTGCACCAAGCTCCAGCGTACGTAGTTGGGAAAGAAGAGAAAACGACGACGATATAGTTCCTGATAGTGAGGCGTTGGAGAGTGATATTCCAATGACACCACCAGAAGTTTGGTCACATGTAACGCCATAAAATTGGCATGGTGAATGAGACTCATCCCAATTGCCTAGGTAATTTTGTGGATCCTCCAGATGACTCTTTATGTCCAAGAGAGCATCTGTTTCAAGAGGTAGAGATGCAGATATTCCGAACTTCAGAGACAGAAGGATGAAGCACAAATATATCTGAAGTTGCTGAGGCAACATTGTGTTGTTACTTGTTAGCACTGTGTACCTGAAAAGTATGAATCTTACGTTAGTTTGGGGCATGTCATACTGGATTTGATGATGATATCAATACGTTGAAATTTTCAGAAAAGTAAACATTATTTAAACTTCAGAAAAAGAATGAAAGCTATGTCTATGTGTAGTTAGCTCCCAGTGCAGTGATAGTTGAATAGGATTGAAGGAAAGTGAAGTGTGAAAAGACCAAAAGTTGTATCATTGTACTGAAAGCCAGTTACTGAATAATCATGGGGACCAAGTAATAAAAGAGTAATTAGATACTTGTTCCTTTAGCAAATATCAGATTTTTTGTTCTCTCTTTAAAACAAAAGTGTATTAGAAAAATTAAAGTTTGCTCCAAACTTCGGACAGGAAAGACTAGTTTACTGAGTTAAATGAACACACTTTTGCCTGGGCTTATGGTTTTGGTTGTTCTCTTCAGCAAAACAAATGCTTACACTACGAATTTTCTCAAGACCTCTTTCATGAAAAAAGAAACAAAGAATCTTGAGTAGCAATACCAAATCTCATAGTACTAATCACTTGATACTAACGCAATAAATCAGCCAGATATTTTACCAGATTCATTGAATATACCCGATACCTTTTTCAGCCTGTCAGTTAATTAAGATTAGGTTATGTCTGTTCATACTTCGTATCAGCATTTAACCCATCCAGGAAGTGGATGCACTGCTGATTCTATTTTGGTCTAAAGCAACGGTCCTTATTGCCGTTGTCAATGTCATATATGGCTGTCTAGTGGTAGATCGAGGTAGTATTTCTTCATGCTTAGGTTCTGAATTCTGATGCAGTTTGAACGATTGATCCTTATGGACCACATGATCAAACGTTGGGGACTGCGCAGTAAGCCGGTGACAGTATGAAGCTCTACTGCTGTACATGATTTGCAAAGGGTTTTATCTGCAATAAGTTCTACACTTTCTGCATGAACCCTTCTGACTCAGCTAACCTGTACTATTTTGTCCAGTAGCAATGGACACCAAGACATCATTATCATTTGTCAGATATATGAACAATGGGAACGCAATGCTGATTCCTTCCCTTACTGACCCTACCAGGAATTTTCCATCCTCTTTGATCACAAGAGCTATGCTAAACAACAATATTTACATGTGGTTACCACCTCTTGTCGAGAAAACTAAGAATCGGATCATGCATGAAACACAGTGGTAAATTATATCTAGGACTGACACCAGAGTAGAACGGGTATTTATTTCCTACTGCTGTATTTCTCAGTTCTCAGTTCTCACTGTCTAAGCGGCCCTTCCTGATGAAACTACACCGACTAACTCTCGCTGTCTCACAACTCACAACCTAGAGTCAGGCATGAAGTTTAGTGATTACTACATGATATCAGTCAAAGAAATGCACAAGTCGCATAACATCAATGACAAAATCTGAAGAATATACTAAGAGCTATATATGCAAGCTCTTACTCAGAGTCAAGTTATTCAGTTCTTAGCAGAGAAAGAAAGTCAAGGCTCTACAACAAGCTAAGCACTAGAGCGCAATCTTAACCAGCGAGATCGATGGCATGGAAGAGATCGACAGACTAATCCATGGATCAAGCCGAGAAATGTAAGTGGATATATATATAGGCAAAGCGAGGAGGAAACGCACCTGCTAGAAGGTCGCAGGTAGCAGCAGCAACCGCAGAATTAACCGTGTAGTGCTCCGCCTCCGCTAGCACACAGGAGAGAGAGGAGAGGAGTGCGTAGGCGCGGTACTGATATATAGCCGCGCGGCCGCGGACGCGAGGTGCGTACTTTTATTATGGATGGATATGGGGGGCAAGTAGTGGTGCGGCGGGAGGCGGAGGGAGGAAGAGGCCACGCGGGCACGAGATGCCGGCGCCTCTTGTTCTGTTTGACGCGCGCGCCCGCCTCGAGGAGCCCCCACCTCCCGCGCCGTCCGATGCGCCGGGCACAATCTCGACCCAATTCGTCGCGTCTCGGGATCCGCACGCGCGAACGTACGTACGCGGGCGTGCGAGCCCCCTCGGCGGAATCTTCGCATCCTGTGGATCGCGCAGGGCGGCGCGCCACGCCACTTGCCCGCCGCGGCGAAAGCGACCGCGCCGCGAATACGCAATGGGACGACGGGAGTGCGCGGCCCGCTTGCTCTCTCGCGGACCGGCCCGCGCCCGCGCCCGCGTGCGCGCACCATCACACGCGCGCGCGTGTCCTGATTCTACTAGAACACACCGAGAGGAGATACCGCCCGCTGCCGCTACCGGCCTACCGCTACTGCCGTTGTTGCTGCAATCCTCTCCCGTTTTTTCTCCTATACTTTTCTTTAGATATCGAGAATTCGAGATACTTTGCCCGCGTACATCTGCCGATCCGGTGGTGAGATATTTCGCAACTCTCGCGCGTCCCCTCGCCGTGGAATGTGCTAACGTACATGCACTACCAGCTGCTGGGAGTAGTAGCCTCCTTTTCTTTTCTTTTTTCAGAAAAATGGGCTGGAGTAGTAGCCTCTTGTGCAGTGTGTACCATGCATAGAGTTTGGAATCCTCACCTGTAAAACGAAAGGAGAAGAAGGCTCCTGTTTTCTGAACCTGTGATGGGTAGAATTCCGTATCTGTTTCGTTCACCGCTGCCCGCAAGTAACTCAGGTTCAGAAAAAAAAAACACCGCAGCAATCATAACGTCTCGACAGGCATGCATGCAAGGGGACAAGAGCGGCATGACAAATATTCAAACAGAAATTGGGGTCAAAGATCTGCTGATTCACCCCCGTGCCCTACATGGACAACGCTACAAGTTCAGATAGCAAGAGCACAAAACCGAAAGCTGCCTGGCCGGTCTCCGCCCCTGGCTCCCAGCCACAGGAGCAACTCTCTCGCCGATTCATTTGTCATATGTGTTCTTCCTCATGATGTACGCGTGGCACGTAAAGTATTCCTATCAACTACGGAGTGGCTCGAACACGTCGGCATACTAGTATTTTTGTACAAGAAGAAAGAATACAGTTTTGTACACACATGACTGATTAGATTGAGATGTTCTTCTTTTTCTTGGCACAACATTAGCCCCGTGAACTGATATGCAGCATAATTCCAGTCACAGGAGCAGACTACGGCACAAGCAGGGAAGTGCGCTGTCTGATTGAAAAGTACCAGTTGGCTTTGTCTCTGCATTGTACAGTTCAAAAATATAGGCATAGGATCACTGAAGTTAACTGCCATTACATCACCTTTAGCCCGGAATAGTGCAACGATTTAGTGCTGATCTGTTGTTAAGATCAAACCTTAATTATTGCTGCACTGGATGTCCCTGCTCGAGCAGATGCTGCTTTTTGCATGTGAGCTTTGACCTGTCCCTGGTGTGACCGTGTGAGGCAGACAGTAATGGAATTATTTGTTTAATAATTATTCAAGCTGTTGATGAACATTGGAATCTGTCCATCTCCAAGTACAAATAACCTGAAGCTACATTGTCAAGGGACACTCATTCTTGATCTTTCTGATTGGCCAGAATGCGTTTATTCATACATTTGGGGACCTGTCCTGCATTATTACACTCACGCAGTGACAATTCTGGCTCATGATCCACTTGAATGACCAGGGAATTCGGTCTCATGTTCTTGTCAAGGACATGATAAGATACTAGCGTTTAGCCTCTTTTGGCCTGCAACTTGAGGAGACAGTGTCTTTTGGTGCCAGTAGGTTTGGACTATCACTAGTCAAGGCAGCCACTACGATCGTGCAACTGCATGAGTAGTTGCTGAAGGGCTGGAACAATGTTGCTGTTTCCTTGATAATTGAGAACTCGTGGTTAACAATTGCCTGAATGGCTAGGTATCTAGGTGTAGTAGAGGTCTCAACACTCAAGATTCTGCATTTCTATCTGTGAGATGGACGCCCAGGGATGTTACTGGCAGGATGATTAGTTGTAGTCAGCGCCTCAACAGCGTATGGGATATGTTCAATGTTCCATTGAGGTGCTTCTTCACAGGTCATACTCGAGATGATTCAGTGAGCACTTTAGTAGTAACGGATAACACTTTTTGAGTAATGCGTAATATTCAGGCATGACGCCATGGGTTATGGACGCATAATATCTTTACTACGAAGCTTGGTTACAAGCCTACGTAACCTGCAAAATCCAACGGACAACCTGCACCAAAACAACAAAACGTGAGTAGTAAAGTAACTTTACTTTGATATACTACTATCACATATGGCCGTAACATGATGCAACCTGTAGCTGTTTACCACTATAAATTAGGGGGTCAAAACGAGCTGCGGTTAGACCATATATGCGCTTATCTGCAAGCGTGCTTCCAGACAAAACCGGGTGTTTTGGGGCGGCAAGCTATCACGAACTCGTGATTGAAACAAGTTAACGTCTGATCTCCATCTCAAGCCGCCCAACGCATAAATTATTGCTCGTGGTCATCGATGGACGGTCCAAAATTCCATGCCAAATTCTTCCAAAAACAATTCCATGTGAATGATTTATTGGCACCAAATGATTTGTTCTTCTCCAACATGCACCACCTACAGTACTAGTGTGCCATCAGTTCGATGGCCTGACCAAACCTTCGAGCGCACTTAGGACAGTGTACACAACAGTTGTAGGGTTATAGCCCATGCCTTAGCCAGGGAGCATGTATGTATAGCAAAACGTGTCTAATTCAACAGTCACTACCACATTATCAGGAGACACGCGGATGTGGAAACCGACGACCTACCGAAGAACAAAGGTGCGTTAGCCAGCAACGTCTCTGCTTCGGAAAAGGTATAATGGGCCGGCCTCTGCAGTGCACGTCGCCGACTCATCGGCCGCCCATGCCGCCGGAGCGTAGTGCATGCGGGCCTCGGTGCGTGATAGGTGAGAGAGGCGAAGAAAGCAAATCACGGAAAACGCCGGCGTCCCAGCGGCTACTCCATCAGACCACCAGTCCACCACGGATATGCAGCATCGCGCGATCGATCGAGCAATCCGCTCGGCGATCCACTGGACTTTTTGCTGACAATGTCCGAACGAGCTGTCCATCTCCCCGCGAAATTTCGCCCGGTGAAGGCTGCATCGATCCGGCCTTCGCCATGACAAAACGTAAAATCAGGCTAGCTGTTAGTACGGTACACCAACCAGATTACTGTCCTGTTAGCCAGTAGACAGAGGTGGACTTCTCCCGTCGCACGCAGGCTGGCCTCTTACGTTTCTTTCATGATCCTCCCGTGTTCCCAAAGTCAGATTAATGCAACTTCTCTTGTCCGTACTCGCACGTTTGGTTTCTTCGTCCGTCACTCGTGGCACGCAGTTTTAACCCTAGGAGCATGTTTTATGAGACATACAGATGTTGATTTCTATGGCATTGATCTTTCACAGGAATAGCATAGACGAGGACGACGACGATGATGGCTAGTGCCTAGTGGTCAACAGTAACATCGTCAGGCGCTCGTGTTTCGCATTGGCGTAAAACAAAGGCGCTGAGACTGACATAAAGGCGCAGGAAAAAACAGTACCGCCGAGTCGGGATCGGTACGTGAATCGGTGGTGCGCGCCTGGCCTATGGTTGACCGGTGGCGCAGGGCGCAGGCCACCGATTGGATCACGCTGTCGCGCGGCGCGGGGCTGTACGTTTTTTCCTCTCCATGTCGATCGCCACCACGCGTGCCACGGCGGCCAAGATGGATCACGCGACGGAAGCAAATCCTGCGGAAACGCACGCCTGCGCCTGCGTTCTTCCGTCCGCTTCGCCTCGGCCGCGCGCGTGGGTTGGCGCCGTGGCAGATTTGACCGGCAGAGGCACCGCGCACGCGCACGGCGAACGGAGCGGAGCCGCGGCATACGGTGCACCGTGCGCGTGCTAGACCGGCCTAAAGTCGTAACAGAGGCCCCCGCCGCTTCGCCCGGTCAGTGTATGGGCCGTGAACTTTGCGGCCTCCTCTTGGACGATGGAGTCATGATGGGCTGGGGTGCTTTGGGCTGCCTTAGAAAACAAGCGCAAAAAGTACACCAGAGGTCCCTCATCTTGTCATCGAATTACAAAATCGTCCCCTAACCGCAAAACCAGATATATGTTTCTTAACTTACGAAACCGGATCACTTTGGGTCCTCAGGCAGTTTTGACCCCGGTTTTATCCGATGTGGCATCTGAGTCAACGTGGGACCCACATGGGCCCCACATGTCAGTGTGACCATGTCATCCCCTTCTTTCCCTTTCCCCTCTTCTCTCCTTTCCTCCTCTCCCAATTTTATCCTCATCTGGGGCAGGCTAGCCGGTGGGTAGGAAGGATGCTTGGCGAGCCGAGGCAGCTACCAACGGCCGGCGACCGACAACGGGCGACTCAGCGGCGACGACGACGACGACACAGGAACAAGAGGACCTCCTCCCATGGCGACGGGTGACGCGGCAACGATAGCGTCCTCGCTCTCCCGTCTCACTCCCCGTCCCCGCTGCTCGTCGCCGTGGCAGCGCCAGCATCCTCATCCCGAGGCCTGGCTCCTCCGGCGCAACGGGGATGAGGTGGGGGAAGAGAGGAGAGGGCCTCCTCGCATGGCGACGGGCGACACGACGACGGTAGCGTCCTCGCTCTCCCCGTCCCCGTTGCTCATCGTCGTGGTGCCCTCGAGCCACCTCGCCATCGCCATCCCCATCTGAGGCTTGGCTCCTCCGGGGAGGCAACATCAAAGCGGGAACGGGCGCGAGCATGAAGCAACCGTGCGCGGGAGTCGTGGGCGGCAGCTGGGTGGTGAAGCTCGAGGACTGCTAAGACGAGTGCGTGTTTGCGTGGGTCGTCGACGGCGGGCGCGATGCCGTTGAGGTCGCTCACCTCGCTGCGACTGGGATCTTCGTCCTCGAGCTCACCCGTGTGGCAACGTCCTCCCCTTCTACCGTGTCGCCGCCGCCGCCACCTCCCGGGCCTCTTTGATGGTCCAACCCTGAGGTCGCACGCGCGGTGACGCTCTCCCTTCTCCCGCATCGTCGTCGGCCGCCGCCATGAGCTGCCTCCCTTCTCCAGTGTCGCAGCCGCCACCGCCGCATCGCCGACTGCCGGATCTCCTCTCCCGCCTCGCCCCGGTGACCTCCCCACCCGTGCGTCGCCTTGCAGAGAGGAGAAAAGATGAGTGAGAGAGAGGGGGGCTGACGTGGACACCTAGCATATGGGGCCTACGTGGGTTCCACGCTAACTCAACCACCACGTTGGATAAAACCGGGGTCAAAACCACTGAAAGATTGAAAAAGTGAACGGTTTTGTAAGTTGAGAGATGTACTATGTCTGGTTTTACGGCTGAGGGATAATTCTGTACCTCGATGACAAGTTGAGGGACCTTTGGTGTACTTTTTTCAAAACGAGCTGAGATCTCCTATACTTGATTACGCACGGCCCAGATATTCCGTATAACAAACTGACGGCCCAGTTCACACTGATGTTCTCGCGTATCCTACTATTTCAGCATCCGTAGTTAAGAACTGCACTTCTCTGGAAAAAGAAGAGATCTTTTTTCTAAAAAAAGAAGGAAACTATTCTAATCCCTCGAGGGGATGTTTCCTCGTTTGCTTAAAAATCATCTAAACGGTTATGAAAAATTTTGAAAAAAATTGACAACATTCATACAATTCATATATACAACTCCACAAAATCTTAAGTCCAAACTCAACTCACAAGTCGAGATATAAAAAAACAAATTCAGCGTATAAATAGTAGCGTACTATTTGTATCTAAATTTGTCTTTTTTGTTTCTCGATGTGTAGATTGAATTTGAACTTGAATTTTGGTGGATTGGTAGGTATCATTATACTCTACATTGCTAATTTTTTTCAGAATTTTTCACAACTATTTACATCGAATTTGAAAGAAAAAGATATACAAGAGGATATCCTCTCGAGGGATTAGAATCCACTCCCAAGAAGAAGTGCTCTACTCTCCATGGACAGTGTCACTGCCACCTTTGTACTTTCTGTTTCCCTCCATCACAAAATGTAAGCTTTTCTTTTGTAACTTTTCATACTCTACCACGAGAAGATATACTGCGAAAAGAATTGCAAGAAAATCAAACGAAATTATCTCCATGCGATCAGTTCGTATACTTTAACTCACAATATTGATGCTTAAATACTCAAAACATTGGTTCAAGATTTCAGCTCTAGCAATCGACAAGTATGAGGTTGCTCCTTTACATTTCTCTGCAAATTTTCTTTTCCTTTACTGAGATTCCGATCTCGTTTTATATTTGCAACATGGCCTTGGTGCCGATGTTCTTATCTGAGCCGGATCACACCAGCTCACAGCCTATTTCATCTCCTTTGTTCTTCTTCCTCTGTGACTGTGAGCCGAGGAAGAGGGGGACATGTGAGCCCCTCCACAAGCATGTGGTCTTCAGCTCGGGAAAAGGCCTTTTCCTCATTTCCCCTTTTTAGGTTGCCTAGCTATCATCATCTGCTCCTCCTTCGATGTACGCTTTACAATGATAGATCTCGCCAAATAGCGATGCAATTATCTAACAGTATACAGCAGTACGGATCGTCCAGCATTACGATTATCTTTGACGCAGTCTTGTTAACCTTTCAAGGTATTCCCCATTCTCTATTTGAGCTGGTTTCATCCGGTCTAAGCTTTTCCTATCACCTCACTAATCTTTCATGCATCTCATTCGCATTATCATTAAGCCTTTTCTACTCCAGAATAATACCCATAGCTAGGTGATTAGTTTTCTCGGCTTGTGTTGTGCTTTCTACTACTACTTCATGCCTTTTCGCTTTGTTTTCCTTTGGATGATAGCTTCTGTTGGGGCAATGCTGCAACTTAAAGCAGGAGCAAGAAGTTCAAATTAAGATTTCCTTTTCATAATTTGGCTCCCTTTCTCTCATTCCTAAATATGTCTTTGCCTCTCTAACACTCATGTGGGTTCTATGCATGCCAAGAATGGAAGTGAATTATAGTTTGTCAAATGCACAGAATTATATGTTCTGGAGATGAAAAAAAAAAGTGCAGCTAATAACTATCCATGGCCCTTGTTGATGCTCTCCTCCTTGCCAGCCACTGCGATGATGCTCAGAATTAAGTAATGGAGCTGACACTTTATTAGTTGGCTCCCAACTCACAGGTACCAAGCACTTACTTTGGAAGCAAGCATTAGTGATTTTAATAGCCTTCTCTTTAGCTTAGATTGATGCTTGCTCAAGGCAAGGAGACAAGATGATTTGGGGATGGAGTCAGGGACAAAGATAATTCATATTCCATACATGACGCGTTGAGGACTACCTGAGAAAGGAGTTAATATATTCATTAGTGTAATCATCAGTTAACAGTTAACTGATTTTTACTGCTAGTAGTAACTATGTTAGTATTAACGAAGTAAAAAAATTAAGTCCTCTGTCTCTGAAGTCTGAACATCATCTGGTGAGAAATTCAGAAACAAGAATGCACATGCAGTTTTGCTGTTCCAGACTATCAGTAACAGAAAGAAGAAAAGAGCTAAAACTAGACAGTCTACTGACGCTGACACGCAACTTTTGGAAGATTAGTTAACTCTGTAGTTTCCTAAGTGGATCTTAGTAGCACCTAAGAAGGATTTTACTGCACGCATAATCAATCCATTGGAATGTGAACTGGGGATCAGTATCTTACATTTCTTACTCCTACTGTCCTAGTGTTCACCATGGGAACTGTAACTTAATGGCTAGTAGTAGTGTAGTAGTACTTTCTACAGCTGCTATACAATTTTTTGTAGGTTAATCATTCCTCATTTCCTCCACAGACATTGTTATTAGCATGTTGCTGGATTGGATTCTCAATCTTTTCTGCCACTTGTGACAAGCCGATGCTACTGAATTTATACTGAATCGACGTGACAAACACTTTCAGGATGACTTTGTGCCATAGTACTAGGGTATTATTACAATTGACTGTAAATCATAATTTTTTTTTTCTTCTTTAGTGTGTGAAGAGAAGCTCACCCTTTTTTTTTCTGAAACAAACAAACCATTTCTCAATCAGTTATCTGTACACAATGAAGCGTACAAAAGGGAACAAAATGGCTTGTCTCACGCTATATCTCTTTATCACCACACTGTCGATCAGCACATATATTTTAGACAGACGAGCATATATGGACAGGCAACAAGAACAGGCAACGGCATGTCGTGTTCGTACAAATATCTTACATCGTGTGGGCACGGATGATCCACAGCCGTCCGGCAGTAGGGGTCTCGCATCCTCTACAGTCACTCGCTTAGCCATGACATAAGCATCTTTCTTCTTCCCCGTCACAACAAACAGAAGAATACTCCCTTGCAAGCAAAAGAGAGTTGCAGTTTCAGTCTTTTTCTTTTATACACATGCTTAACAGCGTAATTAAGCTTGCATTGCTAATCCTGATAATCGAGAGCAAGCACACATACTACATCACATCGCATGTGAGGGTGTTGTACTAGAAAAGAGTAAACTTCTTGTGAGCAGCCAGTTAACTGACATTGCAGCATGATGCCCATCAGAGGTTGATTGGTCCCTGCACAAAGGCCACACAAAACTTCCCTCCTTTCCACGAGCGCTGCTTTTTCCCTTCTTGCATTTGCCCATTTCTTTTGCTTTTCCCTTTGGCTTGGCCTTGGCTACCATAGCCTCTTTGAATCATGCCCTACACTTCACAGCACTGCACTAAACGCTCTTTGGAGGATCATGTGGGCTGCTATTACTGTGTGAGTGTGCTTGCATGGGAGTGGGGAGCCACTCTTTTGATGTGCCCAAACATGATTCCAAGATTATTTTTTGTACCAATCTTGCAGCCTTCCATTCCCATCAACTGTTGAAGACTCCCCTATCATCATCCATCTCCTAGTTTATTTCTATAGGAGTGCCAAGTGTGGCAGCCTTTCTTGCAGCACTCCTTTTTGTTACTCCAAGCTTTTTCCTGTAGTTTTCTTCTCCTCTCTCCACATTGCCACCACCAAATCAGCTGAGATCTCACTTTTGATTCGGGGACTGTCTTTAAGTAGAGGCAGCCAAGCTGAGATATCCTCCTGTGTGTTCTCCCGTTCTTGGCATTCGGCAATAGGTCCCATGAAGCCATGATTCCATCAGGAGAGGGACATCAAGACGGTTGCTAGTTTCTGCATTCAATTCAGGGAGGACAATTTGCAGGGTGCCGGTGCTAATCTGAACTCTGAAGGTGTGTTGTGTATCCTCTTTTGCCTGCAATGTGCATGTTCGATGCCTCTAAATGAGCTGTTTTGGAACTGTTTTTCTTCTGTTCCTCCTCTCCTGTTGTTTCTCCTCCCTTTTGCATTTGCTTTTCAGCTTTCCTACTAGTGAAGATGCTGAAATAAAGTTGCTGTGTGTGTACCGGTGTGCAAGTGTAGTACACAGCTCACCAACCTGTTCTCATGTGATTCTTGATTCCTCATGAGTCATCCATCTGTCATGCATGAAGTAGATAGATTACAGTTCAAAAGAAGTCAACGTTGAATTGTAGCCCTTGAATTCGACACAGTTTCTTGACGACGAACACATGCATATATACATGGCGTGCAGGGAGGAGACGTGCTGGTTGCAACCTGCAAGAGGCCAAGAAGCGGCCGAGGCAGGCAGCAATGAGCGGGAGGTCGAGGCCGTGGCCAGGGGACCCGTCGCCGGCGCCTCCGCAGCCGCCGGTCGTCGCCGCAGCGGCGGACGCGGGCGGCGAGGCGTCGACGTCGCTCAGGGACTTCGGCACGTCGATGGACGCCATCTCGTTCGGGTTCGCGGCCACCGCCATCCTCGTCTCCATGTTCCTCCTCATGGCCATCTTCGAGCACCTCATCAAGCCCCACGTCTTCCCGCCCCTCGCCGGCGCGGCGCTCCGCCCCGCGCGCCGCCGCCACGGCGTCTCTCCCGCCGGCAAGCTCCGGAGCCCTCCCATGGTACGTAGTACGTCGCCAACCACTTACACAGAGCGAAATGATCCAATGTTGAGGTGTTTGCTGCTCTGAAATTGTTGCAGGTGGAGACGGTGCTGCAGGCGGCGGACCTGTCGGTGCTGATGCCGGGGCAACGGTACCCGACGTACCTGGCGCAGCCGGCGCCGCTTCCGCCGGCGCCGTGCCCGAGGGAAGGGGTGCACTGGCCGCCGCACGACCACGACGTCCACCACTCCTACATGCCGCCATGATCGAGATCTCGCGTACAATGTTGCAGTGGAACAACATGTTAGAGACACACGCTGTCAAACCAACCAACCGACCGATCGATCGATGGATGGATCGAATCCTGTTGCTGATTGAATTGCTGCATAGCGGAGACGCTGTAAATAATAAACGCAGGGGAGAGTGACAAGAGTTGTTGGATATAGATATGGGCGTCCTGTCTTGTCCTCGTTTGTCGCTGGTAGTAGCTCGCCTTGCATGCCCGTGGTTCTTGCTCGTACGCGTCGTGTGCTTGCAATGCATGGCACTCGCAGGTGTGTCGAGATCGTGTAGTTTTTCGATCGCCATAGCAGGCAATGGTCTCATCACCGGTGAATTCGTGCAGTACACAATCAAGTGGATCTTTGAGGGGACGGCCCAACTGCCTCCTTCGAGTTTGCCGCTCTCTGCATGCGAAAGCTGCCGCCATGAAAAGGAAAGACGCTGCATCACAAGCACGCCATGTGACTCGTCCGCTTGGGGTTGAGGACCTGAGGTTGAGAGCGATGAAGCCATAACTGTCTACCGGTTGGCAGCGGCAAAGAGGAGGAAGAACGGTTCGGTGTGCCCTGCCCGTCGGACATGGCTGGAATTCAGATGAGAAATTTGCGCCCGGTGTCACCTCCCATGTCAACACTGAGTTGTAGTCAATCAAAGCTGGATGCATGGTCCAAGAGGCTTGAGATTCACAATGCGTGCTCCAAAATTTTTTTAATGGTATGGCTAGTATAATTGAATAAAGTTAAGCAGCAAAGCTCACTTCTGTTTAAAAGAACAGTGAATTTACGAAAATAATAATTAAATTTCCAAAACAATAGGGGTAACTCCCACATTCTAAACAAAGCACGGGATTAATCCTTATGCGACTACAAATCGGAGTATGATATTTTTCTAACATATAGGGTGTTGTTTTACCAAAATGTTTCAGTACCTAATAAAAGAATGTTTTCAACTATTGAAATGGTGAAACAGAACCGAAACACTCTTGAAACATTTTACTACAACATATGAAACATCGGTTTCAAAATGTATTGAAACATCAACAGATCCAAATACATCGAAGAAAATAAACGAAACACCACCAAAAATTCATTGCAATATTTTGATTCAACTAATAAAACATCTGAATACATGGACTGAAACATGAATTACTCAGCGCATCTGTGGCCTGATACGTAGCATTGCCGGATTAGTCCTGGAAAATCTAAAATAAAAGGGTGTAACTATATTTATGGCGCCATATTTTTCATCAAAAAATAGTCGGCATGTATTTACATTGTAAGTCCCTAAATTACATATGTAATTTTAGTGTATTTACAATGTAAGTCTCAAAATTACATATGTAAGTACTAAAATTACATATGTAAATTCGAAAATTACATACTAATTACATATGTAAGTGGGGTGTAAATGAGGTGTAACTACTGTGTAAGTGGCTAAAAAAATCGACTATAGCATATGGCGCCATATTTCTAGCAACTCCGAAATAAAATATGGGCAAGATTTAAACATACATGCCATTAGCCAGAAGTACGAATACTATACCAGTTAGTAGTGCTACATAACTTGACATGTACTTGGAACAACCACAGGTACACGGGCCTAGAAGGCTTCGCTGCTTCCCCAACATATATGCATGGACAAATGGACCGATGCAAACATTCCATGCGATTTGTGTTGGGCCGATAATTTCCTGCACGGAATTTCGTCCCGTTCTCTCGTGACTACAAATCCATTTCCACAACCCACATTTTCCTGGAGCCAAACCGTGCTTGCCGTGCGGCGTGGCAGTCAAAACTGGACGCTTCAATTCCACTGTCCCACTGTCCCACCCACCCACCACTCAACGGCTCATGATTTCGCGTTCCATGGTTTGATCGCGTGATCTCGTCACGGCCACCGTTTTCCGCCACTCGCAGACAGAAACAGTCGGTGATCGATCGGCTTGATTCCTACTCCCTCGCCTCACCACGCTCCCCTGCGTCAGGTCTTCCACTACTGCCTCTCCCGACGCCACCGCGCGCGCACGCACCATCTCGATCGCATCCAGCCTCATCAACTCCACTTCTCACACGCAGCACGCTTGCAAAATCCAAACGTGACACCCCCGGCCCCCGCGGCGAACAACTCCACGAACCACGCCCAAATCCTCCCATATCAGCAGCTAGCTAGCTAGCTAGCGCACAGCAACACATCACTTGGTGAGTTGGTGTAAACAGGAGGGTGGAGAGATGGTGAATGGCTACTGCAACCTCACCTCGTCGCCTCCGGTGGCCAGCGGCGCCGTGGAGGCCGAGACCAAATGGGAAGGCGTGGCCGTCGGGGCGGCGACGCTGGTGAGGAACTTCTCGTCAGCCTCCCAGAGGTTCAGGCCCGTGGAGAGGAGCAGGTCGACGGCCGGTGGCAACGGCGGTGGTCTGCAGGCCGTGGTGCGGAGGGCGTTCTCCATGAGGAGGCAGCCGTCCAGCTTCGCGGATGGGTACTGGAGGATCCACGACGACATGGACGGCGACGACGCGGCTGGCGAGCATCAGGAGCAGGCGGCGTTCCAGGATGGGGAGCAAAAACGGAGGGAAGAGCAGGATCATGCGACGGGAAAGAAGGAGAAGATCACGAAGAAGAAAGGGCGGATCTTCAAGGCGTGCAAGAAGCTTCTTGGGTTCTGATTGACACGTTGAGATCAAAGTTGTACTTGTAGTTCTTGCTTCCCCTTTTTTGTCTTTCTGTTTTGTCATGTTCATCGTTTGGAGTAAATAAGACTTGATTTCGTTGACAAGAACATGGGACGGTGGTGCCTGTGTATTTGCCTCACGTGAGCTAGCTAGATCTTTGATGGGTTCCATTGGACTTTACAACATGCATGTGGCTTAATAATTTTTATGGCTCCAATCAAACATTATTAAGAGTCAAAATTAGGACTATTAGAGATACTCAAAGAGCCACTCCAAATAACTCTCCAAGCTAAAATTTTACAATTCTAGCGAAAAAATTGTGATCCAACAACCTATCCAGCTGACTTGCCAAGCCATCCAGCTAACCAAACTAGTCTGCTCGCCAAACTTGACAGTCAAGTTGGCTTGCCGAAAATGGGCTTGCGCCGGTTTCCCCCATCTCTCTCCCATCCATGCACTCCCCACAAGCGTCGGTGCCCATGGTTGTGCACCATCACCGTTTGTGCGTCGTCTGGAAGGCCACCATCCGTCGATGCATTGTTGTCTGTCCGAGGTAAGTGTCGCCACTATCCAAAGACAAGATCATCGTTGCTTGTTTTTCGTCACCATGACACTATAACACCTTGTCCCGCTGCTCCTGCAGTTGTCGCCTCTACCTAGCACCACCGTCGTTGCTAACACCACCTCCCGAGCCATCATTGCTAACTAAGCGGATCCTGCCACCCATCCACTTTCCCCACCGGCCCCTCCCCAGTGCCTCCCGCTTCACCTGTGGTGCTGTCCGTCTATCTTGCACTCTCCAGTGCCACCCGCCTTCATCGACTACGATAGTGCGCCCCAATGACGTCATCCACGACATTGAGTGGCTTGTCGTGCTGCAGTCTGTGCAAGAGGACTCCCATCGCCTATTTCCACCGCCGTCCCGCCTTCGGCCCCTCCCCGTGCTGCCTCCGCATCGGCTCCTCATGATGTTCGTTTGTTGGGCAACAGAGAGGAAGGAAGAGAGAAATAAGAGGAGGAGCAGGGGCTGACATACGGGTCCGTTGTTATTTTAAAGAAGGTTAAATAGAGAGGTTGTCGGAGTAAGCAATCAGTGTGACTCTTTATATTAACTAGAAAAAATACCAGTACGTTGCAACGGGTAAATGCTATTTTAATCATATTATTGTTAGATTTTTTGTCTAAAAAGTATATGGGAATTTTATTTTTGATAGTATTGATATCTGTCGGAGATATGGGCCCGGGGGTATGTGAAGTAGAGGGGAATTACCTTCTCCGGCCACGTGACTTTGCAAGTTGGCCCCACTCACGCGTCACGCGAGTCGTGAAAGCGGCGGGGGGGGGGGGGGGTGCCTCGGGGCATGGCGTCACCCCCTCGGGCTCTCCCGCGGCTTCGCCCCGAGGCCCTCACCCGGCTGCCACGTGGCGGAGGGAGAGAGCGAGAGGGGAGCACAGGCTGAACAGCCATAAATGTGCGACGCCCCAACTGTCCCTCACCGCATTTAATGCGGTAAGGGCAGACGTGCGGCGCGCCTAGCTGACTCCTGTCCATCGGATGTGACCAGTGTGTGACCGGCCTGTTACCGTCACATCCGATGGATAGGGCAATCATGTCCTCACGTCGCCCCTGTACCCGGCAAAGTGGGGGTTGGTATGACCTGTCACATCCGAGCGTCACTCGAGTAAGGGCTGTCGCAAGTCACTATGAGGGAATGACAGGGCTGTCCCCCGTGTCAGGCGGGGGGCGGCACCGGGTTCCACTCGAGAACCGGTTGTTGCTTAGCTTCCGGGAGAAGACACGGTTTGAAGCCCAAAAAAAGTGGAGTGGGATCCCCCTCCTATGGAGGGTAAGTACAGGCGGCGCATGTGGTATCCCCTTGAGCTATAAAAGGAGGACCCTGCCCACTGAGATAAGGGGACGACTCCCAGAAAACCTGAACTCCAGAAGAAAGAAAGCGAGTGCGCTCTCTGGAGTGAAGAAACCTCTGTAAAACTCATCCATAATCCCAAACACAGGAGTAGGGTGTTACGCTCCATAATGGCCCGAACCTGTATAATCCGACGGCGTGCGAGCTTGCCGGTAATCTTAGGGACGAGCGAATGATTTCCAAGAAGCGAGCCTCTGCCCCCGGCCGAACTCACGATAGGGGGGTCTCACGATTCCCCGCTATCGAGGATCTTCCCTCGACAATATCTAATTTGGAACTTTTATAGGGATGATGGCCATACCCTGTACGTTGTTTTCTTATGATCTGGCATGGATTTTGAAGCAATTAGGAGTCCATCTCTCGTCCCAAGTTAATATGCAAGTTTCTAAAATAACTTCTTATACGACTCTTTATATATTTCCAATAGTAAACGGACTTAAAACAGACTCAAATACGAACAACATACCAAAGTATTAGCAGAAACATCTTCAATCTATTATTATATTATTAAAGGAATAGAAAAAGGAGCCTCCACGTTCGCTCTCATGGCCTAGAAATTCTCACATTAATCGGAGAAAAAGAAAACGCAGAGTCCATATAGAAATACATTTAGAAATAGCTGAAATTCAGAATTAAAAAATAAGGAATATTAGAAGAGGAGACTAGAGTCCATATAGAAATACAATTTAGAAATAGTTAAAATTCGGAATTAAAAAATAAATATTTTAGAAGACGAGACTAGAGTCCATATAGAAATACAATTAGGAAATAACTTAAAGTTGGAATTAAAAAATAAGGAATATTAGAAGTAGAGTATAGAGTCCATATAGAAATACAATTAGGAAATAGCTGAAATTCGGAATTAAAAAATAAGGAATATTAGAAGAGGAGACTAGAGTCCATATAGAAATACAATTATGAAATAGCTGGAATTCGCAATTAAAAAATAAAGAATATTAAAAGAGGAGACTAGAGTCCATATAGAAATACAATTTGGAAATAACTGAAATTCGGAATTAAAAATAAGGAATATTAGAAGTAGAGTATAGAGTACATATAGAAATACAATTAGGAAATAATAGAAATTCGGAATTAAAAACAGGGAATATTAGAAGTAGAGTATAGAGTCCATATAGAAATACAATTAAGAAAAAAAATAGAAATTCGTAATTAAAAAAATAAGGAATATTAGAAGTAGAGTACAGAGTCCATATAGGAATTTAAAACTAACTAAAATTTGGAATAAAAAGGAGCCTCCGCGTTCGCTCTCATGATCTAGAAATTCTCACATTAATTGGAGAAAAAGAAAAAAGTAGAGTATATATAGAAATACAATTTAGCAATAGCTGAAATTCGGAATTAAAATATAAGAAATATTAGAAGATGAGACTAGACTCCATATAGAAATACAATTTAGAAATAGTTGAAATTCGGAATTAAAAATAAGTAATATTAGAAGTAGAGTCCATATAGAAATACAATTACGAAAAAAATAGAAATTTGAAATTAAAAAATAATGAATATTAGAAGTAGATTATAGAGTCCATATATGAATTTGAAACTAACTAAAATTCGGAATAAATGTGATAAAATTAAAAGTAGAGTTTAGAGTCCGTATAAAAATACAATTTACAAATAACTAAAATTCGAAATTAAGAAAAACATAGGAAGAAGAGTTTAAAGTCAATATAGGAATACAATTTAGAAGTAACTGAAATTTGAAATTAAAAATTAAAGAATATTGAAAGATGAGTTTAGAGTCCACATAGAAATACAATTAGAAATAATAAAAGTTCAGAATTAAAAAAAATATATTAAAAGACGAGTCTAGAGTCCATATAGGAATATATATAATTTATAAATAACTAAAATTTGATATTAAAAATAATTAATATCTAACACGTATATAAAATACAATATCAATATTACACATTAGTAGTTTCGTAAAGTTATTGCAAAATTTAAAATTATGTTGTCATTGTAATATATTTTAATAATATAATGAGAAAACATATATGCTATTATATGAGAGAAAATATAATTATGCTAGCCGCGCAATCTGCGCGGGCCACCATGCTAGTTTTTATAATAGCAGAGATCGGAGAGGTGGAGATGTTTGGAGAGCCTAATTTAGGTAGGCTATTTAAGATGCTAAACCTTGATCAAAACATGTTTCCCCAAAATTAAGAATTTTTCTGAGGAATAGGGTCACCGGAGGTCCCTCAACTGAATAGCGAGATTTTCTAAGGTCCCTTAACTAGAAAACCAGAAATGTGTACCCCTAAATTCTCTCAAACCATTCACCGAAGGTCCCTTGGCAGTATTTTTGCTTGGTTTTGCTGACGTGGCATCCTAGTCAGAAAAAAAATAAAAAATTACGTGGGGCCCACATGTCAGCTGCACTTTTTTTCCCTTTTCTTTTCTTCTCCTTCTGTACTCTCTTCTCTGATTCTCTCTTCAGCAAGCGCGGCAGCCACAGACGGAGCGGCGTGACGGGGTTCTCCTCCGTGGAGGCGACGAGCACGGCCGCAGTGGCGACGGCAGGTTCCCAGACTCGGAGCCAGCGGTTGCCGACGCCGACGCGGCAAGTAGCGGGCGAGCGCGGTTGGAGCAGGTGGAGGGCGGCGGTCAGTGGGAGAGCGCGACTGCAGCGGCGGCAAGCGGCAGGCGAGCGGCAGCGGGCGGCGGCCCGCGGCCGGAGCAGGCGGAAGGGCGGCGTCGGCAGCTGTAGGCGGCGGTCTGGGCCCGGGGACTCGAGGAGAAGGAAACGCGAGCACCGGGGCCGAGGCGCGTGGGGAGCTGGTCGCGCAACGCGGCGACGTCGTCGGGGCCGGAGAGGAACCTGCGGTGCACGAGCTCGTCACCTAGCCGGAGCTTGTCGCTGGCCTCGTCGGACGCTGGCTCGTACTCGGGGTGGTCGTACGCCGGACGCGGCGGGTGGCGCGTGTCGAGGGGCTCCCTCACTCACACCGGCCGGACGCTCCGCGCCTTCCGCGAGCTCACTGACGGCCTGCAAGAACTGCGTGATCCCCGCCGCGTCGACAAAGTTGTGGCAGATCTGGGTGCTAAACACGAAGCCGCCACACCTCAGTCTCGTCACCTATGATGCAACACGAAGCCGCCACACCTCAGCCTCGTCACCTACATGCATGGCATCATGAACACGTAAATCACGTACAATACAAATGGTGCAAAATTTGCAAAGTTTATTCAAGTTTTATGACGATGTACATACGTACACGTAGAGTAGTGGCCGGTCGGTGACGACGGCGAAGTTGCTATCCGGCAGGGTCAAGAGTTCGCCGGCGCAAGGGATCGGCGGGCACAGCGAGTCACCGAACTCCTCCAGCGAGATGTCGGCGTCGGCCTCGACGAACGAGACGAACGCGGAGGAGGCCGATGAGGAAGTCCACCGCGTCCTTGCGCGCCTTCGCGTAAAGCACGCGACGCGAGCGCTTGTCCACCAGCAGCTTCAGCTGCGGCCCGGCCCCGGCGGGCTTCGCCGGCGCCGTCGTGTCGTTCGCCGTCTGCAAGCACGTAGTGCTCCTAGCAATCAATAATGATGTCCACATTTTTATTGACGGGAGCGATCAAGGAGAAGCTGACGGTGAGCCCGACGGCGACGCAGGCGCAGCAGCAGCATCTGGGCGGTGGCGAGGAGCGCGCGGCGGAGAATGCGGCGTCGGTGTAGCAGCCGCTGCTCCGGCTGAACGCGCTTGCTCCGGGTCTGGTAACCTGCCGTCACAGCCGAGGCCGTGCTCGTCGCCTCCACGGAGGAGAACTCCATCACGCCGCTCCGCCTGTGACTGCCGCGCTCGCTGAAGAGAGAAGAGAGAAGAGGAGAAGAACAAAAGAGAGAAAAAAAAATGTGCAGCTGACATGTGGGCCCCACGCAATTTTTTAATTTTTTTTTTGCTGACTAGGATGCCACGTCAGCAAAACCGGGCAAAAATACTGCCGAGGGACCTCCGGTGAACGGTTTGAGAAAGTTTAGGGGTACACATTTATGATTTTGTAGTTAAGGGATCTCAAAAAATCTCGTTGTTAAGTTGAGGGACCTCCGGTGACCTTATTCCTTTTTCTGAAGGCAGAAATCCTGGCCCATCTTTACAAATGGGTCAATTTTAGCCCAAATTTCCTGTCCCGTTAGGATGGGCCTTGGCAAACAAAGAAGGCCTCACTTGTAAGGATAGGAGTGACTAAAGCTTATTTAGCCCATACTTGTTGACGTTTTAGACAGGATTACACATACCAATGAGTGATTAATTAGTATGCCTACTTCCTGTTTTACCCCTAATAAATACGATTTTGAGGCATACCAAATCATAACCTGCTCTTGGTTTGAGTGGCCATCTCATGCAAAAGTGAAGCTACCAGTCCTGAGTTCGTTTCTTGGTGGCCACATTTTTTTGCATGGCGCTGTGGACGCGTGACTGTTGGCATGCATGCACTTTTTTCAGGCGTTCATGCGCGCAGTCGCCGGGAAAGATTTTTCACTCGCGCGCTGCTAACAAAAATTTTGCCAGGTGTGTTTGCCGCCAATAACTCAAATTTTGGCGCTGGTTTGCAGCAGAATCCCCTTTGCCATCTCCATCTATTTATGCTATGCAATACTAGCTAGTTTGACGCTCCAACTCCCTACATACTCCATCTGTTTAACATGAACTTGAACATGGAGCCATGACCTGCTCCATGGCGAAAATGGCGAATGTAGTACAAGGAGGCGAGTAGAAGGCAAAGAGCCAACAAGCAGGCATAGAAGAAGGAAATTACTCAGCGCGTGGGAGAGCAATGGTTGAACAGGAAACGAGAAGGCAAAGCATGCATGACGTTGGAAATAATGGGAGTAGTAATGGCCGGCTGCATGCATGCAGGGGCAAGCAGGTCCAAGATGCAACCAAAAAAGCTAAAACGTCAAGAAATATCACACAATGCTTCAAGAGCTAAAACATCAACTAATTTCAAACTGGAGTAGCCAACATTGGCCTAACTCTTCCATGGTTTTCCACTCTTGAATTAACTTCACAGTAAAATGGTGCGAGGAATGATACGATCATTTTCATTCCTCAGGTCAAGCGTGAGAGGTTTTCTTATGTAAACATTTTGGCTGCGTTCGGCAGCTGAAGAAAGTGAGTGAGTTTGTTTCGATTTCCGCGCGTACGCTTCCCAAACTACTAAACGGTGTATTTTTTGCAAAAATTTTCTATAGGAATGTTGCTTTAAAAATTCATATTAATCTATTTTTTAAATTTAAAATAGTTAATACTCAATTAATCATGTGCTAATGGCTCACCTCGTTTTACGTATCTTCCCAATCTTCTCAATCTCCTCCTCCTCGAACTCACCCTTAGTCATGCCACACATTTTACAGTGATAAAATTAACAAGAGACATACTCCGTGTCTCCGTTGCTCTGTACAGCCTCCCAAGTCCCATTCGAAACTTCAGTAGCCGCCCCGTCGTGATCGCTCGTGTTCAATGCACGTACGCGTTACTTTCGACGACTAACTGACATACAACCCTACGAATCAAATCAAATTAGATACTCCGTGTGCTGCTGCTGTTTGTGAAGTAGACATCGCGGTAGTGACCTGGTCGATGTCGACCGTCGACGACGCCATTGACGAGCATGAACGGCATACGAATCGGCGATGTAGAGGTCGCCGGATTTCAAATGGGACCGAAGGGCCAGAGGCCTCCTGCACATGCTCTCCGTTACAAGTTGCATACTGGGTTCTCGGAGGACCAGCACGGAGTTCACGGCGACACGCTCTTATGAGTTGTGACCTGTCTGTTCGTACGCACGTATTGGAGCGGAAGCACGTACACCGGTAGTTGCCGCTGTAAGCGGAGGTGGTCCAGCCGGCGACGACGCCGCCCCACTTGAGGATAATACGACTCGTCGGAGACGCTGGGTGTACGGGCCCACTGCGGCCGCCGTCGAACGCGAGGCTCTCTGGCCCGAACAGAGTGATGGTTGTCACCTACCGGCAAATGAAATGAAAGCTCGGACGAGTGTCGGTGACCTTGGCAGGGTTGCCTCGCCGGAGTCGGCCGCTCAGCAAGTCGGCGTCAAGATCAGCCCTAGGCCCCTAGCGAAGGAGAAGAGGACGAGGAGAGCAAGAGCTGGCACTGACGGTTTGCGTTCCATGTATATATATATATACACTCTGCTCTCTCTTGATGAGATGTGCAGTGGTTCCAGACCTGTTAAATGCTCGTTATTAAATTGCAATTCGCCAGTTCGACAGGAAAATAATTACAGCATGTAAACTCGTGTAAGCCCATATCATGTCCTTTTGCAGACAAACAAAGGTAGTTTCGCGATTGGTACGGTGATTTAGTACTCCACCAGTCCCAAAATAAATACACTTTTAGCACGGTTCATATCTAACGTTTGACCGTTCGTCTTATTTGAAAAAAATTATGATTAGTATTTTTATTGTTATTACATGATAAAACATGAGTAGTACTTTACGTGTGACTATTTTTTTTAAAAAAAATTCATAAAAATTTTAAATAAGATGGACGGTCAAAACGTTAAACACGGATATCTATGGCTGCACTTATTTGGGGACAGAGGTAGTACATCTGTGTTGAACAATTAAGATCGAAACATGAAATAATCAGACCTGTTTGCTAACCATGCATATGCACTCAGTTAAAGGCCATGCCTCATCAACACTTGTTCTACAGAAGTATTATAATTCCGCAAGATATGACATTACGATTCCAACACGTTAGCATAGGCAAGAAAGACAAGTGTGGGGGTGCAAATTGGAATGCAGGTGAACTCAGGATAAAACGTATTGCTTGTGTTCATAGCAAGGGAAAGGAGAGAAAGGAGGAGGAAGAAACAAAGAAACATCGTATTGACAGCAATACTGCATGAGTGAGCACCGAGCAATTTTGGATCTGACTTGCTTACAGTGATGTTTCCGCTTCATCACTTTTGATTCTTCACCGCGTCACCTGTTCTAAGCTAGCTAGTTGGCACCTAGCGCTTTTGAACGTGACCCAGGCCCTGCAGTAGCTGGTGGCTGTTCTCTGATCTTACTCCTACAAAGGACAGTCGCTGAAGGAAAATTATCAGCTCACAATTGATTCCAGTGGGTGGGGGCTCCGCTCTTGAACCTGACACGTGATGAAAACGACACTGCTTCTGAAAGCAATAACAGTGGCGACATGTCAAAACAGACACCATTATCATAAGTACTGCACTAGCTACTATACATGCACTCAGCATTTCCAAAAGTTAAAGCAAAAGTAAACATCACATCTAAGCTATTTGTTGGGTAGACAAGATTGCAAATGAGACCAGAGAGAAAGAACGCCGTGGTCGAGAGCGACCATCACGAAGCAGGCAATTTGCCATCTTTCCCTGTACCTGGAGAACCTACTACTCAGTTACTCGATCTAGGTGCTATACAAGCTTAACGAGACCTAGAGAGCACGAATTGCAAATTTGTACTATATTTCTAATTTTCTATGACAAGCTTGTGATTCACCGGGCACTGATGAGATATATAAGCGGCAAAAAGGTGATGCCTTTTTTTTTTCCCACTTTTCAGCAAGGGTGGATGCAGATTGCAGAGTGAGGAGAATTCCCCACCGGCACATGTCCTCATTCTCGCGCCATGGTCCCTGAAAACAGCACGCCCGTGCGCGCGTCTCCTTGGCCGCTCCCTTCTTCCCCATGGCAAAAAATCGTCGTTTGCAAAGAGCAGAACAGAAGAGCCCAAGATTGCAGAAGTTCAGGATAAGATGGACTCATCTGTGGAGAGATACTACTACAGTAGTAATGCTGTTGAGAATTGAGATGAGTTACTACACTTCACGGTAAGGCTGAAGAACTCTCCTGACGCCTGGATGCAGTACAGTACACACGATGAATCGAACCAGATGGTTGTTCAGTTCTTTGCCCCCGGCCGGGTGGAAAGCCATTATTATTGACTTGTTCCGTTCTTCGCATGCATGCACGAATAAAACACGCTACCAAGTTATAGCAACTACGCATTGCGTTTGCCATGCGTACATGCACTGTGCAGACTACGGAAGAGGCAAAACTCCATTCCTTTACAACGATGCGTAACGACCACCCAAATGTAGGAAGATAACGCCCCGTGTTTCAGCTAGCGAAATGTGAAATCGTAGCCGCTCGCGTTGACGAGTCACACAAGCCTGGCCTTTTTGCGTTGCGCAACCCGGGACGGACTCTGACGCGAGTCGGCGCTGACCAGTCCAGGGCACCGAAAAGGGCGCGGTAAAAGGGCAAAAAAAAAAAAAAGAGAAGAAGAGAGAGATACCTGCGGGCCCACGGCGCAGCCACACGGCCGCCACGCGAGAACCCTAACCACAATACCTACCGGTGTGCGTGCCCGCGGCTTGCATCCGAGTCGCCAAACCGCGGTTCGGTTCGCCGCGACCGCGCGACCCCCTTTCCTTCGCCCCCTCTCCCTTCGCCTCTCTTCTCTCCTCTCTCTTCGCACCGCTCCTTCCCCCCTCCTCGAGCTGCTGGTATCTCCACCGCGAGGAGAGGCGGAGAGCGACGCCATCCTCCCGGGTGCTTTCCGCCTCGCGGAGGGGGCGTGCCTCCCACGCCTCGCTCGATCCGATGAAGCGGCTGGGGGGCGCGCGATGCGGAGCCCGTGGCGGTGGGGGGGATTTTTTTTGGTTTGTTCAGCTGCCTGCTTCGAGCTCGCAACATTGCGGCCAGGTCGGTGGTTAGGTTTTTGGTTCGTTTGGTGATTATGTGCTCTGATTGGTGGGTTAGGGGTTCTGTGCTTTCGCGTTTCTGGTTGTTGATGCGGTGGAGATGGTGCTGCTTAGGGTTTGGGATTTTTGGGCTGGGATGCTCGATTGGGGTCGGAATTTTGGGTTTGCTCGGCGCGCTTCGTTTGTTCGATCATTTGAGTCGTGCTATGCTTGAGCGTAGCCGCCCTCCCCCTCTAGCATTTTTCGGTGATGGGGTTGCGAATTCGCGTTTGATTTGACTTTGATTTGTCGCTTTATTTTAGTTGTTATAGGGTTGTGCGCTTGTGGAAATTTGGGTGTCCCCCCTGTGTTCGCTGCGATTGGACTTTGCGCTGCGGATTGGGAATTCATCTTATTCGCGCTTAATGCTTCGTTTCGATCCGTGTTAGGGTTTGTTCGCGGTTTGGATTTGCGCTACGACTTATGTATTGACCTCATGAACTGGTTTAAGCGTAACCCATGTTTTCCCCTCTCTATTTGCGTCCTGTGGCTAGGGCATAGTAAGTAAGTCGAGGGTTCCATGATTTGTTCGGATCCAATGCGCGATTGTTTCTGTTTTGGTTTGTGCTGATATCATGCATTTGGTTGGCTCCGTTCGCTGGGATTCCGATTGGCGGCGTGGCTAGAACGTCTGATCTTTCAAATTCTCTGATGCTTACGTGATTTTTACGTTACTGGTGCTTCGTTGTGGCTAGATTTTTTGCTTGGTACCTCGGTCCATTTTGCGATTAGTCGTCAGAGCTGAATTTGTTTATACTGCACTCAGTTTGGCAGTCTACCTCTGGGTTCCCTCTGATTTCTGCGTATTGAATTTATGGTGCTTCAATTAATCAAATGAGCGTTATTTAGCAGCACATTTTGGCCTAGAGTTCAAAATTTTGTTTTTCTGATCAAACTATGGGATTTGATGCTTGTTGGATCGGTATTGCATACTTGATTGATGATTATACAGTTTATACTTTGGCTGGATTAGAAGTTTTTATACTAGTCTGTATACTTAAATCGTGATTACATTTATTTTACATGGTTCATATTTTCTTAGGATCTAAACCTTTCTACTTTCGTGTCTTATGTGCTAAGATAGGTGCTGGAAAGGTGATGCCTCATATTCTCGTTACTTGTTAGGTGTAAGGCCAGCAGGCAGCAGCTCTGTTCAGGTAATCTGTATTCATGTTTTGGTGAACCTGCTTGTTTTGGTAGTTTTGAGATCCTTGTATTGCTATGTCAGACCACATCTTATTGAATAATGTGGTAGTAGTTTGATCAAGTGTTAATTCACAGGGTTTGAGTTTGGTATTCATTGGTTTAAAAATCTCTCAATGCTTGATGTAGTTAATATGGTTTTATTTGGCAATCTAACCTTGTCTAAGGTTTTTCATTCATGGCTCAACGGGTGAAGAGCAATTGTGTGATCATGATAATTATAGAAGTGTCTGGTAGTAAACAAGTGGAGTCATAGATCATACCTAGGGATAAAGACCTAACACTGAAAAACTTCTGTATTTAACCCATCGACTCTCTGTTTAACTAAAATGCTAGTTGTGCTAAGTAGAGTTCATAAATCCTTCCTAGGAATTTGATGGACAATGCTGAAGTGAAAATTGGCATGCCAAATTCCCAATACAGGTTAATCAACTTAGTTTATAATCCTAACTGGTTATCAAAGATCCTTGCTTTTATTAAGCCTCATAAACTGCAAATAAGTGATAGTCGCTTTTGAAAGTTCCATGTATAAAATGTCATATACTCCTTGTAACATCATATTATGCATCTGTGCCATTATTCTGTTACCTTGCTCAACCTAATGGATAACTGGTGAAATTAGCGGTCAATGATCTATCCGTAACTCAATGTGAACATACTCTATCATGTTTGGGTGATAATTTTAGATAAATAGCTGGTGACAATTCTGAGTGTGATTGATTACACATTCTTGGTTCAATAGGGTTTAGGCCTGAATGCTTTTTGGCCTATTCTTATGTACACTGCTCCCTACACTCGTTAGCTCTACTTTTCTTTATGTTTAAGATATAGGACTAGGAGTGTGCAAAGTGCTGTAGTATATGCATAATATCACTGTTTTATGCAGTAAGGACCTAACACTGAGAAAGAATGAATCACAAAGTCACCTTACTCTTGCAGAATTGTAACATCCTATGCTTTTAGACATTTTAGGTTGCGTTCTTTCTAGCATACAGGCTAGGCTACTTCATCAGTTATCATGGGCACACTACCTGAAGTGCCAAATTATCTGTTTCGTGCAAAAAATTATATTTATATATATATATATATATATATATATATATATAATTTTTGAAAAAACAAGATAAATTTATTTTTCAAGTTATGATAGTTAAGACTTGATTAATTATGTGCTAATCACATGCTTTGTTTTTCGTGCCACTAACTAGCTCAGCAATTCTTTAGTATCGAACGCATGGGTGCATGGGTAATTACGGTAGTGCTAACTGAAATATGTTTTAGATATGTCCATCACTTACCAGCTTACTGGAATAAGTTATACAAACCATGCTGCATTAGGTTTGCAAACATTGCAGACTGGTGCTGCGAATCCATATTTCTAACACAAAAAAAAAAGTGTACATCGGATGCCTTGAACTAGGACTAACATCACTGGTTCTGTTGAATTTCGAACTACTAAAGGTTGCTCTTGTTCACCATAAGTAGTTTTCTCGAATTTAACATCCCAATTGATACCTGGAAAAGGGTTCACCTTTCATGACTCTTATTAAATGTTTCATGCTCGATGTATCCTGCCCTCCCTTATGCTGCATCTAGTTGATCTGATCAACGGAACTTCTGTGTTAAAATTGCAGGACACCACTTTCTACTATATGGCTACCTTTCATGGTGTAAAGCCACGACATGGAAGCCTGGAAGAATTTAATGAGTGTTCGTTAGATATCTTATTATTCATTTCAAGATTGTCATCTTTCATCCCACCCTCTTTATGCTGCACTTGAATGGGTAAAGAAAATTTGCAAGCCAGTTTTGACCAGTTAACTGCCTAACAATCATGTTATGAAAATTTTGCAGTAAGTCTTTAGCAAACTACCCTAACAAACATGTGCTACTAAGCCTTCCTCATTTTTGTATTGCAGGTGCGTTCGGAAGCTCTACTCGTTTAGTATAATCTTCAAGTGATCATAGATCAATCCTATCCCTTTTTTGCGATGCTGCTTGTTCATCTGCTTACTGTTAGCCATTTCTGCATTTGCATATATCCTGATAGCAATATTCTAGAGGAAATGTAACGCCCAGAAGCCTAGTTTTGTCACTGACATATATTCTCACATTGATCCATCATTACGTACGTTTTGTTGACTTGTGTTATATTTCTAACTTAAAAGCTTGGCAAAAATACTTGATTGTGCATGCAGAATTGAGCGTGCTGAACAATTCTGAGAAAGGATTGCTTCCAAGGAGGATAGATTAACATCATATCACTGGTCAGAAAGACAAGATTCCATGAAGGTTCACACAGGCCTCAGGTGCTACTCCCCACTCTCCCCTCAGTATTTACATTTCACACATTATGTACAGTCATCCAACAGTTGCCATGCGCCCAAATTTGCCTGCACCGCCAACAGATGATCCTATCTCATCCTTGCACCTCCCTGCAGCGCTCACATCCATTCTGCTACCACCATTGCCACCTCCACCACCACGACCCTTTCCTCTGCGTGGACTAGCACACTTCCTGCAGATGAACTTCTCAGGGACATCATCAAAATCACTAATCCCTGAACACCTGGTGTGTTGCCAAACTCCACAAACATCACATGCAAGCATCCTCTCGCCATCATCGTCCTTGGCTCCACAGGTGCAGTCGACCGTCCAGTTCTCCAACCCCCTTTCCATCCTGAATTGCACAATTCTTCGGTTATCCCCAGTGCACCTTCCTCTTACCCTCACGAGCTGGCTTGAGCCAAGCACATGCTTCACGAGGGTTGTGTCACTAAAATTTGGGAAGTCAGGGAGCTGTTCAACCTGGAAGCTTTGGAACATGAGGTACGTTTCTTGAAAGGCCCTTGTAGCCTGTATTTTCAGTTCAGCAAGGGTAGCACTTGCTGGTAAAAGCACTAGTTCCACCGGTGGTGCAGTGTAGTCTTTTGGGTGATCAAGAAGTTCAATGGAACACCTCACAGAAAGTAGGAATGGGTTCAAAGGAGCCCGTGGGGTGTGCTGATCGTAATGTTTGATGAACTGCTTGCAGTCGAGAATCTTTGCTGCTGCACTGTGTGATGATGCACCTATAACCTCTGGCTGTGAAGCCAACATGGTTTCTGGGTTCAGCAAAGCGTTATAGAGGAACTTCAGATCGTGCAGAAGATGATCAACAGAAGGCCCAAACGCAGCCGCATCAACTGACTGGTTGGAGTTATCTTCCAGCCTGCTTGTCAGCAGATATAGGAGGAGAGGGTCATGATAGTTTATAACAAAGTTAGCCAAATAGGAGCAACATTCTGAACATAGGGCTCACCTGTATTCAATTGCACTCGTCTCAGCATTGCAGCGGACAGCTATGAAATGGCCATCGTCCATCAGTTTTCCACCCAGTCCTCGAAGAGAATAGTCAAGTAGCTCCTGTGAATCAACAGCCTTCGATGCAGCTCCCCGAAGTGCACGCCATGATACCCACTGTCCAGGCTGAACAACCCGTAGGACCTTGAGCATTGCAGTTTCTGCCCGATCAATATCTTCCTTTGTCCACTTGCAGAGCACATTAGATGCAACTTCTTTGTGTTCATCAGTTGTGGGTTTTGATGTCTCATTCTTCTTGCGTGCTTGATGAAGCAGGTGCATTATGAACCGGAAGAGGTCCCGAACAGTCACAAGCTGGCGATCAGAGAGTGCCCAGTACAGAGCAATCGTGTTCTGCAGAGGGGTCCGAATGGGCTGGCGATGTGAGAAGTACAACGCGAGTTGTATACCGGAAAGCGTATTCACTGCCTCTTGGTAAGTATCTGAGGTTAGTGCAAAGCTACCAGCGCCAAACTTGTATCCCCATTCACCATACCAAGGATGGCCACTTGTGATGGCATGCAGAAGCCTGTATTCCATTCCATGCTTCTTGGATATGTCCATGACAGTTACTTTCCTGCAGTGAGGTTAGTGAAATTTTCAGGGTTATGGCATGCTGAATAACCCTCTTTTTGTAGGAACGACACATGAACCAAAACATATCGATCAATTTATACCTCACATGTAGCACCTTGCACAAGCGATCCCAGAAACTCATTATGTCACGGCCCGTGAGACATCTTGAGCCACCTTCACGGCCATTTACCCTCAGAAGGTGGCCATAACCATTTGCATGCACCACAGCGTGCAGCAGGTGGGTGTTGTCGTCCAGATGCATGTACCCGCACTCCTCCAGCTCCTCGCCATCCATATCAAAGTTGCATAGGAGGCATCTGGAAAACATTGCATCCAAAGTTAGCACGAACCACAATTAGCATAGGGCAGCATCATTCGATCACCAAATCTCTCACAAGTTTAATCTTTGCATCTAGGCACGATAAGAACAACTCGACAACTACACCACGATATGAAATAAACTAGGCACATTATCATCCTTCCGCCCGAAACCAATCGTGGTGTTACAGTTGACTATATTTATCTTCTCTGAAACTAACGGTGCTTGTTCTTCCCACCTTGATTCTCCAGCGACTGTGGGAGTCCCGCAGCGGAGGCAGCAGCTGTGGCGCTTGCCGCACACCTGGTTGTTGTCGTTCTCGATGATGAAATGGTACCGCTTCCCACAGACCGGGTGACCACTCCATCCTGCAACCAAACAAATGGCATCGCGCAAGATTCCATCACTGCTTCTGTAGGATTGAATTTTTTTCTTCTCTTTTGCTAAAGGATTGTGACAGCAATCAAATGTGGAAATTGTACATCAAAAGCAACAGGCCAACAATACTTGCATAGGCTAACAGTCACGGAAGGGGGCGAGAAGATTCAAGAGAAATTGCTGTTGGAAACAGACACGGCGTCATTTGCCCCTTTCACCCCGTTATTTCCCAAAAAAAAATTCACAACATTTATTCTGTAACATTTTTCGAAGAAAAGTTGCATTCCGAACTCGCTAAAAAAACTAAAGTAATACTCTATAAGAAAGACATTATCCAGCAATCATCACACAAAAAAATAAAGGCAAAATAATAAAATAATATTTTCCATCGGGGGAAATGTTTTTCCAAGAAAACCCAAAAAGAAAAGACAGAGAAAAATAAAAGGAGAGGAAAGCTACTCACCCACGACTCTGCACTGGTCACAATACACAGATCGCGATCGGAGCACATCCTCCTCAACGACGTTGAGCTCCACGGCGCCGCCGCCGCCCTCCTCGTCCCCCTCCTCGCCGACCCGCAGCGACACCCTCCACGTCAACAGATGCGGCGGTGCCGCGGCGGCCGCCGGCGAGAAGATAGAGGGGAGAGGCAGCAGCCGCGCGTACCTCGCGAGGAACCCCCTCACCGCCTCCCGGAACGTCCCGGCAGCCCCGCCGTCCCCCGCCGGCGGGAACCCAGCGAAGTCCCTGGCCTCCACCCGCGTCCTCGCCCTCTTCAGCGGCCGGCTGTTCACCACCATCTCCCCCTTCTCCCCCGCCGTCGGATCTCCTCAGATCTGCCTTCCTCCCTCGCCGCCGCCGTCGTCGTCGTCGAACCAGATCGGAACTCGGGTTAGGGTTTGCGGCGGCGGCGGCTACGAGATAAAGAGGAGGGAAGGTGATGGGGTCGATTCCTTCGAGGGGAAGCCTGGCCCCGTACGCCGGGTCCTTGAACACCAGCGCTCTGCAATGAATTCCGGGCCCACCGGTCAGCCTCCGGCGTATGGTGGAACGGGTGTAGGTGGCTCGCGGCGGGATGGGCTCGTCAGGGTCGTGGTAGAGCGCTAACCAGGGTTAAGCGTTGTTGGGTGGGTGGTTGGGTTGGGTTCGAGGGGCCGAGGGGGTACTTTCCGGAAAGTGAGCGGGAGAAATGGGAGGGAATAAAAGCTTGGGGGTACGATGGTCATTTCAGGCCCCTGGTTTTCGGAGGAGAGGGTCCGCGGGGAAATCGGTGTGTCCTCGTGTCGCCGAAATTCCCGGAATGCCCCTCCCCTCGGTTTGAACTATTCCACCAGTACAGTAGTAGATCCGGTTAGATAATGCTATGTTGGGCCACCAGGTGATGACGTGGCAGCACCCCAAGCCAATACTACTCTTTTTTTTTTCTCACTACTATACTACTCTTTAGTATAATACAATATACTCCCTCCGTCCTATAATATAAGCGATTTTTATTTTTACTTGTACTGTTTGACCATTCGTCTTATTAAAAAAAGTTAGACTTATTATTTATTTTATTTGTGATTTACTTTATTATCCAAAGTAATTTAAGCACATTTTTTGTTTTTTATATTTGCATAAATTTTTTGAATAAGATGAGTGGTCAAACAGTGCAAGCAAAAATTCAAAATCCCTTATATTATAGGACGGAGGGAGTACATATTCGTTATATTATATAGTTTCTCATCATAATTTAGATTGTTATATTGTGAGATAGAGGTATTATATCCCTAGTATAGGGAGTAGCACAATTATCAAACTCTACCTTAGTAAAAAAAAATATAATACAGAATTTGACATACCATAGTATTAGAATTTGAAAGCCGAAGCCATGAGATTAGTATCGCGGACCTGTTTGGGAAAGCTTTTAGTAGCTACTATAAATTTCACATAGTCTTCAACTCCATTAACAATTCAAGGTGTGACCCAAATTCTAAAAATATAGTTGTATAACCTAGGAAATAAATTACAAGCCAGAACCGGGAAAACTTAACTTCTTCAGATTCTCAAAATCTAATTATCAACCAGTATATTCTCATAGTTTTAAACTCTTTCAAACATGTTTTACATATCTAGTACTCCATCCGTCCTATAATATAAGAGAATTTAAATGGATCCGGCACATCCTATTACAACAAATCTGGACAAAGGGTAATCCAGATTCATTATACCCCTTCTAGGTTGAGTTATTTTAGAAATGATGGAGTATTAGGAATATACATTATAGTATATATTTAAATTATGAATAGGAACGAAACGGCACGAAAATGAATGGTACTCATAGCACTGGCTGTCAGTACAGTAGCACACTGCACGCCACTCCACTCCAGTACTAACCCTGCTCTGGCTGCGGCAAAGCAGAGCAGAACGGCAGATCCCAGCAGATCAGAGCAGAGCAGCAGAGCATAGAGGAATCAAACGGACGCTGAGGGGCAAATACGGAAACACGGAAACACAACCAAGCAAGGGGGCACGCGGATGGGCGAAACTGCCCTCCCCAAAACGCGAGGCGGGGACCGCGGGAGGCCGTAGCCGGGCGTCCAGTCAATCGAATCGAGAGCAACAAAAACTTTCGGCTTTCCTTTCCTTCCGGCCGCTTCGCCTCCTCTCCTCTCCCTCCACCTCGCCCGCCTAAATTTGGAGGGACACGTGGCCGTCAGCCCGGGGATAATACTAACACTAATCTAATACATGACGGCTCGCTCGCGTCGGATAATTATAATAACCTCGTTGATCCGTCAGGATAGGGATTTCATGCCGTCTTTTCTGGACCGGGTTTAGAGCAAGTTTAATAGTATAAACAACTATTGGCTTCAAATTATATTTAATTAATCTAATAGCCAATTCATATCATAGGTACCTAGAAACATATACTTCCTCTATTACAAAAATATAAGGCACAACCACCTTTAACCTAAAGAACAATAAATAATGATTATCATCTTGTAGTTTGGATCATCCTCATAAATATAAAGCATGTATCCAATAGAATTAGATAATATGAGAGTGGGTGATTTAAAAAAGATAATTTAATGAAAAAAGATGTCATAGTTAATTGCATGCTTGCATGCACGTCTTATATTATGGAACATCTAGGAAAAGTGGTTGTGTATTATATTATGGAATAGAGAGAGTAGTACACAATTAATATTTGGTCCCACCTATCATACACCTATGTATCTTGTAATATGTGCTGCAGCGATCTTTGCTGCTCTCCTATCTATTTTTTTTATTTATTAGGAATGTGTTTATAGCTAGGTTATAGTCTATTATTGTATTCGATCTTAGGGGAGGGAGGAAATTGCAAAACTGGTGAAGGGAGGGAGGGAAGGGGGTGGGTCGTCGTCACTAGTGACGTGGTGGTGGGGCCATGCCTCAAGGTTGGAAGGACACGACAGCAGCGTCTGGAACTCCGGGTTCGGATCATCTAACCGTTAATTGCGTGCTAATGATGATGGGTCGCTGTCTCTCTTGTCATGCCGATCTTGCCCCCTGATTCTCAATCAGACGGCTAGCAATTTTAGGTAGTGTTCGTTGTCCCTCTTCTATGGACGGCTGGCTGCCCAATGATTTTTTTTACGAGAAATACAGTATAAACGTAGATATTAATAGGAAATCGATTATAATCGGGCGACCGGGGGAGGTGGGAAAAATCGGTCGCTCCCCCTCTCCCCATACGTGCGCTCACCTCTCCTCATCTGGACCCATCCACTTATCTATCCCATTTTTTCACAAAAGATGTTTCACCAAGTGTTATGTTGCAGTGAACTGAAATAATCTAAACATTCCATTGCAAAAAAAAACCTACATATTTTGGAAACCCCCTATTAAGGGAATTTGGTTTATTTTCTGTTCCACCGAAAAATGTTTCGTTATGTATAGATCTAATGTTGCAGTGAACGAAACATTCCATTGCAAAAAAAAACCACATATTTTGGAAACCCCCTATTAAGGGAATTTGGTTTATTTTTTGTTCCACCGAAAAATGTTTCACCTAGTGTACTCACAATGTTTCGCTATGTATAGATCTAATGTTGCAGTGAACTGAAACATTCTTTCGCTATTTGTTGAAACATGTTTTTATATAAGGTGAAACAACACCCAATTTAAACGAGTGAAACATTTTTGATCCACTTAATGAAACAATTCCGATATACCTGGTGGAAGTCGTGAGGCACCACGTCAGACCGACCTCAGGAGGCCAATGTCCGATGTGGTGCCAGGGGCTACTGTCGGAGATATGGGCCCGGGGGTATGCGAACTGAGGGGAATCTACCTTCCCATCCTGCCACGTGTCCCTACAGCCTGGTCCTGTCCCCGCATTCCGCGAACCGCAGGAGTGGACGGGGGGTCGGGGCCTCGAGGTGCCATGTCATGCCCCTCGGGCCCTTGCACTGCTTTGCCCCGAGGCCCTTGCCTAGCCGCCGTTTGGCGGGAGGAGCAAGCGAGGAGGGAGCCCAGGCTGAACTTCCTTTAATGCGCGCAGCGCCCAACTGCCCTCTGTCGCATTTAATGCAGTGGGGCAGACGTGCGGCGTGCTAAACTGACGCGCGATGGTCAAAAATGACCGGTCTGTGACCGGCCTGACGCCGGTCACGACTGACTAGACGGACAACAGTGCTCCCACGTCGCATCTGCTTCCGGCGGAGTGGAGGTAGGTATGACCCGTCCCATCGGAGGGTCATTCGGACGGCGGCCACCACAAGTCTTCACCTATTAATGAGGGATGACAGGGCTGTCTCCCGTGTCAGGCGAGGGACGGCGTTGGGCCCCGCTCAAGGATAAGCTGTGGTTTAGCTTCCAGGTGAAGGCACGGGTCGAGTTCCAGTCAAGATAGGGTGGGTCCCCACCCGAAAGAAGAGTAGGTAGAGGCGGTGCATGTGGTATCCCCTTGAGGTATAAAAGGAGGACCTTGCCCACCGAGAAAGGGGACGACTCTCAGAAAATCTGAGCTTGTGGAGGAGGGAAGTAAGAGTGTTCTCCCGAGTTTAGGAACCCTTGTAACTCTCAGTCTAAATCCGATACACAGGAGTAGGGTATTACGCTTCATAGCGGCCCGAACCTGTATAATTTGGTTGTGTGTGAGCTAGCTAGGAGCCTTGGGGACGGATACGCGATTTCTAGAGGCGAGCTTCTTCCCCCGGCCGAACTCACGAAAGGGGGGTCTCACGATCTCCCGCTAGAGAAGATCACTCCTCGACAATGTGAATGCGAATAGATTTGAATGTAAGATACTAGTAATGTATTTTAGATTATGAACCTAATCGTACAACTTTGATGTTAAATAGATTATTCAAATATATTGGTGATCATAAGCAGTGACGGATCCGCAGGTCCCTTGTATCCATTGGAGCCCCCATTAAGTTATCACTAAAATTTTCTATCATACATTCATTATAAGATAGGGATATAGTTTTTTATAGTTTGTTCATACCCTCATATCAGTTCTTCTTGGATTCACCCCTGATCGTAAGACAACTCAAAGTCAAAACCAAACAGAGGAATTATAAATATATAGTTTCGCTATTTGTTAAGTACATTTAGCCATTCCATAGATGATTTTACATGTAAGGTGATAAAACGGATAATCGTCAAATCCTATTCGGCAATTGGATGACAACTAGTTGGAGAAAAACCGAAAGAGCTAGTTGGCGAACGTTCGCGGTTAGCCGATCTCGCGAACAGGTGGGGGGATCGATACTTCTTCACACGCGTATTTGTTTATCTGTTTACACTTTTACGTGATTAAGTTTTCTTTTTTTTTTCTCTCTTTCCTCTTTTACGAGAACTGGTTTTTCTTTTTCTTTTTTTCAAGCCGATTGTTTTTCAGATTTCCTTACTCTTATTAACGGAAACTTTTATGTTAACTATTTTTTGAAAACTTTTCACAGGTAGACTTTCTGATACCCTTATATATATATATATATATATATATATATATATATATATATATATATATATATATATATATATATATATATAGATTTTTCATATAAAAGGTTTATATATAGAGACTTTATGTATATAAATTTTTATATATTTAAACTCTTTATATATATATAGACTTTATATATATAAACTTTCTATATATAAATTATATCTGCAATTATAAACTTTAGTGAATATTTTCTTAAAAAAAAGAGTCCAATCTAAACAAACTTAGAGAAAAAAAAAGGACGAAGCATTCACAGATTTGATTATAACAAAAACGATAAAATATATGCAAATCATGATTAGGCACGTGATTTAGTACGAAGAAAGGCTAACCTATCAAAACGGATCGTCAGATTCACCTCCCACGAACGTTCGCGTACTAGACTCCCCCCTGCAATAGCTTTGCTAATTGGAGAAGATGAGTAGTAACAGTTGGATGCACATCCAAAGGTAATCTAGCGCCTGTTCGACTGGCCGATACAGCCGCTGCATGCAGCTGCAGACACAACACTATTTGTGTTGGTTGCGCAACAATGAAATTAATTGCAGTCGAACAAAGCCCTATGTGCTAAGATTTTAAGATATCTCATGTGGTTGGTAGCTAGACAAGTACAACCGTTTGTTGAGGAGGAGGTTAAATGTTACTCCGATCCCTCCGTCCCAGATTGCTTAACGCTTTAGCTCTTAGCGTTTGTCCTTCCATGCTTTGTTTTGGCATTGGAGTAGTAACGCTTGTACCAGTGACACTACTTAGGGCATATACAACCGAAGCCACCTCTAGAGTGCTCTCACTAACTAAGGGTATTCTCTGGGGAACTCATCTCCCAATAGAGGATACCCCTAATGGGTTCTTTAAAATTTGATGCCACTTGATGGAGATACTCTAGCCCGCAACGGGTATCCCAACCCAAGAAGCCACATAGACTTTTTTCCCCTCCTACCCCTACCTCCATCCGTCTCTCTCACTCTATCTCTCACTCTCTTTCATGTTTGCCCCTCTCTCTCGTGCTGCTTGTCGGCCGTCGCCGCCTCTCTCTCCCTCTCTTTCCCACGTCGCTGCCCGTCGCGCCATTGCCATCTTCCCCGCCTTGCACCGTCGCTGACCTCCCCGTCTCGCATCGTCACCGGCCGGAGCGGCAGATCCGGCGCTGTCGTGGGTGGATCTGGCCCTCCGCGGCTAGATCGGGTTGGAGCGGTGCCGTCCGCGCCGCAACGAGGAGACAGTGGCGGGCAGGCGCCGATGTTGTTGCCGGGGAGAACGGTGACTCGTCGCCTTCCACCTCGCCGGCGCCGGCGGTACTCTCTCTCTCTCTCTCTCTCTCTCTCTCTCTCTCTCTCTCTCCGGCGCCTGGCGAGGGTAGAAGGGGAAAAACGGGGGGAGAAAGCGATGTCCACAGGCTCCTCCCCTAGCCACGGCCGACCCAGTGCGGCTCCTCGCCCGGTCCCCCAACCGAGGAGCTCATAGAGCCGCGTCCCCTGCATTGGGGTCGCGGCCCTCTGCTGGGAGACGGCTCGACGACAAGCACCGACGGCGTGAGCAGGGACATGGTCCACAGGTACGCATTGAACATGTCCTTAGTTAACTCTATACTTAAAAAATATTCCTTGTGTGGCTAGTGCCTTTTGTGGTAATCCCCTAATTGAAATGACAACATGCAACTAGTAATAATGTGGGGCATCGTGGTAATTTTCACCTTAAGCTAATTTACCACTACAATTCTGGGATGACCAGCAATTTTGGGATGGAGGGAGTTGACTGTTTTAGTTGATATTGTTAAAAGCTAACCTTATAATTATTCGGTCATTATAGATTTATAGTTAAAAACCAATATATTTTGATTCATGTGAAAGTTCCTTCTGCATCCTTCAGCCTTTTTTTAGTTTGAGAGTAGAAATTACATCTCACGGCTGCACTTTTTGAAAGGTAAACGAACTATATAAAGGGTGACTATAAGAATTCAACTAATCGTAAAAAAAAAACTTGCGTTCTGAAGGAGCCCTTAAAAATGCAGAAAGAGCTGTGATTAATAAGTGAAGCATATGGCATGACCCAACTCCCCCTGGAAATTGGATGCTAAAGCCTTTACACTTTTACAGTTACCACCCATGCATTTCCATTTTCCACCGTCATGCACGTTCATCCATTCTACGTGGCTCGTTTCCTAATCATCTGAAACAATCGATCATTCAGTTAAACTAGTCCCCTCGTCGCCCGCTAGCTGCTTTGCACCATCATAAAACCAAAGATTAATGCTACGATTAAAGCTGATGATGTGATCATCACGTAGCGACGCTCCAGACTGCTCCCTGGCCTTCGCCGCAGGCCCTGTGGATGTGCTTCATCCTGTCCACTGACTTGCAGACCCCACTGCACGACCAATCGAACGACGCCACGCACACGTTCCCAGCTCGCTTCTTCCACTCGCAATCTACCAGTGAAAAATGCGAAAGAAAGTTCAAAACAAAACAAAAAACCCTGAAAAATTCTGATCTGGAGTAGTACTACTAGCTAGGAAGATGATCATGAAAAGAATCGATAGCTGAGATTGACCTGGCGGCGTGGCGCAGCACATGCTGCGGTCGTCGACGTGCTCGACCTCGAGCCCGATCAGCCACGCGCCGAGGGAGACGTCCTCGTTTGCGAACCTGTGCAGGATCGGCCTAGAAGAAGAAAAATTCAGAGCATATCACGTCACAATTTCAGAAGCACACAAGCTAGGATCAAGCGTACGTACTGGTTGATGGAGATGTAGGCGGCGAGATCCTTGGAAACGGCGTAGATTTGGCCGGTGGCGTGGCGGAAGTACTTGTTCCCCTCGTCCCCGAACTTCCAGTACTCCGGCTCGTGGTACTTCACTCCCCTGCAACAACGAACAACAACAAAACACCGACAAATTCATCCATGCATCAGGCTACCAACAAACAAAACACAAGATTTTAATCTCCATTTGCTCACTTCTGCGACAGAACAGGTCCGGACTTCATGCAGCCGACGTACACCCTCGGCCGTGTCCTGTACTTGGCCAGCCTGCTCGTCAGCATCCCTGCAACGAAAATTTGTTCATTCATTCACGAACAAGATCGAGATTATTATTTATTCGAGCATGAATAATGGTGTATTAATTTGTGTTTGCATGGTGCATTACCGAGGTTGACGTGGACGTCGTCGTCGACCTTGACGTAGAAGTCGGCGTCCCAGGTGGCGACGGCGGTGGTGAAGTAGATCCTGGTCTTGGAGGACAGCTCGTGGTAGCCCTCCACGTGATCCAGCCGCAGGAAGTCCTTGTTCTCGGCGTCCTCCGCGTCCACCGCGCGGTCCAGCGGCCCGTCGCCCGCCGCCGCCGCGCCGCTCCGCCCGATCACGAACCGGATCACGATCCCCTTCTCCTTCTCCAGCCTCCTCAGCTTATCCCCTGCACAACCATACACATCGATACTTGGAACTGTTTCCCCAAAACAAAACATTTTGGGAGATGCACCTCATAGTGCAGTGACGAGAGGATGTATTATTTCAATTTCGAGATTCCGTATTTAATCCTCAGCAGCTCATAATTTTTTCTTAAAAAAATATTTTGAGTGACGTTTCTCCTCCTAATCTCTTTTTTTAAAATAAAAAAATGCATTTTGGGAATCACTGAAAAATTGTTGTAAGTTTTTGTGACCTCTAGGGACCCAGGTGTCGCGGAGGGAGTCGCGGCGCTTCTTGCTGCTGAAGGCGGTGTTGATGCCGATCACGACGAAGGCCTTCTGTGGGCCCAGGGATGAGACGGCCGTGCCGGCGCCGACGGCGGCGCTGCTCCGAGCGCGCTCCACGGCGAGCTCCATCTCCAGAGAAGACACCGCCTTGTCCAGGGACCTATAGGCCGGAGGGAGCTCGCACAGTTCGATCACCATTGGGCTCGCATGAGATACGTACGTTATGATTCGCTTTGATCGAAGGAAAATGCTTACTGGATTGCGTGGTGAGTCCTGGACACCTCGTTCATGATGTCCGTTGGATTGCTCTCGCCTAGCTTCTGAGAGATTTTCCAGAGTTGGATCAGCCGACCAGGACACAAAAAATATATAGGGTGTCAATTGGGGATTCCAAAAAAAAAAAAAGTAGGGTGTGTACGTGCAAGCTCAGTTGTCATGCATGCAACCGTTTGAAATTAGAGATCAGTTTGGACTCTGTGTATATGCAACTTACAGCGCGTTTGTTCTCGCAGCCAGTAGAGAAGGACGTCTTGTAGTTGCTCGCCGGCGACGACGAGCCCGGAGGTAGCAACGGCACCGCCACCCGGCCGCTGAGCAGCAAGCCCACGACAAAGCTCGCCACGCACAGCGCGGCCACGGCCTTGCCTGGCAGCGGCGGCCTCGTCCGTGGCGGCTTCTTCTCCGGCTGCGGCTGCCGCTCCGACGTCGACAATGTCTACAAGAAATTCACTTTAGCCACTGATCCATACGGTATTTCACCCAAAAATAACTAAACACAACAACTTAACCAATTGACAGGATAAATCACAAACCATCATTTCGCAGCAGCAGCCTCGCTCGCTCGCTCGCTGGGGGGATTATCCGCTAATAAGCTAAGTTAGCACTTGCATTTCTGTAGTACGTACGGCTCTCGGGCAGCCGGAGGCCGACGCGATTTATGTGCCGGCGCGCGAGCGAAACGCGCTGGTTATCTGCCAGCCGCGGCCACCTGCGCCTGCACCGCGCGGGGTTCGGTTCGGTTTGGGGCGGCCATTTCGTGTGAGGCGCCTCATGCTGAGCGTGTGAAACATGGGACCTGACCTGGGAGAGTTCATCCATGCATGACAACGAATTTACATGTGCTGATTGTACGTCGGATTCACCGGCGTACTATGTACCAATCATGGATCGGTGTAGCCCCGAAAATGCAGGGGAATGGATCGGTGTAGCCCAGAAAATGCAGGGGAACGGGGTAAAGTTAAGTTAACTGCTTTCGGCTGGGATCTACGCGTTGCGTGCATTACGTTATGATGATAGCATGTTAAGAAAACCAATTCTGGTTTGGTAATTAACAATTCACATGGCTCAGTTACATATGATAGTTCGCTACAGTTTACAAAAGCTCATGCTTCACTCCAGGCCACAGTACAAGTAACGCTCGCATTCATATATACTTTGTCAAAAGTCATAACAGAGGTGAATCCATGTGAGTATGTGACAGCCCGGCATCAACTCTCTACTCATGTCCAATTAGTAACACGCCGTGCTCCTCAGCTTTTGGCATTTGAACAAATCGTTAAAACATATAAAAAACCACAAGGTATATCAATTGCACCTTAGTATATATGAAAAAGGGTGGGGGGAACCTTGCTATATCTAGGAGCTTGCTCGACCACGGTCCAGGGCTGCCACAACATAACAATTTGGACATCTCCAGTTACTACGAGAAGCTGTGATAATGCATCGGAAAGACATGAGCCCAGAGTGTTTCCAAAATGAAATACATTTTCCAATCTTCGGTGACTCGAAGAAAGCATACTCACAAAATCCAACAATATGAATTCTCACTGAACTTTTATCTTCAACAGATACTTCTTTTGTTGAAGGATTCCATTGTCAGGTTAGCTGTGAAGGCCGGGATAGAATTCATCTTTCGTATGAAAATATCTACCTGAAAATGTATAGTTGCATCATCAGAAGCAGTAAAACCAAGTGGCCCAACACAAGATTTAAAAACAGTTCTGTAATTTGCTGTTGTAAGACCATCATGGTATGGGTGTCCAGATCAAATGTTTGTTCCAACTTCAAACAATCTGATGTCTAGAAAATGTGTACAGCATTCTCATTAGAAACATCTTGGTTGCTGGTTCCTGAGCACCCCAAGAGATATGCCTTAAATGAAATGTGATGTGTTAAGTAAATGTACACCTATCTAGCCACTGGGATTTATCTATTGCATCCTAACGCAATTCACTAAGACACCAACCAGACTATTCATTTGTGCAGCATACAACCTAGATGCAAAACTAGAGGACATAAATAAATAGTCATATTAGACAAGAATAAATAACGATGTTTCCACACTTTCCTCCTATGCACATCTGTAACATTACTTTTTAGTTATTTCATCCATGCATCAGAAAAAAGAAATACAGTCAAATGCAACCAATACGCTGAATACCTGCCGAGCAATTTCATGTTGAGAAGTGTAGTCATTGACCTGTATATACATTAATAACATCAAATAATGCCCTGTTAAATTATAGGAATGATAATTTCAGCAAGGTAATAATCCTACCACAATATTGGTGCTTCCAGATTCGTAGTCAAACTCAAGCTTCTCATCATCACTTTGGGCGTAAACCGAATGCAGAATAAAACGTGTTACAGGGATCCCATTTGACTGTTGCTGATCATTCATCACTATCTAAAACCATAAAATTGAAAAGGTTACGTCAAATAGTATTGACATCAAACATAAGGGCATGAGAAAAAATCAAACGAAATGTTGAAGCTAGAAAATGATGAGCACGGTTATCTGAAATAGGCATGACCAATGCAACAATCGAAGGCAATCAAAATTTTCAAACCAAAAGACAGCATGATTGAGAAGTTTCAAACTAACCATGTCCACACTCCACAACACAAATACTGATGTACTCTTTCATCCTTAGCTTCAAACACCAGGATCGAGAGTCAATTTTAATTTGGGTTCAAGAGGTTCACATTGGATGAAATCCCAAAACACTGACTTGGCATACTAATGCATACAGATTCACTATGTAAGATTCGCAAGATGCTAACATGAATCCCTCATCTCTAAAAAAAAAGAGGTGGAGAATGCACAAATAGCAGTAATAGATAGACAGGGTTGATCCACTGTGTAATATGGGTTGTGTCATATTAATAATACCTTATAACCAAAGAGCGAGCAGCAAGCCTTTCGGAAAACTGAGATCCTCTCTGCAAATACTGCCTTATATCTGTTTCAAACCAACTGTAAGGTCATTTTCTAACAAATCAGTATGAACAGAAGCTTATAACATACAGATAACAAAGTGGGTACCTTTCTTCACGTTTCTCTAGGGTTGCAATTTGATTTTTAAGCTGTGCTAGCTTTTCAGCAATATTCACATCAACCACAGTTCCAACATCTGCAGTGAAATAAATATTCTATTTAAAGTTTGATGAAGCGTTGAAGATCTGAGGATTCTCACATCTTGCTAGACTATGGAGCAATGACTAGAAAAAAAGAGTTATCAGATATTGTTGAAAAATTAAAAAAACTGAGTAGGTGACAACTGATTAATGAATGCTACAGCCTACAATCCTTTAGGTAGTAACTCTATCACACGGTTCCAACAAAAAATGTGGACACTGTCACAAGGACGAAAAGATGAATAAAACCACTCACCAGCTTGTCCTTTTAGTTCTTCAACTGCTTGTAGCCTCTCTTTCGTTTTCTTCAATTCAGCTTGCAATGCCTCTATAGTCTGCTTTGCTTCATTGTCCACTGCAAGAGTATTTACCATACGCAGTACTTTTGTGCTAGAGGCAGAGTAATCTCCATGGCCCAGCTGTCAAACATAACAAGAACATTCAAGGTACACAAACATGGTTTTAATCAACAGCTAAGTTAGTATTGTTTACAGTGGCATTTCTGACAACTGTGAAAAACAACTCTATTGAAAAAAGAAGATTCATTCACTTGAGACTCCAACAATATATCACTGCACCAGCAGCAAACGGTAACTCTCAACATACAACAAACACAACAGAAATTAAGCACAAAAACATTCAGCCAAGCTTCATTTGAAGCTGAAAAAAAATAATGGTCCCAATCATGCTTTCTCACAGAAGCAGGAGAAGCATCCCTGTCCAGTACCTCACAGCCTCACACCAGCTCATGAGAGAAGATAGATAGACATGCTACCTTACTAAAAGGAATAAAGCTTCATTTCTCAGTACACTCTATAAATGGAGCCAAATTCTTGATAGTTTGCTTACAAATAAACAAATAAATAAAGGTCGCCCGGACTGGAACAATTAATCCAAACTTATGATGTTCCAGACAGATATAAGCAATATGAAGAAAATGGGACCATGATAAACATGAGATGTAAGGGTGCCTTTTCGAAATGAAACTACTCTAAACAACAGAATGAGCATATGTAGATACCATTTCAATAGTTCATCTTAACCCTTACCTTTGACTCAAGTAAAGCCACCTGTGAGCGTAGTTGATCTCCATCTCGCTCCAATGATTTTGCTTTTCTTGATTCAATGCTCAATTTTTCATTCATCAAATTGAGCTCAGTGTGCTGTTGACTAATTAGTTCTCTCTGGTCACGTATAGTGCTCTCCAGTTCTGTTACTACCTTTTCCATTCGAGATAGATCCGATTCCATATTCTGGATTGTCACCTCACAAGAAATATTGTGCATTCCATTAAGAATGATAAAGGCACAAAACTGTCAATTTTATTAAAAAAATCACAAACCTTGGATGATGCATCATCTCCATCCCTAGATTTCGACACAGCATGGTCCTTTCTTAATCTATCCCTTTCTTCACTGATGGCAGCAAGCTGTTCAGAAAACAAACAGCAAATGGAATGACAGCATGAAATCATGGGGTATGAAAGAACAAGTTATCAATGTAATTACAGAATGTACAGAGGAAGAGTTATCGTTGCATGAACAGATTATGAACTTGCTATGGTGCCACAAGTGGATCTACAGAATTGCATTGCACTGAGGGGGGGAGTAGAAACTAGCATCACAGTAGTAATTATAAAAATAGCAATAAACAACAGTACCAGAAGTTCAAGCCGCTTGATCTCCCTAGTAGCACTTTCAGCCCTCTCTTTGGCAAGGGTTGCTTCACCTTCTGCCCGTTGCTTGCTAAGATCAGCAAATTCCAATGCAACCTTTAATTCTTTCAACTGTGATGTTACCTCACCAACTTTATTTAAATTTGTCAATGCTTGCCTGTTAAAAATCAAAATAACCATATAAACCTTACATAAAGAAAGAAAGAAGCACAGATAATTGATAGCGCTCGCCTATAGCAGACAAATGAAATTGAAATTGTAACAATGGACACGCACTTCTGCAAATCTGCGATCTTTTGAGGTATATCACCAAAAGAAGATACATCAGGTATGTTGCTGAGCAATGCTGTGCATGATGCTAATTCAAGCTCCAACTTCTGTGCTTTAGCTTCAATTTCCTGCAGCTTAGATAATTCCATTTCTGCTCTCTCCCTGCGCCCCTGTTCCTCCAATATTTTTTCTTTAAGCAACTCAACATTTGTGTGGGAAGACTTCAACCTTCTAGCTTCATCAACTTCTTTTTCCTAAATGCACAGAACCATACAGGTAAAAATGCATTCATTTTGGACAATAGTTCATTTCAGACAACCTAATATAATGACAGGTAAGAAATAAAACTTCAGATATGCCTAAAGCTGAAGAATGGAGGGGAAGGGGGTAACTAAGTGCATTGCATGGAGAAAGGGTCCCTTGATGAACGAAGTTAACCAGCACTTGTACAATATCCAATTTTAAGACAGCTACAGGAAAGCATTGTATCTAGAATCCAAGAAGAAGAATATAAGAACAAGCAGCCTAGCGCACTTGTGCGAAGATTAGAGCTTTCAATACAGCTTGAACATTCTACATTTATGGTAGCTGGCCATAGAAAAACAACTCCCTTGGAACTAAAACATAAATTTTGCATCAGTAATTACTAGCAAGTGCTGTTCTCGAGGAAAAAAAACTAGTCACTGCTAATAATGTTGCGGTATCGGGGGGCGAGGGGGGGGGGGTGGGTGGGCAGAACTTTAATATGACACATTCTGTCTGTTATTACCCTGCACTATGAATGGGAAGGCCCTATGCTATCTAATAATACTAAGCAGGTAATGGTAATAACGATGTAAGGCTTATATCGGCAAGACACTGATTAGTTACATAAGATTCTGCCAGTCATCAATAGCTGGTATTTCGCTGTTTAGCCACGTGTATCCAAAGAAGCATTTTGTAGTTTGTACAAGTGCATGAAAGAAGCAAGAAAAATAACCAGTCAGATAGAATCAGCTATGAACCTATCTGGGAGATATCAAATTTATAATGCTCACATAATTCCGGAGCTCCTCTTGCAAAAGCTTTATCAACTTCTGATCGTCTGATGGAGTACGTTCATCAGATAAAGAACTGCAATTCAATAGCCTGTGCTCCATCTCATTCTTTTCACGAACACTCTGGCAAGGACCAGAAACAAATTAAATCAATATGGATGTTGAACAAAAATATCAAACAAATAGTAAAATAGATGAGAAAGATGATCTAATGAGATAGCCTATTCTTAGCAGGGAAAGATTAGAAATATTGCTAGACAAAAATAAGCATGCAAATTAAAATATGAGCTGACAAGCATGCAAATTAGAGATAAGCTGACCTCGTCTAGTTGCTTTTTTAAGTCCTCCAACTGTTCATTCAGCAACTTTGCTTCGTCCTCAGAGTTTTGCGCCCTGAGTCTCATTCTTTCAAGCTATCATCAGACATTTTCAAACAGATAAGCCAATATCTAGTAATAAATCATTATGCACAAGAGTTCAACAATACAGACCTCTGCATTTAGTTTAGAAATGGATAATTTTGTGTCGTCTTGCAAGTATGAAAGCTCCTTCTTAAGGGCTTTCTTCTCCCTTTCTGAATTTTCAGATAAACGCTGCAAATTCCCCTCCAACTCCTTGACTGACTCCTTTGCGGATGCTGACGATGATTCAGCAGCAATTCGAGAATCAATCTCTTTTTTCAGCTGCGTCTGCAGCACCAAGATCTTCATTAGTCATGCCAATAGATGAGCAGATATACGATTAAAAAAAGGAGCTGAATGTTTGCCTCATCACTTATGTGTCAAGCCAATGTCCCAGTGGGTGTGTACGTCCAGACCCACTTTATTAGGGAGTTAATGAGGCCTTTTGCAAATATTCAGTGGTGCAGAAGGAACTAACCAAAAGAAATGGGGGGTGTACATTAAAGGCAAGTCACCAGCTATGTGACGGGATGGAGGTCATGTGCCAAAGGAGATTTGCATACCTCAAGTTCCCCTATCTTCTTGATTTGATCACAGTAGCGTTCCTGAAAGTCACCCACCTCCTTTAATAATCGCTCTTGCATTGCACTTTCCCGACCTTTTGTTGCTGCCAATTCTTGCTCGACATAATTCAGTTTGTCCTGGCATGTTGCCCTCTCATCCTCTGAAGCAGTAAAAAAATGTTTATTGATTACCTTTAAGTATGTGCATGCAATTGCTTCGAATGTAATAAGCTAACACCTATTTCTAACAGTAGATTGCTTAGAGCAGTGAATCTGATTCAATACTACGTGTCCTTCCTACTTTCTGCGCCCGGCAAATCAAACTAAACACAACTAGGAAGAAGGTAGGCCCAAACTCCGTGCATGCTTCAAGTGATACATAAATGTATCTTGACCAACGGATATAGCAAATCGAACTTAAGAAGGTACACATGCGAAAAAAGAACAGCATACCACTCTTGGATAATCGTTCCTCCATATCATCAAGTGTGGCTCGATACTCCTGAACTTGCTTCTCTGCAGTGTCCAATGCCACCATAAATTCTGATTTCACCTACGAGAATTACATACAAGAAAAAAGAACACACCAGTATGTATATATCAATATGGTACACTGGCATGTAATAACGCTTACTGCAACAGCCACACACAATTATTCGCTCCACGCCATCTATTTCCTTACAAATTGATCAATCAATCGATAATTGTCTACATTTTTGATGTGGCATGCGTGGAATCAACTGAGCTAAGCATATCAAATATGAGACTACCTGGAGCTAAATGGGAGCTCGAGGCTGGAGTAACACCGAAATTACTAGACACGCTATGCTTCCACCGACCATTGGGCTAAGACAACAATAGCAGTAGAAAGATAGGGGCGAAGCGATCTCACCATCTGACGGCAGTGGTACGGGCAGACCATGTCATCCATGGGCTCCCCGGGGACGCCAGCGGGTACGAGGGCGGTGGGCCGGTCGTAGAGCACGAGGCGGCGGTCGGAAACGGGGCTCCGGGTGGTGGCGGTGGCGGCGGCGGCGTCGACGTCGGAGTCCGCCCGCCGCTTCCGCTGCGGTGGAGTCCGGAGAATCATCTCGCTGGCTTCGCCGGGGGCCGCGGGGGGGGGGGGGGGGGGGGGCTCGGGGGTTCTAGAAGGTTCCTCTAGGGTTCTACCGCAGGGAGATTGGGGAAGGTGAGAGGGGAAGGCTGGAATGGGTAACGACGAGGGATTTGATTTGAATCCGCGCGGATGACTGTAGAGCCAGTGGGGAAAAGCCGGAAAGGGTGAAAGGCGTCCGTTCCGATCTCCGTTACCCCATTCCCACTTTTACCCCAATTCGTCGGCCCTCTGTTTATAGGGTTAATTGGATCATGCCATTACAAATGTGGCAAATAAAAAAATGTCACTGCTATTTATGAAATCGAGTCAATGCCATTGTAATCTTCTAAAATTAAAACCATACCACTCCGTCACTATTTCCGTCCTCTCTGTCATAATTTTTGCCGTCTCTGTCTTCACCTTTCATCTTGGTCTCAACGGCGGTTGGGCAACATGGCGCCGGAGGAGAGCAGCACGGCGGCGGATGGGGAAGGAGCGGCGAGAGGCGTCGAGATGGGGAAGGAGCGGCGAGAGGACGAGCTCTTCTGCCAGAGGAGTGCAGCACGGCGACGGATGGGGAAGGAGCGCCCGCACCCGCCTCCAAGACCGTCCTCGGCGGCGACAGCGGCTGCGTCCGCGCCGTCGTTGGCGGCGGCCATGCCCGCTCCCCGCGACCGTCCTCGCCGGCCGTGGCCGCAGCCGCGCCAGCTCCCGTCCTCGCCGGCGACGGCCGCGCCCGCTCCCCAACCTCTGCGACCTCCCCGCGACCGTCCTCGGCGGCGGACGCCCGCTCCCCTCTGGCGTATCACCTACCAATACCATAGCAGCTTCTGGCTCACCATGGAGCCTGTCCTTCTTGCTCATTCTTCAAGATAGAATTGATGGTCCCATGAACGCGCGGTGCAAGTTCACCTTGCTCGACCATGCGGGGAGTCCAGTGCTGTCCCATGCCCAAGACAGCCCAGTCCTCGACTGGTCCGTCGACAGGATTTGGTGCTGCTCGGATCTCGTCATGGAGGAGGAGCTGGATCGGCGGCGACCGGAGCTTCTCGGGGACGACGACTGCCTCGCCGTCCGGCCTGCTCCCCGCTCCCGTCCTCGCCGGCGGCGCCCGCGACCTCCGCGACCTCCCGTGACCGTACTCGCCAGCGGCAACCGCGGCCGCACCTGCTCCCCGCGCTCGCGACGTCCTCGCCGGCAGCCGCCTCGTCCTCGGAGGATGACGCCTTGCCCTCGCCGTGCCATCGTGAGAGAGGAGGATGACGACGTGAGAGAGAACGATGGAAATAGTAACGGGAGTGGCATGGTTCTAATTTTGAAAATTTTTAGTGGTACCTAGCCGATAACATAAATAGTAGTGGCATTTTTCTGATTTGCCATATTTACAGTGGCATTGATCCAATTAACCCCTGTTTATACCGTCGAAACGTTCGAGCGAGTGCAAACTTGTGACATGTGAACAAAAATACGAAACTCATGTGGTGGTGTTTGAATCTCCTGAAGATGAAAATAAATATTAAGTGTTTCACGTAAAACGAGGTGGCACTAACGTGTGATTAATTGAGTTTTAATTATTAGAAACTTGAAAAATAATTTAATCTTATATTTTAGAGCAGCTTTTATATAGAAAGTTTTTACACGAAACACACCGTTTATTAGTTTGAAAAACGTGCCACGAGTATTCAAAAGTTTATCCAACTTTTGTTGGACTAACGAACGGGGCTGATTGGATTAAGATACTCTTCAGTTAAATGCACGATGTCTTTATCACCGACATGTGAGTCCATAGATCATTAGAGTAACAAAGTCACGTGACTTCAACTGTAGAGGATTCTAATCTGATTTGGTTCACCTCGAACTTGAAGTCGAAGTCTTAATACGTCAAGTCAAACTATACTTGGTTGCATTATATCTCCTTTTTAGAGAGAGATTTTTAACTCACGCAAAACGAGAAAACTTATTAGCACATAATTAATTAAGTATTAATAATTATAAACTTGAAAAATATATTTATTTGATTTTTTAAAATAACTTTTATATAGATTTTTTAAAAAAACATATCATTTAACAGTTTGAAAAGCATACTAACGGAAAACGATAAAATTAAAGTTTGAAGTTGAGAAAAATAACTAACCTTAATCTAGCGAGCTGCTCGGAATTCTTAAATAGTGCTTGATCATTTAATTACATCTAGACTATTTTGTATATAATGAATTCTTTATTAGTTAATATCTATTATTTATGTTTATGCATATGATAAAATTATAGATTTGAAATTATGATACCCCTCTCCCTTGATGTTTCTCTAGGTGAAAACCACATCTTCTTAGATGGATGATGGTGACATCCTTGATGTTGTGACCTTCGTGGGAGCATTGTTTTTAGAGTCTCGTTTTTGTGGTGTTGTCGTAAGCCTGACCGCGTTCGGTCACGCTTAGCAGGGGTCATTTCGGTGCTAGATTCCACCTTCGGTTGGTTGTGTTTGTGTGGTTAGCACGTGGCTATCTGGTCATGTACCTTGGTGCACTTCCGACCTCGATAGTTTTTATCGTGTTTTGTTTGTAACTTTATTTATTATTAATATACTCGGATGGCCTCATTCGGTCTTTCTCGGCAAAAAAAGAATAATAATAAATATATTAATAAACCTAACAAGCCAACTTGCGAGTCGAGTTGAATCAGGCTTTTAGCTCGCTAAGGTTTTCCGACTCGGTTCATGAGCTTGCTTTTAGCATAACGAATTGAGCTGCCTCAGTATCCACACCTATCATAATGGCTCTGAAGTTTCTAACAGGGTTTATAAAACCACGCGGATAAAACCACGCGGTTATCTCTAGATTATCATGGTAGCCATCTTAACTTTTAAAATCTCTCAACATTTTTAGGACCCAAGCTGCCTCACTTGCGTTATGAGTTGTGCCACCGTCTTCTCTCCCGTATAATCTCCTCTCCTGTAGCAATCATGGAAACTAGTAGGAACAATATGAATTGATTCAAGCAAGATGAATTTCTAGGGATAGCTATGAATTATATATGCTTGCAAATTAATTCGATTTTATAGCGGTAGAAACCATAACAACATTGTCCGCGCTAACAGTAGGACTTAAGAGCTTCATGTGATAATGGGGCAGAAGTTAACTCTCCTAGCTACTAGTGTGCTAGGTGACTTAATAAGGTATTATGACTTTTTAGTTGCCTAAAAAATATTAATAAAATGAGCTGCAGGACCAAATCTACCAGTAACAAAGAAAATGAAAATGCTACACACGCGACCTGAGCGTCCAACTTTCCAACGACTGCGAAGTACACGGCGTCGGTAACATGCAGAACATCATACGAAGCCTTACGCCGTTACGTGGTATGGTGTTGTGCCATTTCAGTCGGACACACCGGTTGAATGGAGTAGTCGTACGTATAGCAAGGTTCCGAAGAATAGTTACAGTGAACTATAGGAAATATATTACTTCCTCCGTTTCATAATGTAAGTCATTTTAACATTTTATACATTTATAATGATGTTAATAAATATAGATAGATATATATGTTTAGATTCATTAATATCGATATGAACGTAAAAAATGTTAGAATGATTTACATTATGAAACGGAGGGAGTAGCATGCAAAAGCGAAACCATATGGCTGAAATACTCTGGAAAAATAATAATGCAAAGCTTCCGTAGAAAAACCCAAACCATTCCAATACTTCGCAATAGAGGGCAGCTACCGTACGGGATTCCGTTGCAACGCAGTAGTCACGGGATAATTAACAAAACCACCCTGACAGATTTAATACCACACTTCGTCATTTTTCCGACCAAGGCCAACTCTGCTCGATTCCCCATCCAGAACCCGACTGATATGCAACTACTCATAGCAACCCCAACCAGAACCCAGCTGCGCGCGATACCTCGCCGGCGGCGCGGAGCGCCGCCGCAACTACTCTGAGCGACCCCAGCCAGAACCCAGCTCGGTATCGCGCGCGATACCTCGCCGGCGACGCTCCGCGACGCCGCAACTACTCTGAGCAGGAGCTCTCCTTCCTTCGCCCCAAACCCTCGATACCTTGCCGGCACCGCCTGCAACTACTCCAAGTAGGGACTCCCCCAAGCCAGAACCTGGCTCGGTATCGCGTGCGGAGGCGTGCGATACCTCGCCGGTGACGCTCCGCGACGCCGCAACTACTCCGAGTAGCCCCAGCCAGAACCCGGCACGCCTCACTCCGAGCAGGAGTGCTCCTTCTTCCGCCCAGACAGGTATCATCTTCTCTAGTTTTTGGGTATCAGTGTTTTTCTCTAGTTTAGGTATCAGCTTGTCTCTAGTGTAGGTATCAGCATGTCTATTTTTTTCAAGCTATAATGGTTTGTGTTCTGCTTGTTATGTGTGGGGCCAAAAAATGACTGAAAAAATGTGTGAATTATTCATGCTGTTGCAGTTTTAGTTAAAAAATGGACTCCTCAGTTGGATCCGCTGGAAGAATGATAGAAAAGATAGCAAATGAAGGGAGTGATTTCCTTGGTGAAAGAAGTATCAAAGAATAATAGAGTGGCAAGGAAGATGTCTCTGTTGAAAGAGCAATGGAACAAGTATCAAGTCATGATGATGATGCCTGATACTGAATGGAAAGCTTCTGAACAATTGTGATGTATGGTCAGAGAATGTCAAATTTTGTTGCACTTGATACTTGAATTTTATCTGATACTTGTACTGTGAGGTGATCTTGGTACCTTGTTGTGAGATGTACTGAGTTGGTCATGCCTAATACATGTACTGAGCTAGTCATGACTGTGTAGTACCAGTCATGATACCTATAGTGATCATGTGCTGTAAGGTATCAGGTCTGGTGCCTTGGTTTTTTGTGAGGTACCAGACCTGATACCTGGGTTGTTTCTAAGCACAAGACCCTGGCACCTGTATTGTGTGAGGCTGGTACCCCTATCCTGTGAGGAATCATGTCTAGTTCCTAGGTTAAGACATGGTACCTAGGTTTTTTTTGTGAGGTACCAGGTCTGGTACCTTGGTTGTTTCTAGACACCAAAACCTGGTACCTGTATTGTATTGTGTGAGGCTTGTACCCCTATCCTGTGAGGAACCATGTCTGGTTCCTAGGTTTAGACCTGGTACCTGGGTTTTATGTGAGGTACCGGTACCTTGGTTGTTGCTAGGCACCAGACCCTGGTACCTGTATTTGTGAGGTTGGTACCCCTATCCTGTGAGGTGCCATGTCTGGTTCCTAGGTTTAGACCTGATACCTGGATTTTCATTGAGGTACCAGGTCTGGTACCTAGTTTAGACAAGGTGGTGGTAGCAGGTACCGTGTGCCTCACAGTAACCCTAGGTTCAGGTGTGGTACCTGGTACTAGGTACCAAATCCCATTGTGTGAGGTACCAAGGTACCATATCATGGTACCTTCACTGGGAGGTACCAATCAAAGCCTCCGATGCTTGTAGGTACCAACCCCATTTTGTGAGGTACCAAGACCCTGATACCTTTCAAATACAGGGAAAAAATATTTTAGGTACCAACCCCCATATATTTATTGACATTTCGATTTCATGGTTTAAATTCGTGGTATATATTTTTTTAAAAAAATATCACACAACAAGCATAAAAAAAGTTGAGTGCTGCAAATGAAAGATAAGTTTGGATGTATTTCACATGGTGACACTGCACTAGCCATTACATGGTGACATTTGTTCACATATTCACATGATTTAAAACAAAAAAAAATGGTGGTACCACCAGATAGTTGGCCTGGTTGTTGGGGGGGGGGGGGGGGAGGTCAGTACATGGTTCAAAAGCACTATGGAGTTGCCTTTACATTTTAAAACAAACACCATCACTAACTTTAGATGACGCGATGTGGATGTAGGTCGTTGAAGCGATGGTAAATCAACCTATGGCCGGAGCACGACAGGTACCAGTGGAAAGAAATGAAGGGAGCCAAAAGAAGATGCAGCACTGCTGACGTGGAGGATGGAGGAATCGGCCGGAGTGGAGTGCGCCGAGTGGAGGAGCCGATTCCGATCGAAGGAAGGATGTGATGGGAGCGGCGCCGCAGCACCGCCGGCGTGGAGGACGGAGGGAGGAAGAGGAGCGGCGGCGCAGGCTCGCCGGCGTGGGGAGGCGGAGGGAGGGAGGGGAGCAGCTGCGCACACCGGCGAGCGCTGTGAATAGAGGGGAAAAACACAGATAGAGGAAGGGAGCTGTGAGTAGCTGCAAGCTGTAAGCCGTGGCGTTTCGGACATATTAAAGCTGTCCCGTGACCGCCCGCACCTCCACGGGATGCCGGGCGATAGATTTTCTATTCGCAATAAAAGGCGACCTTCCGATTCTCCACTCCAAAACCCCAACCAAACCCCTCTCGCTCTCCCCGCCCCCTCCGCATCCCCCGATTCCCCCGCCATGGCTTCCGGTGCCCTAGCCCGCCTCCTCCTCGGCCGCCGCGCGGCCGCCACCCCTCTCCTCGCGCGCCCCTTCGCCGCGAAGGCCCGCGCGTCGCGCCGGCCGCAGGAGCCGGCCTTCCCGTCGGAGGACGAGGACGACTTCGCCGGCGGCGAGGTGGCCGCGCCCGCGCCCACCGAAGGCATCAGCAAGCCGCTCGCCGAGGTCCTCAGGGAGCTCGGTAAGAGGGTCCCCGAGGCCCTCGTCAAGACGCGCGTCGAAGATGGCTTCTCCCTGAAGTACATCCCATGGTGAGCCCGCTCGATCACTTTCGATGGCCTATCGAAATCCTCCCTTCCTACACACCAACACAGGGATCGGCTTATTTTGGGAGATTTCCCTGTTAGTTTTTAACGCGTTGCGCGTATTTGCGGATTTTTGATGTGGTTTACATTAATGTCCTAGATTATACTTGTAGAATCGTGCTTAGCAGCTGAATGATGCTTGGACCTAACACACTACACTGTTCTGCGAAGTGTGAACTACATGTAATTGTTGGTTCGTTCGTGTAAAAATTTGGGATTGATTGATGGAGAGGAAAAAATTTGGCCACCTGCTGCTTTGAGAGGAGCTAGATTAAATATAAAAAACTTGAAGGTCTTGATTCTTGAGAGCAATTCATCTTCTTTTTAATTCTCAATGGTAGCATTATGGTCTCCTTTATATACATGTATTCACTAACAACTTCTCCAATAAGAAGGGATAAAACATACAATCTTCCTTAAACAACCAGATCCACCTAGCTAACTTTACAATCGGTAATGCCATGAGCTTCAGCAACCATACCATTGTTTGAGTTGGGTAAATGACGCTCATATAGTTGTATTTGTGTTCTCACTTCTGATGACTTTTGCAGGCACATTGTTAACAAAATTCTGAATATACATGCTCCAGGTGAGTTTTTTTCTGGTCACTACTACATTGGCTGTTTACTTATACTCTTGTAGAGGGATTAGTTTCAAAGTGGGCCAGAAGTTGAGTGATCATATTTGCTGTTTTAATTTTAGATTTTTGTATCCATTGCAGAATGGTCTGGCGAGGTTCGCAGCATTGTTTATTCATCTGATGGAAAATCTGTATCTGTTATTTATCGCGTGACTCTCCATGGAACTGATGCAGAGGTACCTATTTTCCCCAGGAAATCATATTTTGTATAGATGACAAGCTCTCTGCAACTAAATTACTAAATGTCATTCTGAAACTAGAAGATATGGATGAATTATTGAATCCCAGGCCTTCTAGTATGGTACTATTGACAATCTGCTGATAAATTTCAAACTAAGTATGGCTGCCCCCTTTTTGATGCAGGATTTCTTTTGATGCTGAACTAGGATTTCATGCCATAGTTCATCAAAATTTACTAGGCATGCTTTGTGTCGTACTGTTATGTATGGTTTAGGTTATTTAGATTCATATACTGCATTTTCTACTATTCTCCCATTTGTAATCTTCCAGTATGTTACTAGTTCTTCAATCATGGAGTGCACATGCTGATGCATATAAATATACTAATGAAATTCTATTCCAAATGGTAAGGCGAGGATCCTGGAGATCACTCAGCATTCCTTTGTTAAATACAAACTCATCTCAACTCGAAGCGTTGAAATGCTAGGCTTTAACATACTAACATTACATAGTTCTGTTTAATTAACATATGGTAGAACTGACCTATTTGGGATATATTTCTTTCAGATCTACAGAGAAGCCACTGGAACTTCTTCTGCTGATGATACAGGCTATGGAGATCCTGTGCAGAAGGCTGAAGCAATGGCTTTTCGCCGAGCTTGTGCCCGTCTTGGTCTTGGACTTCATCTCTATCATGAAGATATGTCATAAATGCTTAATGTCAATTGTCTGCGGTATTAAACTCTTGCATGTCTCATGGTGCACAGACCCCCTTTTGTGCTGGATACACTTTTCTTGTGCATGTTATGAACGTCCAGCATATGAAGCTAGGTACTTTAGGTGGTTGCGTAGATCGCTAAATGTAAGCTACTAATGCAACTACTGTTGAACTATTACCTTATTATGAACCAGCCTGCTGTTCCAAGATATATGTCCCTTTTTCGTATCAAGAAATTCCTGGTTACTGCTGGAATTAAATTATTTCATATGAAATTCCTGCGATTGAAAATATGCATATGCTATTTATTCCACTGATTCTTATGGGAATCGGACTTCTATTCTTTCTGATCTATAACATTCTTTTACTATATATTTCATTTGCATGCTCGCTGGAAGGAAACATATTGCATGTTAGCAGTTGTTCCCGTATTAATGGTTTTGCAGGGTGATCAGGCAAGTTTTTTTGTACAGTTATGTTTACTATTTGAATTTCAATCCAATAGAATTTTTTGATGACGCAACTGTTCTTCAATATTTATAGCACCTTCTTTTCTCTTGTTAGGTCAAATGATTTATATGTACTTACTTGAGTTTGTTCTAAGGGATTCTGAGTCATTCTGACTTCCAAAATTTCCACGACTGATGTAGCTAACTAGCTATACTAGGCAATAACTTCTGACAAAATAACAGTCTAAACTAACCTTCATCAGTATTTTGTATATTACAAACAATCTGGTTATTGCAATCTTCGTATAGAACTGGACGTGCAAACTGTTGGTTTATATCGATTGTAGTTGGACCTATGTGCTGTTTTACCGTAATAATTTGAGCAAATTGGTTATTTGTCCACAGCTTAGGTATGATTCTTAACTCAGGCTCCTTTTGGAATTGTGTTGGATTATGATAATATCATTTGGTGCAACTGCTTTTTAGACATTTCCGCATTTTATGCTTGACTTCTCTCTCTCTCTCTCTCTCTCGCTCTCTCTCTCTCTTTTTATCTTTGTTGCAAAAGATAATGTTATTATTGTTTCCCAAAAATATGGAACTGATGGGAGAGACATGACTGTTAAATAACATATTTCATTCTAACCTTAATTTTATAGGTAAAACAAACTGTAGCGATTATAAGTTTTCATTCCCACAACAACTTTAAACAATAAGCACAACACCACACAGCATGGAAACTGCAAAGCACGCCTTGAGAGTGGCTTGGTATTTTGTAGAAAATAGCAGCAGCTGAAGTGATTTCTTTAATTGTAATTGGTGCATCACTATCTCACTGGATAATTTGAGTTTATTTAGCTAAAATATTACTGGATGGTGGTTCAAATGAACTGCCTTAACTGAGTGATTTTAACACATACTTTTCACATCAGTAATTCCTGTTTATTTAAATTCTGATTTCTGAGACGAAACTAGGTAAAAGATAAACGAGCAAGAAATTTGCATCACGGTAGGTAGATTTTACATAACATTATACAATAAACTACAACATCAGGAATGGATGTGGCAGAAATGCAGGATTGAATAGTAAACAGTTCTGCTTGACTGCTTGTCCTAAAAGTGTCACAGTACTACTTTATTATTACAATCACCATGTCCGATAATAGTACATTAAAAAGCATTAAGGTTTCTCTCTGTACACACAGAGAGAGGGAAGAGAGGTGGGGAAGGAGGGAAGGGAGCAGAAAGGAGTGATCCTGGACCTAACCATGGTAGTGACATTGGGGAAGCAATGGACATCTAGATGAGTGGCTGACCCAAGACAATAAAATATATCTATGGGTCCATTGGGGTTAATGAATGAAATACATAGGCAGTGTCTGGCATTTCCAAAGCCTTCTTTGGGGTACCATCACTATGTTAGAAATGACAGGAGGTAGCACTAAGTGCCAAAAACAAACATTAGCACTCCTCTGAACCTGTCTCTGACAAGGGGCACAGGCTCTCCTTAGAGCCTTGACCACCTAGATGCAAGCTATAAACTGGAAGATAAAAAAGGAATGTTAGTTGGAGCACCTAATAGTTGCTTACTAAAGGTTAAAAGTTGGTTACACAAGTTAACACGTGGTGTTAGATAAGTTGCTGGGGGCTAATTTGCATGGGAAGAGGTTAAAGACTGGTTACATGTCAAATTGATTTCCTCTAGGTAACAGCAAGACTAGAAGATTAGGGTCTGCTAAATGGTTTGTGCTTCATCCAGAAGCACATGGCCTATGCTAAATACAATATAGATTCCACTGACGAAATTTTGAAGTGGCATTCTTGCTCGATCAGTTGTTTAGATGTCACTTTTGTCCAATTGGCCTGTATCAGCATGAACCCTCCCTGGGTTAATGCTTGATTGTTAGGGTTACTTTTGCCCATAGCCTTCTCTGGCAGGGTTGAAATTAATCCATGAAGTCCTTCCTTGGACTGTTGTTAAATTGGTTGGTTTGTGCTTCTCTGTTAGTACAGCCCCATCCATGGGGGCATTAAGCTTTGAGCCCATCCTGGGGCTGAAGCTTATCTCCAATCACCACATGACCATGTGGGATATGGAGTGTGCACTTTTAGCTGATGAGCATGAGGTCAACAATAGTGCCTTCTGGTGTTAGAGATGGATGCATGGACTCAACATGTGGGAAATAAAAATGAGAGTGACGATGAGAAAGGAGACCATGGTTAGGCCAAGGGTTGCTCTGGAGCAGCAGACACAGCAAAGTGCGAGGGAATGAGCCGGTAAGGATGAGCAGCCTGAGTTGGAGTCGGCAAAGTAGGAGCTGTGAGAGCCATAGTCATGCCTGTTTAATGGGGACACACACTGTGAATGTATTAGTGTCACTACTGAGCAAGAAAGAAATAATGTAACTATATTATGAGAAAATGATAGCTTTCTTAGCAAACAAGCGTGAAAAAGTAAACCATACTTTGTATCATTCTCATTACATGTCCACTAGTTAGGATTCTTTATGCACTGACTGATTGACAAATGCGTAAAAGACAGCTAATTTGTCCTTAGAAATGTACTGGGGCAGACTGAAAAGTTCCATATTGAAATGCAACCTTTTGTTAGGGTTGAAATGCAACCTAGTAACAGCTGCTGGATTGCTTTTCTTGTTTTAATATTCATGCAAAGTAACCTCTGAATTGCATTTTTGTCAAGTGAAGAGAAAAAAAAATCTAATGTACTTTTGAAAGCTCTATATTTTACCTAGGAAACTAGGATCATGCCTACACAGAGGATTTGAATTATGATGGAGGTGCATATACAAGAGAGCTAGTAATACCTGCTTGGGCTTGAGGACTCGCTGCAAGAGACAATGGCCCTCCATATTGCTGTGCAAAACCTGTTACAGCAGCAGCTGTAGAAGCCACAGTTGAGAAGTGAAACATCTGTGGGTATTGCAAGTTGTAGCCTTGTCCACTTGCATAGTTGGTTGTAGTGCTTCCTGATTGCCCAAACTGGAAATATGGATAAAAGGGGCTGCTTCCAGTCACCATGCCAGCTGCTGCTGCTGCCGCTGCCGCCGCCGCTCCATAAAATGGGTATTGAGCTCCTCCGTAGATGTTGTAGTAGTTCTAATTAACAGCACAAGGAGAAGATAAGTCTTGATTCCATGACGTTTGTTCTTTCTGATATAATTCTATGATGTTTGTTAGGAACTCTGTTATAATTCAGTTCACATTACATTCAAAACATACCTATATGCAGCTTGAATCTGTTAGGTTTGCAAGAGATGCATTTTAGCATCTGTAACTTTATGTAAAAAGTTGAATTAAGTGCTTGCATATTCTGTTAAGTTTTCTTGCTTCTTGTTGAAAATTTACTAATGAATTTGAATCAGTGACTCTGATAGTACTATATTAAGGCGGCTAAGGCGTAAGTGCATAACCGTTAGCAACTGTTAAAGTAAAGGCAACAATTTGGTTTAATTGTCATTTTAATATTTTGGATATGCCTTTTACAGTACATAAGCAATAATCTAATTCTGGGTATCACAGTCACTATGCAGATGTACAATTTACCTACTTTTAAAAGGTGTTCTGTTGCATTATTCTAGAAAATATCCTACTATATCCAAACAAGTAACTTATTTTGTTTTTTCCTCGCTCCAACACTAGTAAATGGATGGTGTCAAAATGCATGGTTTGGAAATTGGAACTGAGAGAGAGAGGAGGGGGAGAAGGGGGCAGGCTATAGTCCCGTTATTAGAGTGGTATACCTCAAATAGTTTTTTTTTTCTAGCTCATGTAAACTATCAAACAGTATTGAAATACCAAGTTTCTGTGCTTCCTATTTGACTTCATGAAAATCATGTGCCTCTGCAACAGATTACATGTTAGACAGACACTTGACTGTTCCTGTCATATGCAGTGCATCAATCTGGGACAAAGCTAAATTGGCGCACTAACTGCAAAAACCTGTATTCTGGACTACATTTAGGTCCATGCATCAAAGGCCCAATAGGTGACTTAGGTCTTTATGGAGCCAAACAGAGGTATAGCTTTGAATAGAATTGTGGACCCACGCATGTGCTGTCACTAAGTTTATTTGGCTAACAAAGGGGTCTAGCTGATGGGAGGATGGACCCAGTGTTTAACAGGTTTGGTCTGGACAAGCTAGGGCCCATGTCATGTGCGCCTGTACCAGGTAAGATAGAAGCTGCTAGGACCATAAGGCACTATACTTGATGGAGGCTCAGGATGGATAATTGATGATTTTTTTTAATGCAGGCATGGACATTGTTTGGACTGGGCTCATCTCATATGGGACAACTGTTTGAGGGGGGTTGGAAATCAACCTCATATCCATTAGCGAAGCTGGACTCAGAAATTCAACATTATAATACCTGTTACACGTGAAGGGAATGGTTTTGAAAGGATGCATGGCTTAGGGCCTTTCAGCACAATAGCACATAATATTGTCACTGAACATGGAGGAAGCTAGGCAGGCGATGGATATTCTTAAGAGCTGCTAACTCATGCCAACTGACAGGTAAAAACTACTGGTAAAGGAAAATCTTTATCAGCCTGTGGTATTTCAAATGGTTCAATGTATTGAAATTGCTAGGATTTTTGGTTTTCTAGTAGCAAAAGTGATTATTTTGATAGCTTTTCTTTTTGTATATTCATGTTATTATATTATATAGGGGTACTGGGGTAGTGCTACACACTAATGTTTATTTGGTGTGGGGCTGTGGGCTTGTATTAGCTAGTTATGTGCTTTCCATTAGTAACATTTTAATGGGATCTGTACATGATTTACAAGTTTGAGTGTTTGACAAGCATGCTATGCCAGTTTTTAAGTGACGGTGCATGCAGGATGTCAGTTTGTAAGTAAAACCTGTGTAGGATTTGCTATGAAGACAGATTTCATTTAGTACACTAGAGTATGGAGACAAACCGTCCAGGTTGGCTTGAAAGCTCGCGGTTGAAGAGGCTAATATGCTTAGCATTTCTCACCTTGTTTGGGTTACTGTTTGCTATAGCAGTATAGTATATGTTCCTGTAGCAGCATTTAATTTCGTGCAATGTCTTGTTTTGCTATTAGATGTTTATGTGCTACTATTTTCTATGCAGCATGTATCATATCTTGATTGCTATTGCAAATGCATACTACAAAACTAATTTCTGGTACACCTATAAGCATTGTCACAATGGTATGTTAGCTTAAAATTGATATGCTTAATATTTGTCCCTGCACCCACCCCCAACACACACAGAAACTGATCTCAGTTAAATAATAAGAACATCAGCATCCTATTATATTTTTTATCCAACTAATAGTACTTGCTGGATTTGCAAGAGGAACTTACTGTGGGATAACTGTAGTCTGGAGAATAGGGAGAGTACCTGCAGTAGTTAAGGGAAGGAGAAGAAATAATATCAATTTTGTATCAATCATGGTTATGAAATCATCTACTCGACTAAGCATCTAATAGCTTGCGCCAGAGGGAGAGTAGGGCGTGCTTGCAGTCTAAGGGAGATAACAAGACTGCCCTTTCATGTGCCACTGGATCAGCATGCACTGCCAGTGCCAGCCTGCCACTGTGTGTGTGTGAGAGAGGAGGGGTTGGGGCCTTGGGGGTGCAAGCTAAAAAGCTTCCATGCCATTCACCATTGACCAAGGCGGCATGTCATGATGCACATGTCATGCATGTGATAAGCCCCCCGTCATAGTTGGTCCTTGGGAACTTTAAGGGGGGAGAGAGAGAGAGAGAGAACTTACCCATAGACATGGTAAGGGAGGCCTTGTGGGATAGCATAATGGGGGAAGGTGGCGTGAGAAGGAAAAGCTGCGCCCAGACCACCTTGGATCCCTGCCTGCTGGCTAAAGGACTTCATCACCCTAAAGCTCCTAGCCCCTCCTGTAGCAACATCGTCAAGAAAATTAGAGCAAATTTACCCACATTGCCTTGCTAGCATTATCTGCAAAAAGACACTTGAAAGCAGCCTTGCACTTGTTCTGATGCACCACTAATGAATTTATTCACAGAGATGGTCAAACCATTCTTCGGTCGCTGAATTGCAAGACGACATAATAGAAGTAAAAGATTCTCTGAATCTGTCCCGATTAATTTAGGGTTAAGGTTTGATCCTATAGTTTATTATCTGAGCCTAGGATTTATAATTAGTATAACGCATTATCCGAAACAAGGCACTTATTTCAAGGATAACTAACATCTTTGTACTGCTAATGTTGTTCGTCCTCCTTATCTACTTTTCCAGTAACTAAATTCCAAGATAATATCGTCAAGACTATGGATTTTTTTGCTGCTAGGTAAAAGGGCAGTCCTGTCAAAATGTATGCTCTGTACTTAGTAAAAATTAGTTAGCACTAAGCTAAACCAATGCATTTAAAAGGTCCTCATCTAACAAGGCTTAGCCAATTAGCAAAGTTAGGCAAACTTGATGTCGTGTTCTTTAAGCTCTTATTTATTCTATTGGCAGGAAGGAACTTTTTTTGCGCATAAAATCATAACAGCTAAGTTTGCGATCATGAAACTATATGTGGAAATCATAGAAAATGCCAGAGTTAGTGCATCTATAATGATTATCACTTCTCTTTTTCAAGAGCTTTTGGTGTTGGGCTGTTTTCAACTCATAAGAAGTTGTCATCGAAGGCTTTCAAGCAAGCTAGCTAACTGTGTGTTCTATGTTGCTTTTGTTAGCTGGTGAGATAATGGCAAATGTCTAACCATGCTGTGGGGTTGGAGGCCTAGATCTCTGAACCCCAAGGGAAGCCAGATTACAGTTAGCCCTTCTCCCGTCGATCACCGGCGCGGGATCAACGCAAGCCCTCATCGCCGCATCCGGGTCCCGGAAGGTAACCTACAATACGAATTTGTGGTGCATAATTTAATAAAAATTAAGCATTCTTTGCATATTGCAGCAAACCAAAAAGGAAAGAAAAAACTCGTGGACTAGAACTGAAAGGTTTGCAAAGTAAACTGCTGCAATTAAGTGCACGTAAAGGAAAGATAGAACTGTAAATGATCATACAAATCCATAGCCCTTGGATCTGCCAGTGTTCTTGTCAGTGATAACAACTGCCTCCAGGATCTCCCCAAACTGCTCAAAGTACTTCCTCATGGTCTCCTTCTGGGTCTCCCATGCCAGCCCTCCTACAAACACCTTGGTGTAGGTTGTGTCCCCAAATTGCCCTATCACACTCGGTGGACTCATGATACTAACTTCAACTCAGCAGCAAGAAATCTAGCTCAGAAAAGGAACAAGAAAAACCAGCAACTAAGGATCTGAATTTAGCTAGGACTTGTTAGGGGAAGATTAGGAGATGGAAGAGAAGAGAAGAGAAGAGAAGAGAAGAGAGGAGGGAAAGAAGGAGGGAGGCAGGAAAAGCTAAAGGTTAGAAGGAAAAGGGGGTAGGAGAGAGGGGAAGGGAGAGTACAGAAGGGCAATATATACAAGTGTCTGCTATAATGCACCACTCTTGTCCTTTTGGTCCAAACCATGCTCGTATAATAATACTACACACCGGGAGACACACCCACCCCGGCCAAAGCATCAGTAGAATGACTCAACTGTCCTTATTGGATGAACAGTAGTTACAGGGTGGCGTTGAGCTGTCCTTGTCTGGATAGTGGCAAAAACGGAACGGAGTTAGGGAGGGATTCCGTCGGGAATTAGGGAACTTAACAGAATTTCGTAAGATGCAGGCCTTGTGAGCGTATCCCGATTTTGTTTGTTTAGATTGGAGGTAGGTCATTATAGATAATCAAGCGTAATCAGTCTAGCGCTGTTAGTGCTCTGAATGCAATTATAACATAGTTGTTTGATTATTATATTCTAGCAGAACAGAGGACATGATGGATTTATGGATGTACTCTCTTGCGTAATTGGAGGTTTATGGTGGACAGAATGGGTTTATGGGCGCATCAACATATCTTTTGGTCATACTTGGTACAATCTAATACCAAGCAGAATATGATGTGTAGAGATCATTTTGAGTACTGTTTTGCTTCGAAGTGGTAGATAAGCATGGGTTGAGGAAGTGGGCAGAAAGAGTTTAAAGGTAAAATCACTGCACCACTAATATAGGTTATTTTGTGCTATATTTCTAGGTGAGAATAATTTATGCCTGATAGGACTGCAATTGCAGATAAGTTCTATTTTATAAAGCCCAGGGCTTTTTTTACCTGAACAAATCCTTTGTGCAAATCTTAGGCTAGTTGTTTATCCGAGTTATATCTCATGCCCCATTTCCAACCCATGTTAAATATCCTAATTCCTATCTGAGACGTTTTGCCAACAATTGTGAAGGTTATATTACTTCACTCAATAAATATATGCTACATTAAATGAACTAATCAGTAGAGCAATATAGTTAGAGATTATCAGCATCACTCTCACTCGTGATCCTAGGCTGCTAGCCGCTTTGAGTTGGAGCAAAGCTGTGGTGGAGGCTTTCTTCCTTGTACATCAAGCACGTAGAAAAATATGCCCCACCAATGGAGGGAGAGATATTTGATGATGTGCACTGCCTGGCAAACTGAGGGAATGCATGATGTGCCATCAGATCTGATCTGGAGATGGACGGCTGGAGTTGCCACCCCAATTGGAGTGGTTGGGGGAGTACTGAACTGTTTCGAGGCTTGACAAGGACGCAGGTGCCAAAGCTTTTGCCTGTCTCTCTAGCTCCTCCTAACTCTAGATCTCTCTTGGCCTGTAAGCCACCTCTGATAACAACAGCCTCCTCCATCACTTTGTCATGTCCCAGACAACAACAATACAATCTTTGGCGCCCCGTGTGTATGTACCTATCCATGCAATATCTTGCTGCCGACTAATAGTTGTCCCTTTCTTTTCAAGACGAAAATAAAGAACATAGAAAGCATATGTTCGTTTATACTTGTGAGTACAAGTACTTCAAACAGTCTGAAGCACCTTTGGAATCTGACATGGTAGCGTAAATACTAATATAATAAAGTAGGCTAGAGTGGGTTCTCATATATAATAGTGTCTAAGCGAGGAGACTCTCCTTAGCTTTAGATACTCTTGCATGAGATTAGGAGTACCTGCAGGAGAGATTAGTATATTACAGAAATCCATGAAGAAAAGTGTAATGTGCCTAATCCGAGAACATTCGCTTAAATTATATGAATATCAGTGAGGGGGCTATCACCTCGCTTTAGCTGACTGAAAATGGATGTCTAATGTGGAATTTATAATCTCGTAGTACTAGCTGGCTAGCTGCAAGTGCAGTATTCACATGAACTAGAAATAAGATGTATGTTATGAATCATTGAATTACATATGCTTTGATATTTTATCACTTTTGTCTCTTTCATTCCGATGGATGTTGTCTACTAATCATTTGGCTACATGCTTCATTGCAAGGGGAATCTTTTTTAACAACCGGGGGAGTATTTCTCTCTGGAGAAGGGAGGAATCTTAGCTTGGTCCAGTATACAGCCTGACGTTTGTATCAGACTATCAGTATCTGCGTCCTAGATTAACTTCTCCCCAGGCCGGTTGTCCTTGTTGACTGGTCGAGGTGGACTGACCCTGGAGCAAGGGGGTCTTGGCTAATTGGACATGTGAAGCACTGAGGCGTCAGTCCATTGGTGCCTGGTCCTGTATGCAAGTGATCACTGTTCACATCCAATTCTGCTCTTCCACCAGCGCACTAAAGTTTGGAACTTTGGATACTCTCTAGTCTGAACCAGAATCCAGAAAACTTGGTAAGCTGCTGGCACATCTCGTAGTACAATTGGTAAGTTCTACTGCACGATGTTTGAATTATGGGATTGAATGGGGGAATTATCGGCTAGCTCAATCACTCACCAGTGATATACTGTAGTAGGGTTTTTCTGCCTTCCTTTACATGATTTCCATCATGCCGCATTTGGTACATATGTATTTCGAGGGATTTTCACTAACAAATCAACCATTTTTTTTCAGGAACAGTAGAATCTTTGAAAAGAAAAGCGCAACTGCTGCTTATCTTTGAAAAGAATAGTAGTACTTCGTATATCTGTTGTCAGCGTGTCGTCTTTCGCCCGATGAATATTTGTTGAGACTTGAGAAGGGTACGTAAACGGCTGTGCCCATACTGCGCAGCAATTAGGATTCCACATTTCCACTACCCAACTGTCCAAGCTTCCAACCTGTATTATTCTGGTTAGGAGATATTGGGCGGTGCCACTGACGTAGGAAGGCCTCGCTAAGTCTTTCCACTTGTAGGAAAAGATTGACGTAAAGAGAGAATCGTCTGGAATTTTGGTTGGTGGTGCAATGAATTTTTGGCTGCTAGTCGAACATAGAACATGCCGAATTAAAGCCTCGTAGGATTAGAATTTTTATCGGTAACATACGGCCTCTTGAAAAATCTCATCTACCAATTTCTTACAAGATCTTTATACAACTCAAGTTCATGAGTTATAGTAGTGGTACTATACTGCGGAGTACTCTACAACTTGGGCTGCATGCATGCATGATTGCATGGACCTGACTACTGTCCAAATTAACGTAACGTGAGCAGGGGACTGATCCGTTTTTCGTTTTGACCACTGGTCCACAGTTCAAACCAACAGGGCACAGCGTGAACATGACTCCGGTACTAGTAGTAGGAGTAGGAGTGCACAATAGGCTAACTATACCTCTGAGCACTCTGTCTGTGGGCCACGTCGTGTTTTTAGCCGCAATAATTCAGGAAATAATTGGGCAGAGAGAGAGAGAGAGGGAGAGAGGAGGGGAGAGAAGAGCTGAGGCTGTCTGTCCCACGTGACTGGACAGAGTGCCCCCCTGCCGGGGAGGAGAAACCAGCTGTAAAGCGGGGCCCCCTCCTCTATCGAGGTCACTTGCGCGCAAAAAGCCACCGCCCACTGCCTCCCCCCGCGGGCTCGCCGGCACGTGCGGCCCAGGTACGGCCCGCGTGCACCGTGCTGGCCGCGCGGATCCTCTTCGCCACGAGAAAACCCGCTACGCGCACAAACCACACAACCCAACGGGAATGCTATATATACCACTTGACACATTTTAGAGTAGGTACAATAGCAGGCTATAAGCCAGCTGCAAACATATTTTAAAGAGATAAATAAGGAGAGCTGTAGCACGGATTTGTAGTCAGCTGTAGCACGGATTCCAAGACGCAGTGTGTGTATGACAGGTGGGACCAAGTATTAATAGTGTAGTATGTAACCATTGTATTAATGAGCTATTAGATTTGCTATAGATGAATTGGAGCTAGTAGTTGGCTAAACTATTAAACTTGCTCTTAGGGTGAAGATCACTCGAATTTTGAGCCTTCAGATATGCTCTAAGATTCGTGCTTCGTCTTTGTCTCTGATAAGCCCTGAACTACATACTATAATGGTTTCAAAGTTGAGGGTGAGAGAGAAAAGGGGGTTTGGAGGCAGGGAAATGAGAATTGTTCCCTAGCTAAGAGGAATGGTTAAGGCGGTGATAGTCTGATGGTGGACCCACGGTCATGGTTGGGCGGCGAGACAGTGGTGTTGTCGTCTCGACGAAAAAAAAAGGTGATTGGTCTATATTGGCGATGGAAGCATGGATCCAAAGTGGTTAGGTGACCGTGGTGTCTCCGGTGGTCTCGAAACAGGGAGAAAGCATGGCTGGGGGAATGGAGGAGCTTGATCGGATGTATCTCGTCACGTGTTGGTAGTGGCTCCTGGCGCTAGCAAGGTCGAGGACGGCACGCTGGTATGGGAAGACGGTTGCAATGGAGAGGGCATGAGGATCGGGAGAAGAAGAGCCTGTCGATGGTGTCGTGAGTGAACGAGAAGAATATAATGACGGGTTGGGGCTAGAGAGGTGTTGAACAGATCTTAAAGTAGTCTACAACATCCAAACTCGTGTGATTTTAAAAGGGGAAATGTGCCCAGCGATGTAGGATAGGACCATTTTTAGGTTGTTGTCAAAAAATATGTTTGAATGGTATTAGTGTATATTTGGATTAAACACAAATAGTTGATAATTCCAACGGTCAGTTTAGCATTAATTTAAAACCTTCCTCTCCATATGATCAATATTTGGCTTTATACTAGTATCAATCCAAATATGTGTGATACATGCATATCTATCTACCAAAAATATTATTAGTACCAAAACTTACCAAGAAAGAATAGAGTAGTGGCGGACCTATGCATAAACTATGGGGTCAGCTGACCTCACAGCTTTTTGAAAAACACCACTATAGACTTTCATTTTCATATATAAATCCAAAATATTAAATAAATGACCTTGTTTAAGTACAAACTAGTAATTGACCCCATAGAGTTAAATTTCTACTTCGCCAGTTGGGAGAGAACCAAAAATCCCCCGTAAGAGCAAGGCTAATAATACAGCCGACCTGTTGGTTATAAGGTTCTTTGTAGTCTTCTTTCAATCTACCCATATACTCCCTTCGTTCCATAATATAAGGGATTTTGAGTTTTTGCTTGCACTGTTTAACCACTCGTCTTATTAAAAAAATTGTGCAAATATAAAAAACAAAAAAATAGGCTTAAAGTACTTTGGAAAATAAAGTAAGTCAAAAAAATAATTCTAATTTTTTTTAATAAGACGAGTGGTCAAACAGTGCAAGCAAAAACTCAAAATCCCTTATATTATAGGACGGAGGGAGTAATAATTAGCTCTTTACAATTAATACATGACTCACTTTTCTCTCTCACAGAGTTTCTTGGTTCTTATGTCTAAGCTGGGTGTAAGTTTACAGTCTACTTCTCTTAGCCGGCATATAGCGTACTGCTCTAACGTATGGAGTATGGACGTATGGACGGGGGCTGATGGGGCCGCACAGCAATTCCAGGCTCGAATGGCAAGCAGTGCGGCGTTGGCCCTACCACGCGGCGAATCATTGCTGGTGCAGATCTCGAGGGTGAGGAGGAGGGTCCCCAGGCCACTTGTGACAAGCGTCGCAGATTCTGAGGCCGCCGCCCCTCCAACCCTCCCTCCCTCCCTCGTCCTCCCGTAGGCGGCAGCGGCAGCGTCAGTGGCGCCGCGCGGCGTAGGTAGGCCTGCGCGGCTGCGCCGCACGCTGCATCCATCGTTCTCGCCCGCCGATCTCACCGGAAAAGCCCGGGGGGGGGGGGGGGGGGGGGGGGTGAAAGACATCATCGCTTTGGCTCAGACTGCCCCTTCTCCGGCGGTCCGGCCTGCACTTCCACTCCGTACAGAGGCACAGCCAGTTATAATTAACTGACCAAAATATTCCTGCAGCGGCACATCGCAGTTGGCAGATGGCCGGCTTCTTGTCAACGTCATTTTAGATGATTCTGCCGTAGAAACGTGTCATTTTCCACAGGAAATCAGGATCTAAGTACATGGTCAAAATGGGACTACGTACCGTACCGTCAACGTGACGATCCTGGAGGTAAATGCACGCTGCATGCGCTGTAGTTAAGTCCATAAATAAATACTCCCTCCGTCACATAATACAAGAGATTTTGAAGAGATATGATATATACTAGAACAACGAATTTGGACATGCTCCTATCCAGATTGGTTGTCCTAGTATATATCGCATCCCTCCAAAATCCATTAGGGCATGTACAATGGTATCTAATAACGGGCTCTCTTCATTGTTATGCAAGTAAATTTGGTGACATGGAAGAAAAAGTGAGAAGGAATGAGAAATATTAGTCTCTACCTTTGTACATGACCTTATATTATGGGACGGAGGGAGTATATGTCATGGTGACTGTGGTACGAGTCTATTTCTTTCATCATGTACAAGACAAATTTTAGGTTGTGTTCGGTGGTGGGTGGTGGGTGATGGGAACCGGAGCGGTCTATTATCGCGTGATTAATTAAGTATTAGCCATTTTTTCAAAAATGGATCAATATGATTTTTTTAAGCAACTTTCATATATAAACTTTTTACAAAAAGCACACCGTTTAGTAGTTTAAAAGTGTACACGCGGAAAACGAGAGGGGGAGTTGGGAACGGCTGGTATCGAACACGGCCTTAGTACAGAATATAACACATACTAATACGGGAGGTTTGTTTTTTAGGATGAAGAAAATATGTGTATGTTTGGGGAAACTTCTAAGCTAGTACTACAATTTCTTTTAGAATCCAGATTTTTATAATATGTAATCGTAGAATTGGAAAAAAAAAATAAAAAGTTAAAAACTGAAAATAAAAATAAGTTTTTTTCAGATTTTTTACCGGCTGTTTATTTTAAGTGCCGTCTATGTGATGCTAGACGACAGCAGCTGGAATCTACAGCCATGCAAAGCACATGGAGTACATGATTGATGATTCCGTCTGTGAAGACGACTAACCTGATCTCTATCATTTGACGCTAAAAGATAAACATGCATATATGCAGGAGATTATAAAAACGGAACGAACCCGACAACTCGAAGATCCCCGTCGTGACATAGCGTATGGTCGCGTGGGTGTATGTATGTATATGCCGTCGCCAACAGTGCATCGGTCGGGCACCTTTTGGCGTTGCGTCCGTAGCGGTGAACCGTGAAAGATATGAATATGATGAGGCAACGGCTGGGACCTTTTTCTCCGGAATGTGACAAATTATGTACGTTACGGGCTCGTCAAACAGCCACGTTGCCTCTCATCCGTACGTACTGCATGGCGATGTTGGAGTTGGAGACGATGAAGGACGATACGGCTATGTGACTTTCATGGATAAATTAGTTTTTGCCTGGGCATTTTCATTAGCTTAACAATCTGGTCTTTAATTTGGATTTATTAGTTGGTGCGTGTAGATGAACAGAAATGGCAAAGATATACTCCTTTAGTCAGGTTTGGGTGAAGCCTGAAACAGAGCTAGCAATACTTCCTTTAGATCTAGGGTTAAAACGCTGAGTTTCAGAGTGTTTTTCGGATTAGCTATTCTCTCGTTTATCATTAGCACATTTTTACTAATATCTTACGATGCTATGAAACCAAAGACAACAATTTCCAGTGTAAAACAATTTTGCCTTTTTACAAATACTTCCTATACAGAATTTTTTTAATTAAATAAATCTATTTTTAAATTGTAATACTCAATGCTCAAATAATAATTTGCTAATAGCTCGTCTGATTTCACGTGCCGATGAAAATCTAGTCCAAGCAGCCATCTCGAACGAAGCCAAAGGATACTCTACGGATACACGGCCTAAAGAATGCATACCAACCTGCATATAAAAAAAATTTCTGCAAAAGGTATCGCCTAGAGCATATAAGGGTCGGAGACGCACCCAATTATGTAAGGATTTCATGACATATTTGAACTCAACTAGAATGGCACGGGTATATGACAAAAAATTATGAGTCTCTCAAGACAATGGAGCCTACGAGCATAAATATCAGCGAGATACAAGCAAAGAAAGATCCCAGAGACTTCCAATAATCACTTTTCACCAAACCCCTTCATCGAGAGCGTCAACAAGTTACTACTCTACCAGGTCTAAAATATAGTTTGTTGTACTTTGTTGTACACATACTTTCCGTAAAATTAATAGGTTGTAGAGTTATAATCTTGAGGTGTATGTGCCTTATAGTTGCATATAAGAAAAGGGTAACACAATAGGAACACAAAATAAACGAAACTCCCAGCAATATATGAGATGACGACACCTTTAGCTTTAATATCATAAACCCGCAATTCACACTAGTTCATTCCATTTGTACTGAACTTTGATCTGTTTACTGTCAACTATTTCGATAGCTTGAAAGTATTTCCTACCAAATAGGGAAAAGCCTCTCCAAGAGTGGCTGACCGGCTGACGGGTATATGGGCTATGGTCCATGCAGACCATGGAAAGTGGACGCTCGCTCCTCGTCCCAAGCATGAATATAAATTTTGGTTCGAAATTTCAGGAATATTCAAAATTTTGGGAATTTCATCCCTTTCCGACAAGCAAATATTCTGATCGAAATTTCAGACCTTTTCAAATATTTGTAAATTTAGTCATAATTTATTTAAATTCAGTAAAGATATGTTAAAAATTTTAAAAAATCGTTCGGAATATCCGAAATTCCGGAATTTTGATGCCCACCGAAATTTTCTTCCTTTCCTAGAGGGAAAACCCCGGTCCCAAGTGCTGTGGAATCGGTCTCCCACCGGCACTGCCGTGCAGTACCAGTACTGCACCGGTATACACAAAAGAATGCAAAAGAGCAACAGATTAGGAGTAGGAGTACGTATGCTAAAATAGTCGGTGGCAGCTGGCTCCAACTGTAAGGAAAGAGAGGCTTCTTTGACCGGCGAATGTGACAGCCCATCGCCCCATCCACCCATCAACAGCGGCAGAGAAGAACATGCCGTTAAAAAAAGTTTCAGCGACACAACCACCACAGCAGACTCCTCTCCTTCCTTGCTTGCTTGCTGCCCAGTTCGGTTCTTCAGTTACTGGAGTACCAGTACCAGTACCAGTACCACTGGTAGTACTCATCACTCACTACACTGTTCACAATTTCACGCGCACAGCAGCAAAGCCAGCCCCGCAGTAACAGCAAGAGAGAGAGAGGATCCGAGACCATTCTCCTGGCACGTAGCGTAGCAAAACCCATGACGTTGCTGCAAGCCCGCAACAGCTGCAGACAGGGGCGGAGCCCAATAGGCCCGGGGGGTTCCCAGGAACCCGGCCCAATTTCTGAAATACCTTGTTACCCCCATAAATTCACCACATCAGCACCCCCTCAGCCCAAAACCAGGAACCCCTCCTTCGTCTGGCCCAAAACAAGGCCCATCGATGTGTATCTGTTAGAGACAGCCCAGCTGAGAGGAGAGGAGGAGTCGCGCACGTGGTTGGATCCACACGGCGCAGCGGCGGCGTCGTTTCATCTCCCAAAATCAAGCGCGTGATTATTTCTTTCTCCTCGTCCGTCGCCGCTGAGCGCCTGCTCCACGCGACTCCACGACCGGCGACCACGCCTGACGTCTCCGACTCCATCCCGTCGTGCGCCCGTCACCGTTCGCCCATGGACCGCCACAGCCGTGCTCGACGCGGCGACCGCCCGGCGCTCGCTTGCCGACGCCGCCCGTTTCCCACACACTCCGACGACTCCGCGACCTATGACAGCCCCTAAATCCTATCATCCAATCTGCCACTCTGTAAGTCATGTACTCCTACTTCTTCCCTCTTCCAATTTTGCTAGTTTACCATTGATTTAATCTTAATTTTCTTGCTTGCTTTTGCGATGAACGCAGCCATTCAGGGCAGTCTGGGAGTAGAAGTTTAGGACGGCCGGCGGGCAGCGGCAGCAGCAAGCTGGCCGGCAATGGCTGGATCCATGAACTCGCCGGCTTGCCCTCATTGACTCGTCAAATCCGCCTAGTGACCACAAGTGCTTCTATCAAAAATCACATCGGTTTATCGGTTCATGAATATAACCACCGCAAATATGATAAAGATTAATAGGTAACTGTTTTTATTTATGTCAAATCATTTCATGACTTATTGTTTGTTGATAATTAAACTATGCCTTGTTGCATGGAGGAATGAAGATGGTGACATCGCATTTTACATGATATATTCATTTGTTTTGGGTATGGAGCTCATGACACATTATTAACTTCATATATATTATTATCAGTTGGTTTCTTCATTATGGTACGTGCTTTTTTTAATTTTTTCATGCACTTTCTCATATATTGTCATTAATTAGGAAGATGATGCTTATATGTATTGAGTATGCAACTATTTAGTATAATATCGTTCTAGAGCTGTACATGTCGATACTACGTAAAGAAAGTTAGGAACCCCTCAGTTTTTCTCTAGCTCCGCCCCTGGCTGTTTTTCTCTAGCTCCGCCCCTGGCTGCAGATGCAGATGCAGAGGCGCAGCTGTTTGGTATTGATCGTCGCATGTGATGCAGAGTTGTGTGGGTAAAGGCCGTGTCCCGTACTGCCCGTTTCTGAACCCGAGCCTGAAACTGGAGCACGCATGGTGTCCATGCCCTGTACTCTCTCTCTCCCTCTTTTGCAGGAGGAAATCGAGGGTGTCGCTTGCATTGCATTGCACCGCTCGAGAGACAGAGCATGCCGTGTTCTGTGTTTTGGTGGCAAACTGGCAACTGGCAAAGCAAATGCAAGTTCATGTTGGTTCTTCTGATCTTGCCAAAGAAACCACTGCAGATTATTCAGAACGGTGATAGGAGTAGCACACATTACTTCCTTTTGTCGTGGGGAGAAAAGTTTTATAATTTAGAGATGTGGATGCGTATGAATTGGTTTTACAACAGAAAGGCTGCCAAAGCTGTGCTCCTTTCATTTTCGTACTTCTGTCTTTTTATGAGGGAAATGGTTGGGTGCTAGCGCAACAAAGCTGATCAAGATATTCTGTCCAAATCATAGGCGATATATAGGCTCATTTTCATAGACTAATCAACTCTTATATATTACTCTATTTACTATAGTGTCTTTTATTCCAAGGAATTGTTGTTTACTTGTTTTTTTTCCTCCCTTTCGGTTAGGGAGAGAAGGATAGGTAGGCTGATCGCCATTCATCAACTACCGCTTCCCAACCACTGCCTTAGAAAAATGGCCTCCTGGAGGCTGTCATAATCCGGGCCTGATTTACATCTGGGCCAAATAAAACTTTACTATGATGCAAGTCCAATAGCCCAAATCAAACAAAATGTGCAGTCTTCACACTGGTACATTTTGTCAGTTTGTTTTGCAATTATCCTTCAAATACCATTTATTATTCAGAAAATTCATTTACAAATTCATCCATCAAATGCCATTTATTATTCAGAAAATTCATTTACAAATTCCCAGTGTTTATGTATGAGTATGAGTCGGACTATAGCTGCTCAAAATTGTACTGGCAACGTGAACAACCGATTAGGTTTCTTACAGTGAAACATGTTTATCCGAATTTAAGTTTTAAATTTAGCATATGTTTTTTATTTACGGCTAATTATTTTATTATGGTAGATGACGTATTATTCTACGAGATGTCGTGTATATGGGCGCATGCGTCGGTACCGTGTTTAGGAAAAAAAAAGGAATTGTACTGGCAACGTGGCATGCATATGACGGCGAGATTTTAGAATAGTGTTTTACAGGGCTGCCCTGTTTGTGAACACACATGATCAGCTCGAGTCCATGTTTGAAACAGCTCCCACCCTGCAAATTCTTGTACCCTGTTGAGTACTGTTTCTTCTGTACCGTAGTTCGTGGTAACCGACAGATGCTGGCATAGTGGCATTGGTATGTTTCTCAAACCCTGCATTGGGCATAATTGCATTACCCCAGGATTAACTAGCAAGCAAAAGCAATGTCTCTCTCATCTTCGGTTACAGCGGTGAATGGGCTTATCGTCAGGGTTTAGTAACGGAAATAACCTAGCTCCTAGCATATCAACCATCAACAATTAAACAAAGCTTTAATTTTTTTTTGTTAAAGTTTGCTCAGTTTTGCTACCGCGGTAGGAAGAGGTAACCCCCTTACCATCGTTAAGAAAACCCGCTGGCAAGCGAGCCCAAGTTTTTTACATGAAAACAAAATCAACCAGCAAAGCCTTTCACAGCAAATACTCCGTAAATTGTACTCCATGTTGCTAAGACAATTACGATTTAACAAGACGGGCAAGGTTTTTCATGGACAGCACAGCACGTAGACTAAAACAAACTATACGTGTAAATGTAATTACAGTTGCACAAGCGATGTGCCGCTCATCGCTGGACACAATTGAAGCCTTTGCACACGATCATCCACACGACGAACAGGACGAGGAACAGCACCAACTCCACGCCGATCACGACCTTGCTGTAGCGCCACCACGAGCGCCGCGTTCGCCGCCGCGCGCCGTCCGCCGCGACGGCCATCGCTTCGCCGCCACGATCATCCTCCTCGTCGTCCTTGTCGCCGTCGGCGCTCGACGCGTCACCTCCACCTCGTGAGTCGTCGCCGGGGAACAGCGCTGCCGTCCCTCTTCCCGCGGAGGCCCGCAGCGCCCGCACGAACTGCCACACGACGGCGTCCACGGCGTCGTCGCGCTGGTTGCGCCGCCTGGTCGCGCCGCCGCCGCCGCAGCTGCCGAACGCGTCGCGGACGCGCTGCAGGAACCGGACCGTCTCGGCGCTGCCAGGCGTCGGGTCCGCCACGGCAAAGTACGTGCGGCCGTCGTCCCCGGCGAGGAACGCGAACGTGCGCCGCCCGACGACGGTGTGGTGGTGCCAGTGGTGGTGCTCCGGCGCGTGGTCGAGGCAGAGCGCGGCGGTGGCGCGGGCCACCTCCTCCGCGTCGTCGCCGTCCCCTTCCGCCTGGAAGTAGGACAGCCGGTCCGTCCTGCCCCTGGACGTCACCGCCACGCAGAAGAAGACGCCGCCGCCGCCGCCGCCTTCTTCACCGGCGGCCGCCGGCTGCACCCCCGGGCTCTCCATCTTCATCGCCTCCTCTCTTGGCTTTGACCGGCGAGAAATCATACACACTCCAATGGATTCAATAAGAGTCTTACCCAGAAAAGTCCTTGTACGTGCGTTGCGTAGTCTTGGTCTTCGATGTTGTCAGCTTGCAATGCCGAGAGACAGCGTCAAACGAGCAAGTGCAGCAGTACGGCAGATGCAAAGTCTGCAACTGCAACTGGAGCAACAAGATCCAAAACGTTTTTTTGCAGAGGAAAGATGCCGCGCTAGCATTGGTTATGCACAATTGGTTTCAGTTTTCATATTGCTCTAGTTGCAACGGAAAAATAGCACAATGCAGAGATGGCATGTGACTTGTACATGTTACTACTCCGCAGTAAGGAATAAACAAGAAGTGAAGGAAAGAACCCCTGGAGGCTAGGTTTAGTAGAGCATCAGAAGTAACTTACACTAGAGGAGATATGCAACGAGAAGCAGCACCTCTGATACGTGTCTTGAGGTGTGGTTTTCACCTTGAAGAAGGTTAATCGAGGGGACCCAAAGTGATGATCTTTTCAGTAGAATTTTCGTTTCAGGATAGGATACCTTTTGGGTTAGGTGAGTCAAAATGGGAGTGTTTTAGTGCCATCCTGTCTACCTGTGAAGTTTTGTGTGTCTGTCTTATGTGTTTTTTGGTATAGGTGGAACACAATGGAACTGCACTAGTAGAGAAATGATCAAAATTTGCCTAGCTCCAACGTATGCATCACCTCACCTAACACATAAAAAGGAATGCAATGCCCAAGATAAGCCTAAAATTTACTAGCTAGCAATGACAGGTGACAAACGAATAGAGAACTGCAAAGCGAAACATCAGCCAAGCCACTACCACTTAACCATCACAAAATAGGGTTAGTTGGCAATGCCACATTGCAGCAACTTGCCTGTCCCTGACACTGACAGAGACTCATTTCTGTGATGTGCACGGACAAAGAAGTAAAGAACAGTTGACTTGACTCGGTTCCATAAAAAATCTACAGCTGATGTTGAGACATCAACATCTTCTAGTATTACAGAGTAATGGTCATTCAAGTACACGACAAAGATTGCTTTCAAGGCTTTAAGAGTATTGGAGAGTAAGGCTGTGTCCTTTCCTGGGTGATTGTGAGTGAGTTTTGTTTCGTTTTCCGCACGCACGCTTCCCGAACTACTCAACGGTACGTTTTTTGTAAAAAAATTCTATAGGAAAGTTGCTTTAAAAAATCATATTAATCCATTTTTGAAGTTTAACATACTTAATAGTCAATTAATCATGTGCTAATGGCTCACCTCGTTTTGCGTATCTTCCCAATCTCCTCTATCTCCTCTCCTCAAACACAGCCTAAGCGTGCATAGCTCATTGTTTCGAGAGTTGGAGGAGGCGTAGTACAGCCTTCGCTGTTGCAGCCCTCCCGTCCCCAAAGAAGAGAAGGATGAGTGTTGTACTAAGATTTTCTAATTACCATTCATAAAAGAGAGCCATATTCTGTACATGTATGACAATGATGTGCATTAAGAGATGAAAATTTCAGGGAGCTAATCCCAACCAGCCTACTCTATCAACAACTCAACATACCAGATTCCCTTCTTTGGTGCCTAGTAGGACGGATACAACATTGGTTGCCTCGGAGCTCCATGGCCAGCAGCATTCAAAACATAATCTCCATACCTACCATTAACAATAGAACCAAATATGCATGTACTGCAATCATACGTACCATTGCTGAACCCTCCGTAGCTATGCACGGGTCCAACTGGTAATGCTGGTTAGCAAAAGAATAGTAGGATTAGATTAAGAGTGATATATATGCAGCGTACAACAGTACATATAGATAGGCCCAGGAAATAATCTCACCTTGGGGATTAGCACTGTAAGGATAATAGTTTGAAAAGCCATAATCTCTTGTCCCACCATTTACCATTGGATCCGCTGGGGTATGCAATACATGCATATCACTATGATGCACAAACTGAGGCTGCTTTGGTAATGGTACAGGATTGAGTTTAGGCATTACTGGATTATTGCCATTTGATGAGGGTTTGTCTTGTCCAGAGATCTGCAAAAGACAATGATATAAATTCAGAAAATTGACCCTCTTCATATCCGCATAAATATAGATAAGTATGAACTAAAACATTATCTAAAGGATGTGGAAGAAATTCGAAATCAGAATTATCAATCTTTTGGGAAATCAGAATTATCAATCTTTTGCGAAATTGTATGGCACAGAACACAAGAACAACTACTAGCACTCTAATTACGCAAGCTGTAATCATATTGGTACAGTTTAATCATAAGAAGCTGATGATCATATAGAAGTAACACATCCAAACAAAAAAAAACAGATAAAAAGGAAACCTACCGCAAATTTGAGTGTTTTACCATAAAGCCGAACAAGTCCTGAAAAAAGTTGAACAGCATACTGTGCGATTTCCTCTGTTTCATACTCAGCAAAAGCGTAACCTTTGGGACAACTAGTTTCCTTGTCACGAGGTATGCATAGGTCTACTACACGACCTGGCTGAATAAGAATCTCATACAATATTCTTTCAGTTACCTTTTCATCCAAGTTACCTATTGTAGGAAAAAATTGCAATATAATTAATACAATACTCTGATACAGAGAAATGAAGCTGCTTAGACTACATAAAACACTAGATATACAATATACATACAAACAATACCAGATGACACCAGGACTGTCCACAGAAAACATTGCATTTGCAGGCAAATAAATTAACAAGGTTCCGAATAAATTAGCATAGCCCAGAGAATTGCTAAGAAAGCTAACAACTGGAGAAAAGTTCGATAGACTAGAGCCGCTACAGATTCACTAATGCAACAAACAGTAAAAGACTAAAAGTTCCTCGCAACCAAAAAAAAAAAAGAGAGAAAAGTGGAAGTTCAGTATCTCCATGCCAGGTAAGTTTAAGAAACGTGTAGAAATTGAAATGCTACTTGTGAAACACAGTCCAACGTTATTATCAAGTAAAGTTCATAGCAGCAACAGTGCAATCACTTGTCAAGCTTTGATACTAGCATCTAGCAGCTCTATTTCCAAATGCACTCATCGTTTTAGCCAGTAAAAGAAATACAAGGGGAACAACAGGAATCCTTTCAACGATACATTTGCAGTTGCACCCATCAGAAATCAGAGGAACAGCAACCACGCTAAATCCACAAATCACGCGTAACCACGCTAACCGAGGACACCACGGAAACATCATACAACTTAACCAACCTACCAAGTACCAACCAACTAATTGATCAATCAAATCACCGAGGTGTACATCAATCTACTCCAATCCGAACTAAAACCAAAATCTGAAGCCACCGCGAGCGCCGCGGGGAGGGGGAAGAGGAGACAGACGCTCACCTATGTAGACGGTGCGGGTAGGGTTCCTCGCCATGGCCGCCCGGATCTGGGCGTGAAGCTCTCTCGCTCGCAGTCGCGCCGCAATCAAGAGGGAGAAAAAAAGCCCACGAAAGTAAGAAACCGCACGGACAAGTTGGGGCTTTAAGGCTCCGCCGTTCGATGGCCTCTTGCGCCTCGAGATTCGGAAACGGGTTGGGCCCTTGCCCCGAGGCCTCGGTGCAAACGGAGACGGAGATGATGCTGGGCTGGTTGTGTGGGCCCCTTTATCGGTAGTTGAATAAATGGGCCTCCGCCGCTCTGGTGAAAACACGGCCCATCGAGTCAACGGGTTAACTATTATTGACCCGAGGAGAGAGAGAAGGGAAGACGTACAGTGCTACTCCTTGAGTCCACGTGGAGGCTCGCTGTTGGCTGACACGCGTGGCGTGCACCCTACGTGTACCAAGCAAGCACAGCTGTGACGTGTATGCTTCAACTCCGGAATTGACGTGGAACCATCCAACTACAACTCGACAAAACCTACAATTGAAGTAGTACTACTAGTACTCCGTATATTTATTGGCTGCAAAATTCTTTTCTTCTAGTACAACCATCTTTGTTTGCGTAACATATCAAAGTCGGCTTAAATTATTTTATCTAAAGCATCATGGTTACACACTCAGTACCCCATGTTTTTATATATGATGTATACCGATGTTTACTCCTACTATATAATCTTGTAGTAATATAAATATATAATGCTACAATCACATGATAATTTAGTTTTATTTTTGCACGGGTGACATCTGCCGTAGTTAGAAAAAAAAAGATACCACCACTGGCCATTAAACAAAATCTACACATTTGAGACTAAACAACTTGATTGTTTGGCACTGATTTTTAACAATCAATAAAGCGTTCGCGAAAAAAATAACAATCAATAAATAATTTATAGGTAGAGAAAACTTTCACATATGCGTTCTTACGGATTTAAAAGCTAATGGGAGATTGTTTAAAATGAGAAAAAAAATCCTTAAAATCAAATCAAAATTTAACTTTTCGACTGCGGCAAGTAACCAAAAAGCAAACGGTGAGCCTGAAATGGACATGATTTCTCTCTCTGGCTTTTGAATTTGAACTAGTCCACCCAGCAAACGGTAATAAGATTGTACTCCTCCACGCTGGACGGAATAAACAAGGGAGCCAAAGAGTCCAGAAGAATCCACCTCACCACCACGCGCACCGGTAACAAACAGGTTGGCATTGGGGATTGGACAGGTCTCACGATTTCACAAGTGCGAACGGGGGTGGAGAAGCCGACAAGATCTCGCGGTACAAAAGCCATCAACGCCTTCCTCCCCTTCCTCCGATGGAGCCACCTCAAAACCCCCCGCCCATCCACCGCCACGCGGCGATCCAACCCCCTTCCCCTTCGCCGGCGCAGCATCGGACCTCGCCGCCGCGGCGGTTCTTCTGAGCGGGGCCGGGGCGGGGCGGCAGCTGGGGATTCGTCCCGTGCCCCGTGCTCTTCCTCTGCGTGGGCCGGGGCGGAGGGAGGGAGGGGAAGTCGGTGGTGAGGTGGCGTGTTGTGTGGCGCAGATGTGAGGGCGGAGGAATGCAGAGGTCGCGGAGAGCCCTTCTGAAGAGGAAGGCGGCGGCGGCGGCGAAGGAGGAGGAGGAGGAGGCAGGGGTGGGCGTGGCTACCGCGGCGGCCGCCGGGAGGAGGCGGCGGCGGCGGCTGTACGGCTTCTCCGTCTCGCTTGTCGTCGCCTGCTGGGTCGTCCTGCTCCTGCTCAACCCCCTCGTCGGTCACGGGAACGGTCAACGAGGTACGATTTCGTTTTGGCCTTCGCGGAATCAATTTTTGATCGATCGTGCTTGGTGGGTGGTTGCGTGGTGGTGCGAACGGTGGTTGGGGAAGATGGTCGTTCGCTGAATCGGCCGAACGTGAATCGCAATATTACGCGGTTACAACATAGATCTATATATGCGCGTTTCATTTCTGAATTCTGAATAAACATCATGGTTTTTTGATGTCCTGATGAAATTTCCGCTTTAATTTTACCATTTTTGAAAGATATCGCATGTCAATAATTTTCAAATTGACGTTATGCGTATTTCTCGGTGTCGATTGGGCTCATGTTCGGTGCTGTCTGATTTCTGCAGATGAAGGGATTTTTGCGGATGAAGGAAGCTCTGATCCCTCGTTTGATTCTGTTGAGCCTACCTTGAGCGAAGGCTCTGTTGATTCAGTTGTACAGCAGGAGAATGGGGAAAATCATGCGTTGCCAGGTGATAGCTGTGCTAAACCCGATGAAAATCATGTGCTTTCTGAAGAGACACTGCTGGAGAAAGATCAGCTTTGCTCCAATGATGAGGCACAGGGTGATGGCATGGATGCTCTGCCCAAGGATAACGTTGATCAGGGTGAGAATCTTCCACGGACAGATGATGATTCTGTAGTTCATCCAGAGGGGGAGGTGGAGAGCGAAGGTGTTCCAAGACCAGCAAGGTTATCACGAGTTGTCCCTCCTGGTCTTGATGAATTCAAGACACGAGCGATTGCGGAAAGAGGAAAGGGTGTCCCTAGTGGTCAACCTGGAAATGTGATCCACAGAAGGGAGCCTAGTGGGAAGTTGTACAATTATGCCTCGGCAGCTAAAGGGGCTAAGGTCCTGGAATTCAACAAGGAGGCCAAGGGTGCTTCTAACATCCTAGACAAGGATAAAGACAAGTATCTCCGCAATCCTTGCTCAGCAGAGGGGAAGTTTGTCATTATAGAGCTGTCTGAAGAAACCTTGGTAGATACAATCGCAATTGCAAATTTTGAGCACTATTCTTCTAACTTGAAAGAATTTGAAATGCTGAGCAGTCTGAATTATCCCACAGATAGCTGGGAAACACTCGGGAGATTCACTGTTGCAAATGCCAAGATTGCTCAGAATTTTACTTTTCCTGAGCCAAAGTGGGCTAGATATCTGAAACTCAACTTGCTTAGCCATTATGGTTCCGAATTCTACTGCACGCTCAGTATGCTTGAAGTGTATGGAATGGATGCGGTGGAAAAGATGCTGGAGAACTTGATTCCAGTTGAGAATAAAAGGCTGGAACCTGATGACAAAATGAAGGAACCAGTTGATCAGCAAACACAATTGAAGGAGCCCACTGAGGGAAAAGAATCCTCACATGAACCCCTGGATGAAGATGAGTTTGAACTAGAAGATGATAAACTAAACGGTGATTCATCAAAGAATGGTGCTCATGATCAAGTTACCGAGACAAGGCCAATTCAGGCTGGCAGGATTCCTGGAGATACAGTTCTTAAGGTGCTAATGCAGAAGGTGCAATCTCTTGATGTGAGCTTTACTGTCTTGGAGCGGTATCTAGAAGAACTAAATAGCAGATATGGGCAAATTTTTAAGGATTTTGATGCTGATATTGATACCAAAGATGCACTCTTGGAGAAAATCAAATTGGAGCTGAAGCATCTTGAGAGCAGCAAAGATGACTTTGTATGCTTTTCTATTCACATGTATTTTTCTTTCTTCTTTTGTTGGCATTACTTTCTTTGCCTTATCATATATTCATTCATTTCAGGCGAAAGAAATTGAAGGGATTCTCTCATGGAAACTAGTTGCTTCCTCACAGTTAAACCAGCTACTCTTGGATAATGTCAGAATCAGGTTTGTATAGTTACCGTTTTCCCTTTTGTGTTTTTACTCTATTCTCGTATTCGAGATATAGTCTATCCCGAGTTGGCTTCCGTGTTTGCTTGTCAAAAAGTGTTTTCCTTAATTCTTTTTTCTGTTAGCTAATTATAGCTTCTAATCGTACTATTGAGAGTTCAGATAAACTACTTGAACTGCTTTGGTATTAATGAATAATTATGTCGGCTTGGGATGATTATAACTTTGTGATTCATGTTATGGTGTCTCTGCAGATCAGAACTTGAAAGATTTCGGGAAAAGCAGGCTGACTTGGAGAATAGAAGCTTTGCTGTAATATTCCTGAGTTTTGTTTTTGGATGTTTAGCGATTGCTAAGCTGTCTATAGGCATGATATTTAATACCTGTAGATTATATAATTTTGAAAAATTCGATAGGGTAAAATCTGGATGGCTTGTGTTGCTGTTCAGCAGTTGCATTATAGCCTCCATTTTGATAATACAGTGATGTACCTATCAACTCCATATAATTGCGGCTGCGCTTTGTAATTGCCTGAGGTGTCTAATTCAAAATCTATTACAATGCATCTTTGAGATCTTACGCAAGGGAGTGTAGTTATTATAACTCATCGGCGATCTCAGTTTGGAGGGTAGAAAAGGAAAAGGCTGTGGTACCCAGGTCATTTTTAAGTTGCAGCAAGCTACCAGTGCTAGATTATTTTTGTCAGCTGCATGGTCCTCTCCAGTGGAATGTAGAAGCAAATCTACCTGGAAAGCATGTGCATGCACCTGGAGCCAGGCAATTTCTTTTATAAGTTCAGAACCATGACAGGCCTCCATGTGCTTCCTTGTATATTCCAAGAAGAGATGGAGTAATATATATCTTGGCATGATCGCTGTGCACTCGATGTTCTTAATCTGAGTGGCCTTCCTGCCTGGTGCACATGGCCTCAACATCATGTTGCTTACAAGGCAGTACTCCGTTTGCTTCCAGCTTGAGAGGCCGCATTGATAACTGCTAACGGTACTGAATGAAGTCAATGACCTCAAACATGTACTACAAATGTACAGCTCTTTTAGTTGAAACAGTACTTTGCACTGGTTTGCTGTAAATTCGTTGGTTGCTTCCAGTTCCAGATCTCTTGATAGCCATTTTTGCACATATCTATAAATTATAGGAGACTTTTGCACATATCTATAAATTAAAGTAAGTAGGCTTCCATGATGTCTGACATTTATTTTAGGGACTACCTATTGCACGATACAGTACTTATTTGTGATCCCTGGTTACTGGTCAACTTGTTTCATAGAATATACATTCATCTGCTTTCATTAGCAAACTGTTGGCTTTCTTGCCCCCATGGATATCCCAGTTATCCACAGTTTTGTACGACATTCTCTTATGTCAACTTCAGCATTACTTTTGCTTGCTTCTTTTGTTATTCCCTTAAATACCACTCTTCCGTCTGGAGCAACTTGATACGGTGGGCTCGTGGCTAAAAAAAAAACCTATAATAGCTTCCTTTTTTTTTACGCAAAAGGTGCTTCCATTTTTCAAGCTTGCTTCTGTTATCTCTATCTCAAGTTTACTTGTAAATGTTCAAAAAAAAAAAAGTTTACTTGTATTATCAACAAAGCATGCTGCAGATTTAGCCTCCTAGCTGGGTAATCATTCATAATCTAATTGCTTGGGAGTAAATTACTCATCGTATCTTTTGACCACTTTGTTCCTGCGAATGAAGTCCGTACGGGACTATGCCTTACATCTTAATTGCCATCTTGGCTTTGGATTGCTATAAACAGCAGACTGGTTGCCAGGTTGGGCATTGGTGCCTGCATTTGTGCTATGGTTTCGATAATTTATTTAGGGGTATCCGGGTATGGTTGGGGAATTGGTGCCTGATGGGAAGTGATGGGAAGAGCCGAGCATCAGAAGATCTGAGCCCACCTGCTTAGATTATAACTCACTTGGCCCACCCAATCAAGGCAGGGCTACGTATCAGCCCAGAGGCCAGAGCCCCCAGACCACTACTGACTCTTGAAGCCCAATGTAAGGCCTTATTTCCATTCCTCAATGTATGAACATCACACTTAGAAATGTTTTTTGTTTTTCAAAAATCAAAACATGAAAACAAACAGAATTTCCACTTATGAATAATGAATTCAGGGGTATGCTCATTAATGGTACAGTACTAGATAAAATATCATACACTTTAAACACTACTACATGAGTCTCCCTCAGAATCGGCATATGCCTACACGTTTTCCTTCAGATGACACGTCTCTCTCTCTCTCTCTCTCTCTCTTCGATGCCATCGATCATCAGCAAAGTGATGAACATAGCTTAGCTCCTGCACTGTACGATGATTGGAACTTCCAAGCACAAGAATGGCCCAGGCAGAGAATCCAAGTTGCACACTCCAAGAAACGTTGCAAACACACCGCTTGCACCGCCCCGTGACCCGTCGTTACCCAACCAGAGACAAGAACAATAGGCAGGTCGCTGTCAGCGTCGGTGTGTTTGCACCAATTAAACTCTGGACGACGCAAGATCAAAGATGAAACTTTGAGTGGCATCCACACAAAATTCATAGACCATGGTAAAACTCGTGCCCTGGACAAGCGCCGGATTCCTCTCCTGGATTCAGGAAATCATCGACGACTTGAGAGTTCGAGATATAGTGCGACAAAGCTGTGATTTGCATGGCGTCCAAGTAACAGATATCCCAGCCTTGAAGCCTGAAACAGAAGGGTCTTTCGATGTGCATCATTGCATCTTGCTGTTTGTTTTTATGTAAATAAAGAAAAGGATTGGGTTGGAAGATATACGTGTATGCTAGCTAGTTTTGTAGGTAGGCACCGCTCGGCGTGATGGATATCTGACGAGAGATGTGTACGCCAAATGGCAGCTTGCGATAAGCCCCAACTGTTAACGTGGCCGTCTGACCATGGTTCCATTATGTGTTCACTTGCTTGGAGACAAGTCCAAGAAGAAAGAAAGTTCTTCTGCCCCTTTATAAAAACGAACATATAAGATTTTTTTTCAAAGAAGATGAGTGTTCTTCTGTATCTGTTAAAGACTCTGAAGATCGACCGTGTTGTTTTGCCACACAATCACACCAACTTTCTTTTTTTCAAAAAAAGATCTCTCAACATTTTCTTATTCTTTTCCTTCCTTTTTTGGCCACTTCATTTACCGACTACCGGTCACACTGTCACAGTTCACTGTACGCAATCCCCTTCAGTAACATACAAGTATAATACTAAAGTACTCTCTGAAACAACAACGGAAGCAAGACATGCACACCTAACTTCAGATGTCTCCTTCTCAGTTTATCAAATTCTCATGATGAAAATTAACCGTCCATTTTTGTTAGACGCGCTAGTGGAACATCCATCTTTCTCTTTCTGAACAACAGTGCGGCGCGCATTTTCCTTTTTGAACCCAAAAGGACGCGTAAGCAACGCTGCAGACGCAGCAATCCTCGCGTCCCGCCACAACACTCAATAAAAAACGAAGCAGAAACCCGACGATATATCCCAAATCCGAATGGCGTACGCAGATATATATGTCCAGCGCGGAACGGCAAGGCATCGACTCAGTTCTCCGCATTCGCAAGCAGCATCATCCATTTTGAGTACAGATAATACTCATGCTGTTCTTGTGCACCACTCGGAAGCTGCATAATCTCTTGATTTTTAGCCCAACGGCTTTGCTAATATATGTGCGTCGCTTGCGTTGCCATTAATTCTTGGATGTTGTTGCTACTGTTGTTTTGGAAGCGATAGCTTGGAGTTGTAAGGTGAGGTGAGGTGCAGGGTGGTCGATCAGTAGGTGGAAAGGAGGAATCGAGGAGATGGACGGCGAGATTGGGGAGGACATGCTCACGGAGATTCTGGTGAGGCTGCCGTACAAGTCGCTGGCGAGGTTCCAGTGCGTGGCCACGTCGTGGCGGCGCCTCATCTCCGGCGACTACCTCCGCCGGAGGCTGCCGCTCATCACCTCCGGTGTGCTGTACCAGGAAGGCCGGGGCGGCGGCGGCGAAGGGAGGAGGAGGCAGGCGTACACGTACGCGTGCGCGTCGGGGGGTGGTGACCACGGCGGCGGCGTGGCGGAGGCCGACATGGGATTCTTCCCCGGGCACGAGACGTCCACCATCATCGACGGGTGCAACGGCATGCTGCTGTACTACGCATCGCACCCGGCGGCGGCGTTCCACGTCGTGAACCCGACGACGCGGCGGTGGGCGAGGCTGCCGCCGCCGCGCGGGAAGACGCTGCTGTCCGTGCTGGCGTTCGACCCCTCCGCGTCCCCGCACTACAGGGTGGTGTGCTTCACCGGGTGGCTCCCCCGCGGCGCGTCCGTCGAGGTGTTCGACTCCGAGGGCGGCGCGTGGCGCGACCACGAGCTCGACTTCGGGCTCGACACCGACGCCATGTCGGCCACCATGCACTACTTCGACGGCGCGATCCACGTGCTGGCCTACTCGGGCCACGTCGTCCGCATCGACCTCGGGACCATGGCGTGCGCGGTGACCGCGCTCCCGGCCCCGGTCAGCTGCCGGGCGCGCGCCGGGCACTGCCGTGGCCGCCTCCGGTACGCGTCCAGCGACGGCACGCGCCTCAAGTTCTGGGAGCTCAAGAACGCGGCCACATCGGAGTGGGCACTGAAGCACGAGCTGGGGGTCAATGACCTCGTCGCCGGCGAGGCGAGCGGAGCTTGCCAGGCCGTCACCTTCTTGTTCATGGCGTTCCACCCGGACAGGGAGATGGTGTACCTGTGGACGCCATGGAAGCTCGTGGCGTTCGACATGGAGAAGAGGCGCGTCGAGGAGGAGTGGGAGGTCGGGCCGGAGAAGGAGAAGGAAGGCGCGCATCTCATTCAGATTTGGCTGTTTCCGTTCTCGCGCCATCTGGCCAACAGCTTGGCCTGATTGGTCTATGTGGCTGATAGGCTGGCCGGCGATGTTGACAATGGCATGTGGGCCCAATGCTTGCAACATTGGGCACAATGCCGTTCCGTTCAAGTGTCCAACTGTACAAAGAAGGTACAAGACAATCAAAAGAAAAAAAAAAGGGAAAAAATATATGCTATTCGTTTGTTCTATGGAGTAAAATTCATCTCTAATCCCATCAGGATAGTGGACAGTTCTTCTGTTTCCATAAGAAAATTGATTTGTTTTTTTTACAAAATTCAAAATTGAATTGTTTCTTGCAAATTTATGTAAAATTCTTGAATTTCAAATGAATACTCGGTGTTTTCGCTCGTTGGTTGTTGTGTACTCCCTTCCTTCCATATTATAAGATTTTGGATTTCGACTAGTTTTATAAATAAAAAAAATACTAACATTCACAACACCAACCCTTTCATAAATTCAAGCAAATTTTTCATAAATCCAAGCAAACTTTTTATAAATTCAAACAACCTTTTCACAAAACCAAACATTAATATATTAATTTCCTTATAAATGTAAATATTGCTATATTTTTTTTAAAAAAAATTGACTTACTAGAGACCTAAACGATCTACAATTTAGAACAGATAGGAGCAGCTTCGGCTAACAAGATATGACAGTTTTGTGTACGAAGTGCTAGATACACCAATTAAATTGTCTTAGCTTCGGCTAGAATATGAGCGGTTAGCAGTGACAAATCACTGCAATTGACCGATTGCCATTTCACAACGGTAGCGACAACGGCGTCCGCTGATGATGATACCAGCAACGCCACTGCATGCGTTTGAGAGTGATTACGCCAAGACTATTCCATTCACATAATTACACCAACAAATTGACTGAAATCAAATTCATTATCGGCATCATCGACGAGTTGTTTTTTCGAAAAGATCATCAGTTAATTACAAAGCTCCATTAAACCTATGACATTTAATTCTCACCTCATATAGCTGAACTCTAACTCTCAGGCTTTGCGAGTTCATAGAATTTTGCAGCCACCGCTCGTTCACTTGGGTGCTAATTAAACATCAAATCTAAGCTAATCTACTCCAGTTGGTAATAAGGTCCAAAAGCAGAAAAAAAAAATATGTGCAAAAGAATTCGTTCGCGCGCTCGCCATGGCCGCTACTCACGGAGGACGTTCGGAAACAACCCGCGGATGTAACCCGGCATGAAGTCGTGTCGCGTCAGGATCCCGACCACCGGCGGCCTCTGCAAAATCATCATCAAGATTCAGATGCAAAAATGGCGGAAAAGCATGTAGGATTCAGCTAAGTTGGTAAGCTCTATTACCCCCGGCGTCCTCGGCACGACGCACATGTGGCGGAGGCCGAGCTGGCGGAAGAGCACGGCGGCCTTGGCCAGCGACATGTTCTCCACTACGGTGTACGGCGAGCGGTTGGCGATCGGGTGGAGGTCGACGTACATGGCCATCTCCTCCTCGGTGAGGTCCAGGTCGTCGACAGTGAGGCCCTTGCCCGACCCGGGCTTGGCGAAGTCGAACGGCGCGAGCTTGCGGAACACCTCGGCGGCGCCGGTCTTGACGCGGTCGGCGGTGAAGGTCTTGGCGCGGAGGAGCACGAGGAGGTGGGAGCGCAGCACGAGGCCGCACAGCTCCGGCTCCGGCGCGAACGGCGCGTCCTCGATCACCGGGAACCCGTTGTGCCCCGTGCGGCGCAGCGTGTCCACGACGGTGCCGACGCTCTCGACGCTGGAGAAGGCGATGAGCGGCGCGGACACGACGTCGCCGGCGACCAGGCTGCGCATGCACGGCTCGGCGTGCGCCTCCAGGTAAGGGAGCCCCTTCATGCGCACCATCTGCTCGTACACGCCCTTGTTGAAGCAGTCGGCCACCGTCTTGGAGACGAGCAGCACCAGCATGATGAGCGGCAGCAGCAGGAGGTCGTTGGTGAGCTCCAGGAGGATGACGCACACCGACACCGTCATCCGCATCGTCCCGCCGAGGAAGGACGCCGCGCCGAGCAGCGCGAAGAGCCCTGTGTCGAGGCCGGTGAGCGCGCCGAGCAGCTTCCCGAGCAGCCGGCCGAACGACGCGCCGGAGAGGATCACGGGGATGAAGAGGCCCGACGGCACGGCCACGCCGTAGGTGACCAGGCCGAGCGAGTAGACGGCGGTGAAGAACGCGAGCAGCATGGGCACGCCGAACTCGCTCTCCGTGCCGCCGCTGAAGAGGTTGCGGATGGCGTCGTCGTTGGTGTTGAGGAACAGCGACGCCATGGCGTTGTACTGCCCCGGCGGACACCGGAAGTTCTTGAAGTTGCCGGAGCGGCCGATGGTCGGGCAGTGGCCGCTGGCGGCCAGCTCCGGCGGGCATGGCGTGCACGCCGTCAGCCACGGCAAGCCGAAGGAGCAGCACGAGGTGACCAGCGAGATGACCACCGTAAGAATGATCTTGTACGGCGCGCCTTTCCTGCAAAATTAACCCAAATGCATGCAAAGCTCAGTGATCATCTTGCCGAAGTTGCAACAGATGATTGAAAATTTTGAAATGCATTGATTCGGGTGAAGATTACTCGTTGATGTAGCTATACACACGAAGGATCCGATTGAGGAGGAAGTTGAAGAGTGCTCCAAGTAGCCCGCCGACGATGGCGAGCAGCACAACCGCGGCGAGATCCATGGTGGTGTATGATGTCACCTGTGAACTTACGTCGAACATGATCAGCCCTCCTTTCCCGAACAGGCCACAGTTGCCGCTGCGGCAGTACTCTATTAGGGACCTTAGCACCATTGCCGCCACTGCTGTCGTGGAGAATGTCCTCCAGAGAAGCGCGCTCCGCCACCTGAGAAAGCGCAAAGGTTAATAGTTTCAATTGAGTAATTGGGATGTGGATTTTCAATTGACAATGTGCAAAGATTACAATTGACAATTCACAAGACATGATGGGTGTACTGTAGCATATCTGGCAAAATGGTATTTCAGATGCAACTTGGTTTTTATTTTGGGGAATTACCAGGATGTTGCTTCTTCAAGTGCGAAGAGGACACCGCCGACAGGGGCGCGGAAGGCTGCTGTAACTCCTGCTGCAGCTCCACAGGTGATCAGATCCCTGCGGTCCAAATCATTCTTGAAGTACCTGAGCCAATTCCAAGTGAAGCCATACTTGCGCGACCCGCCTTGTCCTAGAAAGGAGGCAACACAAGCCCCAGTGTGCACCATAGGACCTTCCTTGCCCAGCACAAACCCAGCAGACACCCCAAATATAGACCCAACAATCTGCAAGTACAAAGCTCACCAACATGATCCAATG